>NC_138775.1:134949427-135327427 GCF_965119305.1 Pelophylax lessonae | reverse complement strand
GTATGAATTATGGGCCCCTCCATACATGGTCAGTATCTGTCTGACACTAAAAGTCCCCCTTGTAAATACAGCATGTGTTTGGTGGGAAGTGGACTTGGTTTGAGAGCTAACACTCTACCCAGCAGACTGTAGTATTACAGCAGACATAGAAGGTATAATCCTACCTTAATTGTAGTGTACCTCCTGCAGATCGATAAACCGCCATTTAGCAGAGATGCAGGTGGATGTGCTGGGAAAAACGATTTCGGCAGTCCGCCGCCATTTTGTCATAGACCGGGTGCATGAATGTCCTCAGATCACGCCGACCGCCATGTTTTTGGAGTCTATTGTCTCCTGTATGGGGGCGGCCATGTTTGATGAGCCCAGCTACCTCGTGGAGAGCTGGGAACGCCGGAAGGCGTACACAGGGGGCGGAGCCACGTCCTTCTACCCGGGAAAACTAACACAGCTCTTTCCAGTCTGTAAAAGACAGACGCTGACTGCAGTTGGTTGGAAACTTCTCTGCATCGGGTGGTGAGCCTTGAGGGTCCCTCCCTCTCTCTGTGGGGATCGAGAAGTAGGTACTCTGAGGGGAGCTGTTGCGCTAGGGGGATACACATAAAAAAAAAAAAAGTTTTTGTTTTTTCTGGCAGAGGTGTCCTGAATTAACATGGACCCTGCCACTCATGTATCTCCACCGGATCCCCTCGAGGTGTCTGCAGGATCCTCCAGCACCCCACTGACGGTTGAATCATTGTCAGCTATTATGGAAACTTTTGTGTCCCGGGTGAAAGTGGCTTGTCAGGGACAGGGCGCAAGAAAGCGACCCCCGCCTAACCCCTTATTATCTGAAACTTCGGATTCAGAATCTGAGCCTATTTCTGCAGTTGCAGGTACTTCATCTGGGATTGGTGTCTCGGGTACTGTCTCTTCAGAGGAGGATGTTTCAGCATCAGCCATAGCCCGAGAGGAAGCGTTGGTAAACGCACTCATTGTATCTGTTCAAGAAACCTTAAGATTACAGGGTATTCCGTCGGAAATAGCTGAAACTGAAATCCCCTTTGGGACTAAAAAACGCATCAAAGTAGCGAAGGTTTTTCCATTGCCCAAATGTTTTGGCAATCCAATCAAAGAAGAATGGAGTCTGCCAAAACGCACTTCTGCTATTTCTAAACGCATTAACAGGCGTTATCCGTTTGAGGAAACCCTCATTAAGAAATGGACAGAACCACCTGTGGTGGATTCACCAATTGCTAGATTGAATAAAGCCACGGTTATTCCTTTAGAAGACGCTCCGTCTTTTAAAGATCCAGTGGATCGCAAGATAGAAGCTATGTCTCGCACCATGTTTTCCTTGATTGGATCAGCTTTCAGACCAATAATTGCTATTGGACTGGTTTCGCAGACTGTAACTGAATGGACCAAGTGGTTGCGCCGGGACTTAGAAGAAGTCCCTCAGGTGGTATCAGATTTGTTGGAACAAATGATACAGGGGTTACAGTTTGTGTGTGATGCGGCGTTAGACGCCACTCCATTATTGGCGCGAGCATCAGTTTCAGCAGTGGTTCTCAGGCGTACACTGTGGCTAAAAGGTTGGTTAGCCGACCAAGGTTCCAAAAAAGCATTGGCTAATATCCCCTTTTTAGGAGAGCGTCTATTTGGAGCCAACTTAGATGAGATCATTAAGGATCTCACGGGAGGAAAGAGCACCTTTTTACTGCAAAATGTTAAAGGTAAAGGACCTTGTCAAAGACGAGGGCCTTCTTTCTCTGCTCACAAAAAGTTTTTTCGTCCCGCGGGTGAAAAAATTAAGTCCTCCAAAGCTCCTTCAGGAGGCTTCAGGGGACGTTGGTCGGGCAAGCAAAAGCCCGCCCCCTCCAGACCTGAAGATAAATCGTCCAAAGCCTGAAGGTGCGCCCCCACCCATAACTGGGGTGGGGGGACGTCTTCGCCGGTTCCCGGATCCATGGCTTTCCAGAATCCCGGACAAGTGGGTTTGCGAAGTCATAAGGTCAGGGTACAAGATCGAGTTTCGATCTCTCCCACCGGCGCGATTCTTTCCTTCCAATATCCGACTATCCCCGGATCGTCTAGAAGATCTACGGAGAGCAGTCACGGATTTACTACAACAAGGAGTGGTAGTCCACGTTCCTTGGACAGAACGTTTTCAGGGGTTTTATTCAAACCTATTTACAATACCCAGGAAAGAGGGCAAAGTGCGTCCAATTCTGGACTTAAGGGCACTCAATTCCTTTCTCAACATAAGAAAATTCAAGATGGAATCCATTCGCACAGTAGCAGCCTTCCTGCATCCAGGGGATGTCCTAGCGTCCATAGACATCAAGGACGCCTATCTTCACATTCCCATTTTCGCAGGACATCAGCGGTTTCTACGCTTTTCCGTAGAAGAGAACCACTATCAGTTTGTGGCGTTACCTTTCGGTCTCGCCACGGCTCCTCGGGTCTTCACGAAGGTGTTGGCCCCAATGAGGCATATCGATTCTAGGTTACCTAGACGATCTCCTATTTCATGCAGAGTCTCCTCAGACCCTGCTACAAAACATAGAAATTACTATAATTTCTTTACAGGAATTCGGGTGGCTGGTGAACCAGCAAAAGTCATTTCTGGTTCCCACCCAGAGGCTCGAATATCTGGGTCTAATTCTAGACACAGTCAGGACAAGAGTTTTCCTTCCGGTAGGGAAACTCCAGAAGATTCAATCAGCAGTCCAGTTGTTACTATCCAACAGCTGGTCTTCTCTTCGAACTTGCATGAGGGTTCTGGGGTTGATGGTGGCTTCCTTCGAAGCAGTCCCATACCCGAATTCTTCAGCAAGAGATTCTTCTCAGATGGAATTGGAATCCGGAATCCCTGGACAATCGGATCCGATTGAGCAAACAGACCAGAGAGTCTCTGGTCTGGTGGCTTCGGTCTCCGATGCTCAGCCAGGGAAAGTCATTTCTGCCAATATATTGGACGATAGTGACCACGGATGCCAGTCTATCCGGATGGGGAGGAATTCTCGGTCAGTTATCTGTCCAGGGACTTTGGTCCCCGGAAGAATCCAGGTTGCCGATAAATGTATTGGAACTGAGAGCAATCAGACTTTGTCTGATTCACTGGACCGAGCAGCTCCAGGGCAGCCCGGTTCGGATCCAGTCGGACAACGCCACGGCCGTGGCTTATGTCAATCACCAGGGGGGCACCAAGAGTGTCCGAGCGGCCAAGGAAGTGGCTTGCATTCTTCGCTGGGCGGAACGTTTTGTTCCAGCGATCTCTGCGGTGTTCATTCCGGGGGTGGAAAATTGGCAGGCAGATTATCTCAGCCGTCAGACTCTGGATCAGGGGGAATGGTCCCTCCATCCAGAAGTTTTCCACCAGTTGTGCCTACGTTGGGGCACCCCGGATGTGGATCTGTTGGCATCACGATTCAACAGGAAAGTACAGAGATTCGTGGCTCGCTCCCGCGATCCTCTAGCAGAGACCGCAGACGCACTGATCGCCCCGTGGGGGCAATACCAGCTAATGTATGCCTTCCCTCCTCTCGGGTTACTGCCAAGACTTCTTCGCAGGATAGAGGAGGAAGGAATTCCAGTAATCCTGGTAGCTCCGGACTGGCCTCGCCGAGCGTGGTACGCCGACTTGGTCAGACTGGTGGCGGACGTCCCGTGGAGACTTCCCCTCAGGGAGGACCTACTGTCTCAGGGACCGATCTTCCATCCTGCTTTACGATCGCTGGCTTTAACGGCCTGGCTATTGAGACCCAGGTGCTGAAGGACAAGGGATTGTCAGCTTCAGTTATTCCTACTTTAGTTAAAGCAAGGAAAGCGACTTCCAGAAAGATTTATCATCGCACATGGAAGTCCTACATTGCATGGTGTGAACCTCTGGGGTTCCGTCCACGGTCTTATTCGGTTAGTCGAATATTAGCTTTTCTGCAACAAGGGGTTGAGCAGAAACTGGCCTTGAGTACTATCAAGGGTCAGGTCTCAGCATTAGCTATCTTCTTTCAGAAGCCTTTGGCTACTCATTCCTTGGTGCGGAATTTCATCCAGGGGGTGCGACATCTGGCTCCGCCAGTGCGCGCGCCGTTACCACCCTGGGATCTTAATTTAGTATTGTCGGTTCTTCAGAAACCTCCCTTTGAAGATATTAGGGAGATTCCTCTACCTACGTTGTCCCAGAAGGTGGCCTTCTTGGTGGCTATCACTTCTGCACGCAGGGTGTCAGAACTGGCCGCATTATCTTGTCGTTCCCCATATCTGGGGGTTCATAGAGATAAGGTGGTTCTTCGTCCGAATCCATCCTTCCTACCAAAAGTGGTTTCAGAATTTCATCTGAATGAAGAAATTGTATTACCTTCCCTGTGTCCTAAGCCCAGTCATCCTCGGGAGTTTGCTTTACACTCCTTGGATGTGGTCCGGGCGATCAGGGTATACTTGAAAACGACAGACTCGTTTCGCAAGACAGATTCACTTTTTGTGATCCCGGATGGACCCAAAAAGGGGTTACCTGCATCTGCCACGACTATTTCCAAATGGATCAGACAGACGGTGGTACAGGCTTATTCTATTAAGGGTCGGGAGCCCCCGTTCCCTGTTAAGGCGCACTCCACTCGGGCACTTAGTGCGTCATGGGCCTTTCGCCATCAGGCGTCAGTGGTCCAGGTGTGCAAGGCGGCTACCTGGTCGTCGGTGCATACCTTTACAAAACATTATAAAGTTGATGTAATGGCATCGTCTGATGCCTCGTTTGGCCGCAAGGTTTTGCAGGCCGCCATTTGAGGAGACCAGTGGTCTACCTCGAGGGTTTTTTTTTTCCGTTGGAATTTTTATTTGAGTCTCATTCTTTGTTTATAATGAGCCTTTAAAACTTCTAGTTTGGCACCGGTTGGGCCTTCTAGATTGGATTTTGATTTCTGTCAATCCCAGCCCTCATTTGTGGCACTGCTTCTGGATGTCCCAGTTCTTGTGAATCAAGAAGACTACGTCTGTCAATGAGCGACAGAGAAAATCGGATTTTTGTAAGATCTTACCGTAAAATCCTTTTCTCTTAGCTCATTGACAGACGTAGTACCCGCCCCTCTATCATTGAGTTGGGTTGGGTTAAATTCTCTGTTGCTGCTTTGTGACAGAACTGATGCCTTGTAGCAGAGAGAGGGAGGATATACCCTCTGGGGCTGCCCCTAGGGTGGAGCCAGAACGTTTTTTCTTTCTGCCTAGTCCTACTCCTGCGGAGACAACATAACCCAGTTCTTGTGAATCAAGAAGACTACATCTGTCAATGAGCTAAGAGAAAAGGATTTTATGGTAAGATCTTACAAAAATCCGATTTTTTTGTATAGAGTAAGGGGGGGGGGTTATATCCTCAGTCAGATATTTTTTCACCATCTGTCCCATTGCTGATGTTTTCCTTCACTTCGTGTCCCATAGCCAAACAGGAAGTTAGAAGAAATCCCTGCAGATTGAGTGATTTCCTTGGGAACCGCCAGGTCACCAGAACTAGTGTCCCCATTGGAATATTTCCCCTCTATTTCTTTTATGGGGACAACCCAAACTTTGGGATTTTTTTACTTTCACTGATACCACCTATCTCCAGCCCATCAGAGTGCCCAGTTGCCTGTCTCCAGCCAAGAGCATGTAACTATTTTAAGCAAATAAAATGCATGTAAAAAGGCAATTGTTCTCCTTTCATCCTTCCAGGACGGCCTACAATTGGGAGATTGTGGCTCCGCCTCACAGGAAACACAACTAATTTGCAGCTGTTTAAAAGGGTCCCACCCATCCTTAGCTCCAGTTCAGTTGGGTTTCCAACCTCACATCGAAACGTTTGTTTTTTTTTAACTAACCTGAGGCAAATAGCTGGCCAAGACGGTACCCCTGGAAGGCAGCTTCGGTCGGCCTAATAGCAGGTTCCTCCCTAGCTGTGTCCTTTGGAAAAATGAGCTTTCAGGTCACCAAACATACCAGGTAGTGCGGTTTGCCTCGTGGAAGGTCCCTTATACCTGAAGTCCTGCTAGTCTCTGAAGGAAGTCTCCTCCATTCACTTCGTTGGGCGGTAAGGATTTCGAATTTCCCGCCGAGCGGTGAGCCCCAAGCCTCGCTATGGAGACAGGAAGTTCCGGCGGAAGGGGCGGAGCGGCTGACTCCCGGAAGAAACCCAGCGTGGAGGAGACGCCGGATCGGAGCGAACTCGGTGATACCATGACTGACTCTCCGACTCCGAGAGGACGAAAGCCCCAAAAAGAGACACAAGCAGCCGCAGTCCTCACAGGGGAGAAAGCGGCAACGCAGGTGGCGACAGGATCGGGTAAGTGATACCGATGGTGGCCCACTGCTGTCTATTTGGACAGGTATGCCATGCCATGCTTTTCCTGTATGTTGCCGTAGTGATAGGCAAGAAGATTATGTTGATTCATGGTGTCCTCTCTTCTTGTTTTTTCATGTGTTGTCACAGGTACACCACCGGCACAGGAAGCCCCTGCCAGACCCCTATCCTCAACTAAAAAATGTGGGGAATGTGGGGTTAGGTTATCTAGGTCTTATACAAAGCCCTTATGCCAGACTTGCATTAACAAATTGGCAGGGCAGGACCTTATGAAAGATTTACTTAAATCTATGAGGGAGGAAATAGCAGCTGCTGTTCAAACCTTTAAGGCTCCAGCAGCCATCCCTCTAGTTCCAGCAATGGAAGGAGCAGACAATGCATCCTCCCAAGACGCTGAGGGGTCAATGGGACCCCCATCCCTCTGGGAAGATAATTTATCCATTCCCTGAACTCAGGTTAGGGAACAGGAGGATCCAGAAGAGGGTTCTAGTTGTTTAAGAGACTCTTCAAGTTCAGAGGATGACTCTGGAAATAACAGTGAAGGGGAAAAAGTTAAAAATCTTTTTCCCTTGGAATATATGCAAAATCTTCTCAAAGTGGTATATGACACTGAAGAGATTCCTATTCCAGCAAAAAAGTCTTCTTGCAAAGACAAAGTGTACAAAGGCTTGGGGAAAGCCCAGTACAGAACCATTCCCATTCATCAGTCATTAAAGGACATAATACATCAGGAATAGAAGGTACCTACACATGCCTTTTCCAGACCAAAAAACTGGAAAAGGTTTCCCTTTGAGCCTCAGGATTTTGAGGGTATTTACAAAAAACCCTAAACTTGAAGCTCCCCTGTCACAATTATCAAAAGGAACAGATTTGTCCTTTGAAAATGCCGGGCATATTACAGATCCCATGGATCGCAGGATTGAATCCGCATTAAGTAAAGCCTGGGATTCAAATGCATACAATACAACTGTAGCCTTAGCTGATACCTGTGTGGCCAGGAATACAGACTTTTGGCTTAAGGAACTATTAAAACGTGTCCGCAGTATGGCAGGATCACAAGATTTGATGAATTCCTTAAACCTGATTAGTAAAGCTGCGTCCTATCTAGCAGACGCAGCTGTGGAGTCATTAGCAGCATCTGCTAAAACAGCAGCATTGGTTAATTCTGCTAGAAGGGCGCTTTGGGTCAAAGCTTGGGAAGGTGATACAAACTCTAAAGTAAGACTTTGTGCCCTGCCTTTTGAAGGTTCATTGCTTTTCGGTTCAGGACTTGATGATACCTTGTCCAGATTCGCAGAAAAAGGGAAAAAATTCCCCACCAAGAGAAAGGATAAATCAGGAAGATATTCCTTTCAAAACTTCCAAGGCAAGAGTCAAAGACCATTTAAAGCCAGGAAAAAAGGCTCTGGGAAAGGAAAACAAGGGGACAATTTGTTGTTCCTTAAACCTGGGCCTAAACCCAAAGAATCTAACTGACGTCAGAGTCAGTGTTGGGGGCAGACTAACCCATTTTGCTTCCCAATGGGAAAACATCTCTGCCAGTCCCTACTTTCTGCATCGGGAAGGGTACCAATTGGAGTTGGTCTCCCAAGTGGTACAAAAATCAACTATGACTTGTCCCTTAAAAATAGAACAAAAGTTCTCCAGGGTGAACATGTTCATGGTCAGAAAAAATCTGTACCAAAATGTCTGTATGACAATGTTGGATGTAAGAAATGCTTACCTACACATTACAATGTGTGGGAAACATCAAGCTTTTTTCTCCTCCTTGCCTGATAGCAGAGCCAAGGATCTTTATAAAGATTTGGATCAAGGTAGTAGGGCCTCAGTACCTACTAGGCAAAAGGTGGGTCCCATCTCTGGACGATATGGGGACTCGGCTAAAATCAGCAGGTCTATTGGGAATCAGTTACCATCTCACCCAACAGGTAGAATGGGAACTGAACCCCACAATAGTCTAAAACCTGGTCCAATAAAATTGTCAAACAGGAGTGGACATGTTTGTCACACAGAAGAGCCAAAAAGTAGAACAGTTCTTCCTTCTGATGGTACAGAAGGATATGCTGGGCTTGGAGGCCCCAGTACCACCTGGGCCTTTCAAGCAAACCTATGCCTTTCCACTACAAAATTTAATATCAAGAGTTCTGCAGAGTCACAAAGTATGGTCGCAAAAAACGATGTGATTTGCAACCCTGGTGTCTCTATTTGTGACAGTTCTTTGGAAAATACTGGAACGGTCACTACAAGGAACTCTGATTCACCCCAGATCAACAATCTGGATAGAGAACAACAGGTATTAAAAGAAAAAGGATGCTCAGACAGAGGGGTAGATAAGGGAGTGGCGGTGAACACCCTTAAAGTACAGATAGCGGCACTTTCTGTTTTTTTAGACAAAAGGTTAGCCCAAGAACCTTTAATTAAAAGATTTCTGTTCTCGTCTTTACGGCAGCCAAGATTGCCATAGCTCGCTCATGGCGATCCCTGGTAATATTATTTGAACTTCTAAAGGCTAAATTGACATGGATAATGGTTAACGAGCGAATGGTGGCGATCCTCCAGGACAAATTGCCTCTATTCGAGAAAACCTGGGACCCCTGGATGCGATATCTAGCGGGACCTCAGTAGTAAGTGAGGTTCTCCTGGGGAGCTCCCCTGGGAGCGCCTCCCCATGGCTATTCGGTTTCCTTGTGGCGGACCTGGACACCACCCTCCCCTTGCCCCCGTACCTTACTCCTTCTCTACCCCCTACCCCTTCTTTTCCTTCCCAGACTTTCTTATTCTCTCTCTCTGTTTTTCCTTTTTCCTTCCTGAACCTCTGTTGACCCTTATTTTTTAAAGACGCGGCCCCCTTGGGACCCCGTTGGGTTTGTCAGTGCCGCATAGAGCGACCTTACTAGGCACAATAGTTCTCTTATCTGGTATATTACTGTGGCTACAGAGCTCCCCTGAGGCCGGAGGTTGGTGTTCGGCTGGGATCTGGAAGACCGCCCCCCTCCATTCGGCGCAGTGTGTTCCCCTGCGGGGCGCTGGGAGGGGGTGGATCCGGGCCTAGCCCGGACCGACCGGCCGGTGACGTGGCAAACAATGTATCACTTGGAAGTATTGTATGCTATTATGTATCCCTCTGGGGACTGTGTCACTCGTTGTGTTTTAAGTTGTACCCATGTACTCTACAACGGACGTTCTCTGAACTGTTTTATTGTGTATCCTTTCCCTTTGCATTTAAAACAATAAAAATCTATTGAAATTTAAAAGATTTCTGTTGGCCCGGAGTAGGGTATCTCCAATAAACAGAACTATTGTTCCGGCCTGGAACTTAACGCTAGTACTAGAGGCGCTATCTAGTGAAGCGTTTGACCCCTTAAACAAAATTAGTTTAGACATTTTGTCTATTAAATTAACTTTTTTGTTAGCAATCACCACAGCCAGGAGAGTTGGTGATTTGCAAAGCTTATCCATGAAAGAACCCTTTATGAGAATTCTCCAAGACAGGGTGATTCTTAAACCAGATCCACTATACCTGCCCAAGGTAGTGTCATCTTTTCATAAGAATCAAGGGATGGTTCTCCCATCATTTTGTGAGAAACCTAAATGCGCAAAAGAAGAAAAATTCCATTGCTTAGATGTTAGAAGATGCCTTCTAGCATATCTAGAAAGAACCAAGAGTTTTAGAAGATCTAGTCACTTATTGGTTCTGCATTCTTTACCAAGGAAGGATTTACAAGCATAAAAACCCTCAATCTCTAGGTGGATTAAACAAGCCATTAGTATGTCATATAAGGTGTCAGGTACCCCCACACCAACAACTCTAAAGGCACATTCCACAAGGGGCATGGCAACTTCCTGGGCCGAAAAAGCCGGAGCATCCTGGGAACAGATCCGCCATGCTGCTACTTGGTCCAGTCAAGATACCTTCCTAAAGCACTATCGTGTGGAAGTACTGTCGCAACAAGACCTGGCCTTTGGCAGAAAGGTCTTACAGGCAGTGGTCCCGCCCTGAGGTAGGCCTGTATGGATTCCTTTATTATCCTCCCAATTGTAGGCCGTCCTGGAAGGATGAAAGGAGAAAACTTACCGTTAGTTCACCGGTAACGGCTTTTCTCTTCAATCCTTCCAGGACGGCCGGCCTACATCCCGCCCTATGTGGTGGTGAATTCTAAAAGAATATGTATAATATAAATGTATATGTATTTATATGTAGCTGTTTGATTGACTATATTCCTTAAGGTTCGGTTGGAAACTACTTTCCTATTAACTGGAGCTAAGGATGGGTGGGACCCTTTTAAACAGCGGCAAATTAGTTGTGTTTCCTGTGAGGCGGAGCCACAATCTCCCAATTGTAGGCCGTCCTGGAAGGATTGAAGAGAAAAGCCGTTACCGGTGAACTAACGGTAAGTTTTTTAAAGTTTGAAATAATGCTATGTTAATAGGAGCATCTAACAATATATAAAGTACATGTTACATTCCACTTTGGCTCCAAAAGTGGAAATATGCTTTAAGGACTGCTTTACAAATGTTTTGTCTCTAACCCTATACCTCTCCTCTTTTTTAGCTCCTGCCTTCATTTCAACGAGTCTGCCTAACTGGACTAGCAGTGCTTGTCAGCAAGGTCGAGGTGAACTGCAATCAACGCAAAGATCTCATCTTCATCAATTTTCCCGACTTGCTTCGCAATTTTGTTCTGTAATGTGCATGAAGATGTAGCCCCTTTCTGATGACTTGAAGGACTGTCCTCTACCATTCTTTATAACATGGAGTCATTGAATATAGCTAAAAAATAAATGTTGACCTGATTTTTAAACCTTAGTTATGTCTTCCCATTTTTTCTCTGTGTTTCTAACCTGGATCGTAGTATTAAGATGCATGCACTTTCAGATACCATTTGATCCATCAGAATAAAGCAGCCCATACACAATTTATTTTATTCGTTTCGATCAACTCTTCCCACACACTTAATGTGGATGGGGAAATCACTCCTGCTGAGGTATTGTATTCTGATGGTGGGGAAAGTTCCCTGCTGTCAGAATACACTGATCAGCACTGCCGGATATCACTTCAGTGTTGATCGTGCAGACTTTTTCAAATAGGCTATTGTACAACCAGCCCGCCCTTACATGGGTCGACATTTGGCTGGTTCCTGCTGAACCAGGGCCGGATCCAGGGTGGGGGGGGGGGCGCAACTGGGCAATTGCCCCTCAAAAAATTATTACTCCAGAGTACCAAGTCCAAACTGAGCGGAGCCGCCACCTTCCTCTTCCACCGCACGCCTAGTGGGTGTTTGCTTCACCCACCTCCTCCCTTAAGCATCTCAAGGCTCCAGCACTGTGAAATATGAAAACATCTGTGTGATGCTGGCTGCCTCCTTATCTTAGTCTCTATTCCTCTTCCATGGGAGCCCCCCCACCAAAGCACCAAAGTATTACCTATAAGTGCGTACAATAATACATGTCTAATATCACAGAATACAGTCAGGTATGGATGCCATTAGTTATGAAAAAAAAAGTGCTGCCCTTTTAGTATTGACATTATTGTCTAGTTCAATCTTAACCACTTAAGGACCAGGTCTATTTCTGACACTTGTTTACAAGTTAAAATCAATATTTTTTGCTAGAAAATTACTTAGAACCCTCAAAACATTATATTTGTTTTTTTTTTTTTTTTTTTTTTTTAGCAGAGACCCTAGAGAATAAAATGGAGATCGTTGCAATATTTGTCACACCGTATTTGCACAGCGGTCTTACAAATGCAATTTTTTTGGAAAAAATACACTTATGTGAATAAAAAAATATGAAAACAGTAGTTGGCCCAATTTTTTTCTCTAATGTGAAAGAGAATGTTACGCCAAGTAAATTGATACCTAACATGTCATGCTTCAAAATTGCACACGCTCATGGAATGGTAACAAAGTTTGGTACTTAAATGTCCATAGGCGTTGCTTTAAACATTTCTACAGGTTACCAGTTTAGCGTTTCAGAGGAGGTCTAGTGCTAGAATTATTGCTCTCGCTTAAACAATCGTGGCGATACCTCACGTGTGGTTTGAAAACCATATAAATATGTGGGCGCGACTTGTGTATGTGTTCGCATTTGCGCGCAAGCACAGAGGGACGAGGTGCTTTTTTTTTTTCTTATTTTTTCTTCTTGTATTTTTTTACACTGTCCCTTTAAAAAGTTTTTCTCTCCCCGTCTTCCAGGACGGCCCAACAGTGAGAGATGAGAGGCTCCTCCTACCGGAAACACAATCAATTAAGATTAGTTAAAAGGCCCCACCCTTCCCTCAGGCCCTCAGTTTAGATTGCGTTTCTTCCTACAAGATACGTGTGTTATTACTAACCTTCAGACTTATGGAGTCGAAAGGGAACCCTGTGAGCCAGGTTCAGCGGAAGGCCACGGGTTCCCCCTGGGGGACCCCACGAGCGGAGCTTTACCTGCTGCCCCGTCCAGGCTTCTCGCAGGTCGCCCAATGTGGTGCAAGCCCTCAGTCACCTGCGGGATGTTTCCAGGTCTTGCGATCCGGTGCCAGCAGCTCTCCTCCACCGAAGGTTTTTGAATTTCCCGCCGGACAGGCACTTCAAGCCTCATCTTCAAAACTGGAAATTCCGGCGCAAAGTCATACACGCGCGACACGGGAAAGCGGAAGAACGTGGAGGAGATGCCGGAGCCACTTACGAGCGGCAAAGCAGAATCCAAGGCTATCGGAGCTCGGATGTCTGCTGTGGAAATGAAGCCCTCCATGACTCATCCTCCGGGGAAGGAAGAGGAGAGGCAGCTCCAGGTGTCGGCAGCCAAACCCAGGCCTGAGCAGGGTAATTGCTGAACATGTAACCCTTATTGGGTCTATGCATTTTTAAAGACTGCTGGTTACCGACATAAAAAATACCTGGAAGTTGTATCATTTCCTTGAACTTATTGGAACCCACCATGTTCTTTCTATGGTCCTCAAAAGTGGACAAGGGGTCCCCCTGGGTTGCGGGATTTTAGCGGTGATACACTTCCACAAGAAAGTAAAATTTAAATAATTTTAGTAAAAAAAATATTAAAATCGATCTGTAAAAGATCTAGAATGTAGACATATTACAATATATACAGAGTGTGTATGGATGTAAAACCAGGACAATAAAGATGATAGTGGTACATATACTCAGTGGCATATGTTTGCTTTGAAGGAAATCCTCCAACCCGACACGTTTCAGGCACGCAGGCCTTTCTTCAGGGGTCTGGATGCGGAGAGATTTTGATTTCCTACATAACATAGCAGATAGTAGTTTTGTTAGTTACACAGGTTGTGGTATGTTAAATATATGTTCATATACAGATATAACAGAGTAGTTAATTCCCGATGAAGCAAGTTCTGTGCAATCAGTCTGAGAGAACTTGCTTCATCAGGAATGAGGGCAATATATTCATCTTCCGATACTTTAATAATATAAAGAAACACAACAATAAGTTATGAGGCAGTACATAATGACCAAATAATTTCACTCACATGCCTTATACAATTCCAATTCTTTTTCTTCAAATATTATAACAGCTTACCATTAGGGATGATCGAACGGTTCGGGTCGACCATCGGTTCGACCCGAACATTGGCTGTTCGAGGTTCGGCCGAATTTAGAACTTTTTGAACAAAAAGTTCGGAATTCGGCAACCAGAACCAACCAAAATGCAATGGGACAGCAAGTGGGCTTTAAAAGCCCATGATTGGACCAGAACCGTTAGCAAAAGCCAATTGAGGGGGCAGGAGAATGCTAGGAATGTGATTGGAGTGACTAGGGGGTCCATAGACCAATCATTAGTGAATACGCCCCCCAGTATATAAGATAGCCCCCACCAAATTCCTAGCATTGTTATACAGGGACATGGAAGAGAGTGGAAGCAGTTCGTGGACTACTGCTACAAAGTGTCATTTAGCATTTATTAGTGTGAGGAAAGGGATATCTAGTGTAGTTAGGGTGCTCTTTTACACTTTAGTTAGCTTTAATTTATTCTGTTTCTGTAGGGAAAGTGTTAAGTGTAAGGGGACCGTAGTGTAGTGTAGGGTTATCTGACAGTGACTGCTATGGCAGGGTGAAAAAACCCTTCCATATCAGGGTGACCGCTATAGAGAAAAGCTAGTTTCTCTGAAGTCACTTTCGCTGCAGTAATATGGCTTCGTCCCCGTCAGCATTCTTTTTGGCTGCAGGCGTCTATAGGGATCTTTTGAGCACATGTTTGGAGTCAGACATGACATCTGAACATGTGTATAGGGGGTATATATACACACCCATGTATGTATATATACACCTGCACATATATAGGTGTGAAAGGAGCAGAAAAAACTACTTGCGCTAATGAAATAATTAACACCAATATAGTTACGCTCCTATCACACCTATATTTGTCTAAGTGTAAAATACATATTAGTATGTGTGTATATATACCACTATACACAAGTTCAGATGTTTCACCTGCCTCCAAAGAACCCAAAAAATGCCCAAAAAAACGCTAGCGTCAAAAAAAAAAAAAAAAAAAAAATGCCCAGGTGTGTTGTTGCAGGCATTTTTTGGGGGTTTTTGGAGGCAGGCAAAACATCTGAACTTGTGTATAGTGGTATATACACACACATACTTGTATGTATTTTACACTTAGACATATATAGGTGTTATAGGAGCGTAACCATATTAGTGTAAATGATTTCATTAGCGCAAGCATATATTTCTGCTACTATCACACCTATATATGTCTAGGTGTGTATATACATATAATACTCCTGACGCTGTTCACTGCCCTACTGACATAATCCACTGCCCCCCAGGAGCACTGTGAAAAAAGTGTTTCAACATAAATTAAATAAAAAATATAATTGTAAAAAAAATGAATAAATAAAAACTACTGACACCACTGTTCAGTGCCTACTGAGACCATCCACTGCCCCCCTCCCAGGGGCACTTTAAAAAACGAAATTACATTATTTTTTGAAAATATATTAAAAAAAAAAACTGTAAAACATATTAGAAGATAAAATAAAAAATATATATACTGACACTGTCCACTGCCCTATGGACAATGTTTGCCCTCCCCCCCCCCCCATAGCATTGTGAAAGTAATATTAAAAACAAATTGTAATAAAATTCTAAAAATGTAAAAGTGTAAATAAATATAAAAATAATATAATAAAAATAAAAAACTACTGATACCATCCACTGCTCTACTGATAATGTCCAATGCCCCCCCCCCCCGATTTTTTTTTTAAAGCATATATATATATAGTATAAATTATAGAATTGTTAAATAATAAAAAAATAAAATAATACAATTCTGACACTGTACACTGCTCTACTGAAACTCTACCTTATCCCTATGAATCACTAAGTATGGGGACTGGCATGATAATGCAGCCAGTTCTGACACCCTGCGTGCAGAAGTGATAGCCACCAAGAAGGCTACCTTCTGGGATAAAGTAAGCAAGGGAATCTCCCTGATGTTTTCAAAGGGAGGTTTCTGTAGAACCGACAAAACCAAATTAAGATCCCAGGGCGGTAAGGGCGAGCGGACTGGTGGAGCCAGGTGCCGCACCCCCTGGATGAAATTCCGCACCAAGGACTTGGTAGCTAAAGGTTTCTGAAAGAAGATAGCTAATGCTAAAACTTGACCTTTGATGGTGCTCAAGGCTAGTTTCTGCTCAACCCCCTTTTGCAGAAAGGCCAATATTCGAGTCACGAATAGGTACGTGGAGGAATCCTTAAAGATTCGCACCACGCGATATAAGTCTTCCATGTGCGATAATAGACCTTGCTGGAAGTCGCTTTCCTTGCTTTAATAAGGGTAGGAATAACTGAGGCTGACAACCCTCTGTCCTTCAGTACCTGGGTCTCAAGGGCCAGGCCATTAAAACCAGCGACTGTAAAGCACGATGGAAGATTGGTCCTTGAGACCGCAGACACTCCCTGAGACGAAGTTCCCAAGGAACGTCCGCGACTAGCATGTCCAAGTCGGCCAGACCGGCTTGACGAGGCCAGCCTAGAATTTCTAGGACCACTGGCGCTGACTGGATCTGAACCAGGCGGCCCTAGAGCTATCTGGCCCCGACCATCCGACAAAGTCTGCTCGTTCTCTGTTCCCACACATTTATCAGACACCTGATTCCTGTCAGGAACGGTGATCTCTCCTGGTTGAACCTCAGGGACCGAAGTCACCTGGCTAGAGGCTTCTTGGTCTGTCTGTTCAACCGGATCCGATTCTTGTGGGGAACTGAGACTAATCTTTGGAAAAGGTAAAGAAAAAGATCTGTTCAGGGAACGGTAACTGCCACTCCCTGTAGTACTTAAATGTTGGAAGGGAAGAATCGCACCGGTAGCAGTGATTGATGCTCGATCTAATGCCCTGAATACCGGTGAAGACGTCCCCCCACCCTCAAACCGGGTGGGGGCGCACCTTCAGGCTGTGTAATCCTTTGCTTCAGGTTTGGCTGAGTCGGTCTTTTGTTTGTCCGACCAGCCCTTCTTGAACCCTCCTGGAGGAGCCTTGCCTTTCCCACTTGTTCCAGCCGGGCGTACGAACCCTTTATGGGTGGTAAAGAAAGGTCCTCGCTTGTTACGAGGTCCCTTAGCTTTAGCAGCCTGTGGCAAGAAAGTGCTCTTGCCCCCAGTGGCATCCTTAATGATCTCATCTAGGGTGGCCCCAAATAGGCGATTCCCCTGAAAGGGGAGATTCGTCAAGGTCTTTTTGGAACCTAGGTCCGCTGACCAGCATTTTAACCACAGCACACGTCTGAGGATAACCGCTGACATAGATGCATGCCCTAATAGGGGGGTAGCATCCAAGGCTGCGTCACAGACAAACTGTAGCCCTTGTATAATCTGTTCCATCAATTCAGATGTTCCCTGGGGGATATCTTTCCCCCTCAGGTCCTGGCGTACCAATCTAGCCCATTCCGTAAGTGTCTGGGAAACCAGACCAATGACAATTACTGGTCTAAATGCTGACCCTATCAGGGAAAAGATAGTGCGGGACTCCGCTTCCACCTTCCGATCCACCGGATCCTTAAAGGACGAAGTGTCCTCTACTGGAATAACAGTGGCTTTATTCAGTCTGGAAATAGGTGGGTCTACCACTGGTGGTACCGTCCATTTCTTAATGAGGGATTCCTCAAACGGATAGCGTCTAGCAATACGTTTGGAAATAGTAAAGGTACACTTAGAATGCTCCCATTCTTCTTTAATTTTATTACCAAAACACTTGGGTACAGGAAAAACCTTCACCGTTTTGGTGGGTTTGTTAGTACCAAAGGGAATCTCTGTTTCAGTTGCCTCTGCCGGTGAAACCTCAAGTCTTAAGGTTTCCCGAACCGCCACAACTAGTGCGTCCACCAATGCTTCTTCCCGAATTATGGCGGAAGTATGAACGTCCTCCTCACTGTCTGAAGGAACTTTACCCGAGACAACAGCCCTTGCAGAGGGACCTGCAGCTGCAATGACCATCTCAGACTCTGAGTCTGAAGTGTCAGATGATATAGGGGTAGGCGGGGGTCGCTTTCTTGACCCCCGTTCCTGACAGGCCGCCTCCACCCGAGCCACCATCGACTCCAAAACTGCTGTAAATGCATCCATACTCTGTGCACCGGCGGGTCCCGTGGCCCCCTCGAGGGAAACAGGTGGGGGTACTTGTGTGGCAGGGTCCATGATAATTCCAGTTACTACCCGGAAAATTCAATCCAAAATAAAACTTTTTTTTTTTCTTTCAGACCCCCAGCGCCACAAAGCCCCTCAGTGTTACCTGCTAGGGATCCCTATCGAGCGAGAGAGAGAGAGAGAGATAGACCCCCAGGCTCACCACTTGATGCTCAGAGTTCACTGCAACTAGTCTCAGCACTGTCTCGAACAGACAGGAAGTCTCTTGGCTGGCTGCCCGGGAAGAAAGGAGGCGGCTCCGCCCCTCTGTACGCCTTCCGGCGCCTCCCCTAGCTCCACGAGGTGTTTGGGTCACCTCAAACATGGCCGCCCCCATGCTGAAGACACGAGGCTACGCCAAAATGGCGGCCTCGTGCGATCTACAGCGGTCTGTTACAGAATAGCGGCATGACTGCAGAGTATCTCGGCATCACAAAACTTTCTCTTCATGGAGATCAGCTTGGCCGGCGGTACCGGACCCTGGCGGACCGCGTGGCCGTCGGGAGGCATGCTATAGCTGGAGGAATGACCTGGAAAGCCGCATACATATCCTGTGGCTTCTGACAGGTAGGATACTTTCTCTTATCACAGTAAGATTCCAGTACTGCCACTGATTACAGTCATTTAAACATACTTGCAATTAGATTGTCAGCTCCCAAACCAAGCCTCCTGGCTTTTTGTACAAAATAGGGGGATCTGTGCCATGTTATAGGATAGAGGGGAACCCATCCTTACCATACAGAGAGGGGCCCGCGTTCACTACAGGACCCGTCAGGGGAAATGGGGGAACATACTACTCACCGTACCGGAACCAGGCGGGCGCCAACTCCTGACAGTACCCCTCTCCACCGAAGTTGGAGGGCTGTCGACCAATACGGGCGCCGTGACTCATGGTCTTTGGCGTTTCAGCGAGACGTTTAACTTGCAGGGTCAGTCCCCGTCCAGTGGGACTATGTCGCGGCCGACCCAGCGCGGAGCTATGGCCTGCACGCCCTCATAGGCTGAACTGGGGTGACCACTGGATCTCAACATCCCGCCCGTCGCCCAGTTCAGCTTTCTTGCTTGAAGATCTCACAGGAACACTGGCGAAAAAAAGCTGTCTAAAAATCTTTTAAAGAAAAAAATCCTGCCAGGACCGAAGATCCCAGCAAGGTATCTAGGTCCTTACTCCTGACTAGACAGAAAAAAAAATGATTTGCTGTAGCAGAGAGAGAGAGGATATACCCTCGGGGACTGCCCCTAGGGTGTGGCCAGAGCATTTTATTTCCTGTCTAGTCCTACTCCTGTGGAGGGCAGCATAACCCGAGGGTGTTGAATCACCGAGGACTACGTCTGTCAATGAGCGATAGAGAAAATCATTTGTGTCCGGATAGAATTGAGGGACAGGTCAGAGTGTGTTAGGCAGGGCGAGTTGTAGGGCATTTTAGGGCGAGGCTGCTGATTTTTAGGGTCAGTGTTCTACAATCGATATTGCTGTGTGTGTGTGGGGGGGGGGGGTTTGCAGTGACCGATCTTATCAATCCTTTTAGGGAGAGGCTGGAGATAGGCAGGTGTCAGTGGTCCACATCGATTTTGCTGTGTGTGGGGTGCAGTGAACACAATCTTTTTTTGCCCACTGAGGAGGAGGGAGAAAAGTCTTTTTCTATCAGTCACTGTGTGCAGCGTTTTTCCTTCAGTGCTGTGCTGTGCTGACTGTGATAATACACTGCTGTGTTCAGTGTTCACATGTGCTATTATTGAGAGATTTCAAAAGTTATACACTTTTTTCTATTCCACTATTCAATATACACCCTTGGGTTAAAAAAATTAAATTGTGGCATAGTCTGTACTAATCTAGTTAAAAATTACAAACTTAAAAGGGGAATTTTTTATTTCCCTCCATAGCCTGCAGCAGAGCTGAATGATATAAGACACTGCTGTTCACATGTGTTATTGATAAATCACACCAATTTTATATCATATTTTCTATTCCGCTATTCAATAAAAACCTTTGGGTATAAACAATTAAATTGCGGGATAGTCTGTGTTGGTACGTGTGAGATACACCTTTCCAATTTTTGGGGTGCATCTCATATTTCTGAAGATTTGAGGGTGCTGCCTGTTTCCTACTCCTCATCCTGCCTTTGGGGGTACAAAAAATAGTAATTGGGGCCTAGTCTGGTTCTGTTCGTGTGAGATACATACACCGTTTTTTGATAATATTTTCTATTCCGCTATTCAATAAAAACCTTTGGGTATAAACAATTAAATTGCGGGATAGTCTGTGTTGGTACGTGTGAGATACACCTTTCCAATTTTTGGGGCGCATCTTATACTTCTGAAGATTTGAGGGTGCTGCCTGTTACGAACTCCTCCTACTCATCCTGCCTTTGGGGGTACAAAAAATAGTAATTGGGGCCTAGTCAGGTTCTGCACGTGTGAGATACATACACCTTTTTTTGATAATATTTTCTATTCCGCTATTTAATCTACACCTTTGGGTAAAAACAATTAAATTGCGGGATAGTCTGTGTCGGTACGTGTGAGATACATACACCTTTTGATATCATATTTTCTACTCCGCTATTCAATCTACACCTTTGGGTAAAAATAATTAAATTGCGGGATAGTCTGTGTCGGTACGTGTGAGATACACCTTTCCAATTTTTGGGGCGCATCTCATACTGCCGAGGATTTGAGGGTGCTTCAGTCTGCCTCCTGCCTGTTCTGAACTCCTCCTACTCCTCATCCTGCCTTTAGGGTACAAAAAATTGTAATCGGGGCCTAGTTTGTGTTTGTACGTGTGAGATACACCGTTTTGTAAAATTTGTCCTATTCCGCTATTCAATATACACCCTGTTTGAGTGTAAAAAATTAAATTGCGGGATAGTCTGTATCGGTACATGTGAGATACACCTTTTTAAATTTGTTTCGCGCATCTCCTTCTACCGCCGAGGATTGCAGGGCGCTTCAGTTTGCCTCCTGTTCCCAACTCCTCCTACTCCTCTTCCTCATCCTGCCTTTAGGGTACAAAAAATTGTAATCGGGGCCTAGTCTGTGTGTGAGATACACTGTATTATAAAATTTTTCCTATTCCGCTATTCAATATACACCCTTTTGGGCATAGTTTGCATATTTGACTGTGAGATACACCCGTGCGATACTGTTGTTGTTTTGTTCCGCTATTCAATAAACACCTTTCTAGGGCAAGATCATAAATTACAGAAATATGAGGAGACCGTCAAATAGGGGCCGTGGCCTGGGTCGTGGTGCTGCTGGTAGAGCTCCTGTTGCAAGGAGAGGACGTGGTCGATCTGTGCCAGCTACACGCACAAGTGAAACACCTTCCTCAAGTGTGAGTAGGCGACAGAACCTGCATCAGTATTTGGTAGGGCATCATACGCCTCTAGAAGTGATGAGACCAGAACAAGTAGAGGCGATAGTAGATTGGTTTGCTGCTGACAGTGCCTCCAGTTCCTTCACATTATTTCCCACCCAGTCTACTGCAGAAAGGTCAGAGTTGGCACCTGCAGCCAATGTCCAACCGTCTTTCACCTCACCCCCTTGCAAATCAGGCAAGCAGCCTGAGCCCCAAGCCATACAGCAGTCTCTTCTTTTTGATGACTCTGTCAGCAGGGTTTCCCAGGGCCATCCACCTAGCCCTGCCCCAGAAGTGGAAGAGATTGAGTGCAGCGATGCCCAACCACTTATTTCTCAAGATGAGTACATGCAAGGACCATTGCAGCACGTCTCCGATGATGACGAAACGCAGGTGCCAACTGCTGCGGTGTTCAGAATTGTGGAGACCGACAAGGAGGGCAGGGGTGAAGACTGGGTAGAAGATGATGTGGAGGACGATGAGGTCCTCGACCCCACATGGAATGAAGGTCATGCAGGTGACCTGAGTAGTTTGGAGGAAGAGGCGGTGGTCGCACAGACCCACCAGCACAGCAGAAGAGGGAGCAGGGTGCAGAAGCGGAGCGGCCGTGCCCTACACACTACGCCTGCTACTGCCCAACGCAGCAAGGGAACAAGCGCAGCAAAGCCAGCTCAAAGGAGTTCTCTAGTGTGGAAGTTCTTTAGAAAATGTGCTGATGACAGGACACGAGTGGTTTGCACCCTGTGCAATCAGAGCTTGAAGCGAGGCATAAACCTTCTCAACCTGAGCACAACCTGCATGATCAGGCATCTAAGTGCAAAGCACGAGCTGCAGTGGAGTAGACACCTTCAAAACCAAGAAACGTCTCTGGCTCATCCTGCTTCCTCTTCTGCTGCAGTCTCGGCCACTCCATCCACATCTGTAGTGATACCGGCCGGCACCTGCCACCCCGCAAACAGACGATCTGTCAGCAACACCACCACCTGGGTCACCAACCATCTCCACAATGTCCCGTGGAAGCGTTCAGCTTTCCATCTCCCAAACACTTGAGAGGAAGAGGAAGTACCCCCCTACCCACCTGCGATCCCTGGCCCTGAATTCTTGAGGCCAAGAAAAAGGCCAAAATTCTTGGCCTTTGAAATGCTGTCATTCCGTCTGGTGGAGACGCACAGTTTTAAAAACCTTATGTTGGTGGCTGTCCTACAGTATGTCGTGCCCAGCCGCCACTACTTTTCCAGGCAAGCCATACATTCCCTGCACAACCAAGTGGGGGAAAAAAATCAGGTGTGCACTGCGCAACGCCATCTGTGGCAAGGTCCACCTAACTACCGATACGTGGACCAGTAAGCATGGTCAGGGGCGTTATATCTCCCTAACGGCACACTGGATAAATGCAGTGGCGGATATGCCTGAGGCGGATAGCAATTTGGCGCATGTCCTTCCACCACTGAGGATTGCAGGGCGCTTCAGTTTGCCTCCTGTTCCTAACTCCTCCTACTCCGCTTCCTCATCCTCTACCGCCTCCTCATCCGGACAGCGTAACACCTTCACCACCAACTTCAGCACGGCTAGGGGTAAATGACAGCAGGCAGTTTTAAAACTTGCCTGTTTGGGGGAAAAACCACACACTGCGCAGGAGTTGTGGAGGAGCATGGAACAGCAGACAAATGAGTGGTTGCTGCCAGCGAGCCTCAAGCCCGGCCTGGTGGTGTGCGATAACGGGCGAAATCTCATAGCAGCTCTGGGCCTAGCCGGTTTGACGCACATCCCTTGCCTGGCGCATGTGCTGAATTTGGTGGTGCAGAGGTTCCTTAAAAACTACCCCGATATGTCAGAGCTGCTGCAGAAAGTGCGGGCCGTCTGTGCGCACTTTCAGCGTTCTCACCCTGCTGCTGCTCGCCTGTCAGCGCTGCAGCGTAACTTCGGCCTTCCCGCTCACCGCCTCATATGTGACGTGCCCACAAGGTATAACTCCACCTTGCACATGCTGGAAACACTGTGCGAGCAGCAGCAGGCCATAGTGGAGTTTCAGCTGCAGCACGCACGCGTGAGTCGCTCTGCGGAACAGCACCACTTCACCACCAATAACTGGGCCTCCATGCGAGACCTGTGTGCCTTGTTGTGCTGTTTTGAGTACTCCACCAACATGGCCAGTGCCGATGATGCCGTTGTCAACTTAACTATCCCACTTCTATGCCTCCTTGAAAAAACTATTTGGGCGATGATGGAAGATGATGTGGCACAGGATGAGGAGGAGGAGGAGGATGAAGAGGTAACATTTCCAAGGCTTTCAGGGTAGTCATTCACAAGGGGCTCCGAGGGTGGGTTCCTGCACACACAAACGCCAGGGACACAATTGTCCAGCAGGGGCACAGTTCTGGAGGATGAGGAGGAGGAGCTGGAGGAGGAGATGGAACCATGTTCACAGCAGGGTGGCACCCAGGCCAGCTCATGGCCATCACTGGTGTGTGGCTGGGGGGATACAGAGGACACAGACGATACACCTCCTACAGATTACAGCCTTTCGTTGCCTCTGGGCAGCCTGGCACACATGAGCGATTACATGCTGCAGTGTCTCCACAACGACCGCCGAGTTGCCCACATTCTAACTTGTGCTGATTACTGGGTGGCCACGCTGCTGGATCCCCGTTACAAGGACAACGTACCGTCCTTAATTCACTCATTGGAGCGCGATCGCAAGATGCGCGAGTACAAGCGCACGCTGGTAGACGCGATGCTTCTGGCATTCCCACCTGACAGCGGGGCCACAGTGGAAGCACAAGGCAGAGGAGGAGGAGGAGGAGGAGGAAGAGGTCGCCAACGCAACCAGGGCACCGCCAGCACCTCAGAAGGCAGGGTTAGCATGGCCGAAATGTGGAAAAGCTTTGTCAGCACGCCACAACAAACAGCAGCTCATATGGAACGTCTTAGCAGGAGGCAGCATTTCACCAACATGGTGGAGCAGTATGTGTGCACACGCCTAGACGTACTGAATGACGGGTCTGCCCCCTTCAACTTCTGGGTCTCCAAATTGGGCACATGGCCTGAGCTTGCCCTTTACACCTTGGAGGTGCTGGCGTGCCCTGCAGCCAGTGTATTATCTGAACGGGTATTTAGCACGGCTGGGGGCGTTATCACAGACAAGCGCAGTCGCCTGTCCAGAGACATTAACATGAACCAAGCATGGATCCCACGGGACTTTTGCGTACCTTGTGCAGAATAGCGATGGATACCGACCTAACCCAGCCATTGTTCTATTTTTGCTCTTTCTCACTCTTTTGGGGTGTACCCTCATTTAAAATTTCTGAAAAAAAGCAGTATTGGCTACCTCGTCCTCCTCAGGGCCAGATTAACATAGGGGCTATTGGAGCTGCAGCTCCAGGCCCCTACCTTAATATAGGCCCCGGGTTGGCCATATTCACTGTTACCGCTCTTCTGTCACTTGTAAACACAGAAGTCTGGCTTCTATGCTCGCTTCCCCAGGCAGCTCCCTCAGAACCTCCCCACACAGCACGAAGGCCGGACAAGGAGGGACAGTTGCCGATGCATGGATGTGTTTATGGGCTTCAGAGACAGCATCCCATGTTGAATTAGGCATGCATGGCTGCACCCTTCCTCCTCTGGGTGCATGCCAAGCCACGGCCCTTAAGGCCCTTCAAAATCCTCAGCACCAAGCCCATGATGCTCTTAATCCAGCCCTGGTCCTCCTCCACCGCCGCTTCCACCTACACCGCCCATAGGTGTGCGCAGCCTATTGCATTAGGGTGTGCACCCCAAAGTTTAAATACACATGCATGTGTTTGCCTACATGTACATGGCCCCGATACATTACTCTCCCTGCTGACAAAGTGAAATAGAGCAGAGTAGGTCCGAGGGAGATCTTTCCCATCTCCTTACTGGCAAACAGAGCGATAATGCTATGTGCCCTAGGTGATTGTGCGCACGCCTATGACACCGCCACATCCACCACCACCTCAACCTCCCTCCTACTCCATATGGGCCTCGTCCTTCAGAGATGAAGAACATTGTTTTATTTTTCTGTTTTTTTTTTTGTTGTTTTAAGTTATTTCCCTATCCACATTTGTTTGCAGAGCACTTGCCATGCTCTTAACTACATTTTGCTGCCATTTGCAGCACTCTTGCCCTTTCCATTGGTGTTTTAGAGCCATTTTAGTGCCTGAAAGTTCGGGTCCCCATTGACTTCAATGGGGTTCGGTGTCCGGGAAAAGTTCGGCAAAAGTACGGGACACAGACCCGGACTTTTTTTTCAAGTTCGGCCGAACCCGCCAAACACGGACATCCAGGTGTCCGCTCAACTCTACATTGCGCCTTTTTTGCAAAATGGTGAAAAATGAACGTACCCAAAAATTTCTCTAAAAATCTGGAGGTTTTCATAGTTACATAGTTAGTGAGGTTGAAAAAAGACACCAGTCCATCCAGTTCAACCTATGATGAGTGTGTGTATAAGTTACTATGTCAATAGTACATTGTATACCCCTGTATGTTGTGGTCGTTAAGGTGCCCATCTAATAGTTTTGCACCGCTTGTGGAAGAGAATTCCACATCCTTACAGCTCTGATGGTATAGAACCCTTTAGGCCACAGGTGGCAAACAAAAGGCCCGTGGGCTGAATCCGGCCTGCCGGGTATTGTGATGTTGCCCGCGGAGCGGCCGCCAGCCGCTTTCTGCTGTCACGGAACAAGTCTCCTTGGCAACAGGAGTAAACACACTCTCCTGCACTCTCCTCCTCCTCTCCCTGGCTGTGTGTAGCTGAGCGCATGATGCTGTTGATTCAGCATAGTCTGTCAGTGGCAGAGGTACCTGGCGGCTCCAGTGGCTGTGTGTTCTAATCTGCATCAAGCAGCTGCATCTTGAGGGCGGGATTTTGAGGACTTGTAGCAGTAGTGGCCATGAAAGCATTCTGTAAATGCCATCTTAAATCAGGTAGGAGAGAGTACAGATGTGTGGTTTTCTTTGGAAGGTGGGGGGAGGGGGGAGAGCTAAAGAGGTGTATAGAAAGATGTGTTTATAGGTGGGGGGATGGGGCAGAGTGCTGGGTGCGGATGTCCGAACCCAGGATCAACAGTGGAAATGAGATGTTGCACAGTGGGCACAGCGCACCTCAGAACCCTGCACTCTGTACATAGTAGACCCCTGAACCCTGCTGTCTGTACGTCGTTACCCCTGAACCCTGCTCTCTGTACATAGCGCACCCCTGCCCTCTGTACATACAGTGGGTACGGAAAGTATTCAGACCCCCTTAAATTTTTCACTCTTTGTTATATTGCAGCCATTTGCTAAAATCATTTAAGTTCATTCTTCTTCCTCATGAATGTACACATAGCACCCCATACTGACAGAAAAACACAGAATTGTTGACATTGTTGCAGATTTATTAAAAAAGAAAAACTGAAATATCACATGGTCCTAAGTATTCAGACCCTTTGCTCAGTATTTAGTAGAAGCCCCCTTTTGATCTAATACAGCCAGGAGTCTTTTTGGGAAAGATGCAACAAGTCTTTCACACCTGGATTTGGGGATCCTCTGCCATTCCTCCTTGCAGATCCTCTCCAGTTCTGTCAGGTTGGATGGTAAACGTTGGTGGACAGCCACTTTTAGGTCTCTCCAGAGATGCTCAATTGGGTTTAAGTCAGTGCTCTGGCTGGGCCATTCAAGAACAGTCACGGAGTTGTTGTGAAGCCACTCCTTTGTTATTTTAGCTGTGTGCTTAGGGTCATTTTCTTGTTGGAAGGTAAACATTCGGCCCAGTCTGAGGTCCAGAGCACTCTGGAGAAGGTTTTTGTACAGGATATCCCTGTACTTGGCCGCATTCATCTTTCCCTCAATTGCAACCAGTCGTCCTGTCCCTGCAGCTGAAAAACACCCCCACAGCATGATGAGGCCACCACCATGCTTCACTGTTGGGACTGTATTGGACAGGTGATGAGCAGTGCCTGGTTTTCTCCACACATACCGCTTAGAATTAAGGCCAAAAAGTTCTATTTTGGTCTCATCAGACCAGAGAATCTTATTTCTCACCATCTTGGAGTCCTTCAGGTGTTTTTTTTAGCAAACTCCATGCGGGCTTTCATGTGTCTTACACTGAGGAGAGGCTTCCGTCGGGCCACTCTGCCATAAAGCCCCGACTGGTGGAGGGCTGCAGTGATGGTTGACTTTCTACAACTTTCTCCCATCTCCTGACTGCATCTCTGGAGCTCAGCCACAGTGATCTTTGGGTTCTTTTTTACCTCTCTCACCAAGGCTCTTCTCCCCCGATAGCTCAGTTTGGCCGGACGGCCAGCTCTAGGAAGGGTTCTGGTCGTCCCAAACGTCTTCCATTTGAGGATTATGGAGGCCACTGTGCTCTTAGGAACCTTAAGTGCAGCAGAAATCTTTTTGTAACCTTGGCCAGATCTGTGCCTTGCCACAATTCTGTCTCTGAGCTCTTCAGGCAGTTCATTTGACCTCATGATTCTCATTTGCTCTGACATGCATTGTGATCTGGAAGGTCTTATATAGACAGGTGTGTGGCTTTCCTAATAAAGTCCAATCAGTATAATCAAACACAGCTGGACTCAAATGAAGGTGTAGAACCATCTCAAGGATGATCAGAAGAAATGGAAAGCATCTGAGTTAAATATATGAGTGTCACAGAAAAGGGTCTGAATACTTAGGACCATATGATATTTCAGTTTTTCTTTTTTAATAAATCTGCAACAATGTCAACAATTCTGTGTTTTTCTGTCAGTATGGGGTGCTATGTGTACATTCATGAGGAAGAAGAATGAACTTAAATGATTTTAGCAAATGGCTGCAATATAACAGAGTGAAAAATTTAAGGGGGTCTGAATACTTTCCGTACCCACTGTAACGTGCTGCTGACCCCTGAACCCTGCTCTCTGTACATAGCGGACCCCTGAACACTGCTCTCTGTACATAGCGGACCCCTGAACCCTGCTCTCTGTACACAGCGGACCCCTAAACCCTTCTCTCTGTACGTAGCGGACCCCTGAACCCTGCTCTCTGTACGTAGCGGACCCCTGAACCCTGCTCTGTGTACGTAGCGGACCACTGAACCCTGCTCTCTGTACGTAGCGGACCCCTGAACCCTGCTCTCTGTACGTAGCGCATACCTCTGAACCCTGCACTCTGTACATGGCGGACCCCTGAACCCTGCTCTCTGTATGTAGCACACCCCTGAACCCTGCTCTCTGTATGTAGCGCACCCCTGACATCTGTACATAGTGAGCTGCTGAACCCTTCACTCTGTACGTAGAATAATCCTGAGGTAATACTGAACTCTGCACCGTGTACATAGTGCAACCCAGCTACAACTGGCCCTTTGATGGCAAACGCATTGCTGATGCAACCCAGCTACAACCGGCCCTTTGAGGGCAAACGTATTGCTGATGTGGCCCATGATGAAATTGAGTTTGACACCCCTGCTTTAGGCAATTTAGGTTAAACTGCTTTTCTTCTCATTTTACCAAATGGCCGTGAGTCCTTTTATATTCCCTTTCACTGAATAGTTTGTCGCCAGTACTGTATTTGTACATTGATATCATATCTCCTCTCAAGTGTCTCTTCTCCAGAGAGAATAAGTTCAATGCTTGTAGTCTTTTCTCAGAGCTGTGATCCTCCAGTCGCTTTATTAGCTTTGTTGCCCTTCTCTGGACTCTCTCCAGTTCCAGCTCATCCTTCCTGAGGAGCGGTGCCCAGCATAGATGAAAGTCTAATGGCCTACAAGGGAAGGCTCAGCTGGGTGCAATACATTGCATCAAAGAGGGCAAGATTTGGCGTAAAAATCCTACATGCTATGCAAATCGTCAATGGGCTACATTTGGAATTCAGTGATATACACTGGAAAAGGAACAAAATTTGATGAAAAATACAGCAATTATGGAATGGCAACATCTTCTGTTCTTTCACTAATTGAGCCATTGCTAAATCAACGGAAAACTTTTATGTATCTCCTGAACTTTGAGGTTCTACAGTTACATAGTTGCATAGTTACATAGTTAGTGAGGTTGAAAAAAGACATCAGTCCATCCAGTTCAACCTATGATGTGTGTGTGTGTTTGCTTTTAACCGTACATTGTATACCCCTGTATGTTTTGGTCTTTAAGGTGTCCATCTAATAGTTTTTTGAAACTATCAATGCTCCCTGCTGATACGACTGCTTGTGGAAGAGAATTCCACACCCTTACCGCTCTTACAGTGAAGAACCCCTTACGCACTTTAAGATTAAACCGCCTTTCCTCTAGTTTTAGTGAGTGGCCACGTGTCTTATTGTATCTCTTTTCACTGAATAGTTTGTTCCTTATGCTCGGGTCACCAGTACAGTATTTGTACATTGATATCATATCCCCCCTCAATCGTCTCTTCTCCAGAGAGAATAGGTTCAGTGCTTGTAGTCTTTCCTCATAGCTGATGTCCTCCATTCCCCTAACTATTTTTGTTGCCCTTCTCTGGACTACATTGATATCATATCCCCCCTCAATCGTCTCTTCTCCAGAGAGAATAGGTTCAGTGCTTGTAGTCTTTCCTCATAGCTGATGTCCTCCATTCCCCTAACTATTTTTGTTGCCCTTCTCTGGACTTACTCCAGTTCCAGCACATCCTTCCTGAGGACCGGTGCCCAGAACTGGACAGCATACTCCAGATGTGGCCGGACCAGAGTCTTGTAGAGAGGGAGAATAATCTCTTTATTTCTGGAGTGAATCCCCTTTTTTATACATCCCAGTATTCTGTTGGCTTTGCTTGCGGCGGCTTGGCATTGCATGCCACTGCCAAGCTTGTTGTCTACCAGTACCCCCAAGTCCTTTTCCATCCTAGACTCCCCCAGAGGTTCCCCCCCTAGTGAGTAGCTTGCTTTCTGGTTTCTGGCCCCCAAGTGCATTACTTTAAATTTTTCAACATTAAACCTCATCTGCCATGTAGTTGCCCATCCCGTTATTTTGTTCAGGTCCGCTTGCAAGGTTTCCACATCCTGCATAGAAGATATTGGCATGCCTAGTTTAGTATCATCTGCAAATACTGATATTGTACTCGATATCCCCTCCTCTAGATCATTTATGAATAAATTAAACAGGATTGGTCCCAGGACAGAACCCTGGGGGACCCCACTTTCCACCCCCGCCCAATCCGAGTACTCCCCATTAATCACCACCCTCTGGACTCTCCCCTGGAGCCAGTTCTCTATCCAGGTACTCACCTTATGGTCCATACCTACCTTCCTTAGTTTGTACAGTAAGCGTTTGTGGGGAACGGTGTCAAAGGCCTTTGCAAAGTCCAGATAAACCACATCCACCGGCTTACCTTTATCTAGATGGCAGCTCACTTCATCGTAGAAGGTTAATAGATTGGTTTGGCGCGAACTATTTTTCATGAATCCATGCTGATTACTACTTATAATACCATTTTCATTACTAAAGTCTTGTATGTGGTCCCTTAACCACTTAAGCCCCGGAGGATTTGGCTGCTAAACGACCAGAGGGCATTTTGCGATTCGGCACTGCGTGACTTTAACGGACAATTGCGCGGTCGTGCGACGCTGTACCGAAACGAATTTGGCGTCCTTTTTTTCCCACAAACAGAGCTTTCTTTTGGTGGTATTTGATCACCTGTGCGATTTTTTGATCACGCGCTATAAACAAAAAAAGAGCGTAAATTTTGCAAAAATAGCAATATTTTTCCCTTTTTTTTTATATGAAATTCCCCCAAAAAAAAATGTAAAAATCAAAATTTTTTAATATTTTCGGCCAATTTGTTTTATGCTACCTATGTTTGGTAAAAAAAATCACAAAAAGCGTATTTTGATTGGTTTGCGCAAAAGTTATTGCGTTTACTAACAAAGGGAAAGATTTTTGTCATTTTTGTTGTTTTTTTTTTAACGCGTAATGGCGGCGATCTGCGATTTTTTTTGCGGTACTGCGACATTGCGGCGGACAGATCGGACCCTTGACTGACATTTTTGACACTTTTGGGGTTACCAGTGACATTTCTACAGTAATCAGTGCTATACATATGCACTGTTACTGTAAAAATGCACTGGTAGTGAAGGGGTTAACTTTATTTGAGAGGGAGGGGCTGTGTGTGTCCCTAGGGGCGTGATTCTAACTGTGATTGGCTGTGGCTTCAACTGTATGCAGAGTGATCAATGGATCTACATAGTAGATCCATGTGATCAGCTCTCATACAGAGAGGAGAATGACAGGCAGCTTGTTTACACAAGCTGCCTGACTATCTCCCTCTCCCCCGCCGATCGCAGAGTGGCCGGCGGCGATCGGGTCCGCCGGTCACGCGCGCGGGGGGGTCCGTGACCACGCGGGAGCGGGAGCGCGCCTCCGGCGGCGCGCGCTCGCTCCCTAAACCCTCACAGGCGAGCGACGTAGACCTACGTCACTTTGCCTGTGAGGGGCTGACCGCCGCCGTAGATAGTCGTGCGGCGGTCGGCAAGTGGTTAACATCCCCTCCAAAATTTTGCAGACTACTGATGTTAGGCTGACCGGCCTATAGTTACCCGGGATATATCTCGGCCCCTTTTTAAATATCGGTACCACGTTGGCTTTTTTCCAATCAGCTGGCACCATACCCGTCTGTAAACTATCCTTAAAGATCAAGAATAATGGTCTGGCAATCACCTGGCTGAGCTCATTGAGAACCCTCGGGTGCAAGCCATCCGGTCCCGGGGATTTATTTATGTTAAGTTTCTCTAGTTTAGCTCTAAGTCTATCTTCTGTTAGCCATGGCGGCACTTCCTGAGGTGTATTATTTAGTTTGGCCTTACAAGCTGGGTTAGTGTAGCACCCCGATTCTTTTGTGAAGACTGAAGAGAAGAAATTATTTAACACTTCCGCCTGTGCTCTGTCCTCAGTGGCCATTTTTCCTTTATCATCTTTTATGGGGGCCAATGTGTTCTGGCCTCGCTTTCCTACTGTTTATATACTTGCCAGTTACTATACTCAGTAGTGATGTCGCGAACCTAAAATTTGCCGCTCGCGAACGACGAACGCAAACCTCCGCGAATGTGCGCGAATCGGGCGAACCGCCATAGACTTCAATAGGCAGGCGAATTTTAAAACCCACAGGGACTCTTTCTGGCCACAATAGTGATGGAAAAGTTGTTTCAAGGGGACTAACACCTGGACTTTGGCATGCCGTAGTTAACGCAGAGTCGGGTTTTAATCCATAAAGGGCATAAATCACCTAACATTCCTAAATTGTTTGGAATAACGTGCTTTAAAACATTCAGTGTGTGTGTACGATCAGGTATGATGTTGTATCAATCAGGTAGTGTAAGGGTTATGCCCGCTTCACAGTGACAGACCAAACTCCCCGTTTAACAGTCAGTCAGTCAGTCCATTTGCACAACCGCAAACTCCACATTTGCACAAGGTTGGATACCAAGCTAGCCATGTCCCGTTCCTTGTCCTCACTGACGTCATTGAAGGTCTCTTCCTCCACCCAGCCACGTACAACTCCAAGGGTCCCCGAAAGGTGACAACGAGCCCCCTGGGACGCCTGCTGTGGTTGGTCTTCCACCTCCTCAAAGCCACCTTCCTCCTCTGACTTCTCTTCTTCAGACTCCTCTCTCTGCGTTGCCACAGGTCCAGCAATCGACAACGACAAGGCTGCTTCTGGTGGTGATGGGGACCACAACTCTTCCTCTTCATGCTCATCTACGGCCTGATCCAGTACTCTTCGCAGGGCACGCTCCAGAAAAAACACATATGGGATGAGGTCGATGATGTTGCCTTGGGTTTGACTGTCACCTCCGCAAAAGGACGCATGAGCCTACAGCCATTGTGCATGAGCATTCAGTAACACGGCCAAAAAATACCCAGCTCTGCAGAGGCTGTCCTCTTTTCTCTGTTGCTCATTGACAGACGTAGTCTTCTTGATTCACAAGAACTGGGTTATGCTGCCCTCTACAGGAGTAGGACTAGGCAGAAAGAAAAAACGTTCTGGCTCCACCCTAGGGGCAGTCCCAGAGGGTATATCCTCTTCCTGTCTGCTACAGAGAATGAGTTTTTTTCTGTCTAGTCAGGAGTAAGGACCTAAGTTCACGGGCACTATAAGTGGCTTTTTTCTTCACTTCCTTTTATCAGGAGTGCTCTATTTGCTTTAACATTAAACAATAACAAAGGGTCACAAATACAATCCCATTTTAAGTGGGCTCCAGCAACAATTGACCCACACCCGCCATGTGACCACCCAAGCTCCCCATGCAAGGTCAATCAACCGCAAATAGACAAGAGAGGAAGGAGCTCCGAGAACTTTCACCAATGCAAAGCTGCCCCCAAGCTGTAGCGCACTTCAGCAGCAGACTTCCTTTACCCTGACACCTAGAGAGGAAGGCACAATAAACCACACACAAGTAATCCCAATAGTAAGGATAACCAAAAGGCACCTCTGGAAGGGCTTGGAGACACGCAACCGGGGCCCTCTGGAAGGGCTTGGAGACACGCAAACGGACCCTCTGGAAGGGCTTGGAGACACGCAACCGGGGCCCTCTGAAAGGGCTTGGAGACACGCAACTGGGGCCCTCTGGAAGGGCTTGGAGACACGCAACCGGGGCCCTCTGGAAGGGCTTTTAGACACGCAACCGGGGCCCTCTGGAAGGGCTTGGAGACACGCAACCGGGGCCCTCTGGAAGGGCTTGGAGACACGCAACCGGGGCCCTCTGGAAGGGCTTGGAGACACGCAACCGGGGCCATCTGGAAGGGCTTGGAGACACGCAACCGGGGCCCTCTGGAAGGGCTTGGAGACACGCAAACGGGCCCTCTGGAAGGGCTTGGAGACACGCAACCGGGGCCCTCTGGAAGGGCTTGGAGACACGCAACCGGGGCCCTCTGGAAGGGCTTGGAGACACGCAACCGGGGCCCTCTGGAAGGGCTTGGAGACACGCAACCAGGGCCCTCTAAGAGGGCTTGGAGACACGCAACCGGGGGCCCTCTGGAAGGGCTTGGAGACACGCAACCGGGGCCCTCTGGAAGGGCTTGGAGACACGCAACCGGGGCCCTCTGGAAGGGCTTGGAGACATGCAACCGGGGCCCTCTGGAAGGGCTTGGAGACATGCAACCAGGGCCCTCTGGAGGGGCTTGGAGACCCGCAACTGGGGCCCTGCAACCGGGGCCCTCTAGAGGGGCTTGGAGACACGCAACCGGGGCCCTCTGGAAGGGCTTGGAGACACGCAACCGGGGCCCTCTGGAAGGGCTTGGAGACACGCAACCGGGGCCCTCTGGAAGGGCTTGGAGACACGCAACCGTGGCCCTCTGGAGGGGCTTGGAGACACGCAACTGGGGCCCTGCAACCGGGGAGACACGCAACCGTGGCCCTCTGGAGGGGCTTGGAGACACGCAACCGGGGCCCTCTGGAAGGGCTTGGAGACACGCAACCGGGGCCCTCTGGAAGGGCTTGGAGAAACGCAACCGGGGCCCTCTGGAAGGGCTTGGAGACACGCAACCGGGGCCCTCTGGAAGGGCTTAGAGACACGCAACCGTGGCCCTCTAGAGGGGCTTGGAGACACGAAACCGGGGCCCTGCAACCGGGGCCCTCTGGAGGGGCTTGGAGACACGCAACCGGGGCCCTCTGGAAGGGCTTGGAGACACGCAACCGGGGCCCTCTGGAAGGGCTTGGAGACACGCAACCGGGGCCCTCTGGAAGGGCTTGGAGACACGCAACCGGGGCCCTCTGGAAGGGCTTGGAGACACGCAACCGGGGCCCTCTGGAAGGGCTTGGAGACACGCAACCGGGGGCCCTCTGGAAGGGCTTGGAGACACGCAACCGGGGGCCTTTTGGAAGGGCTTGGAGACACGCAACCGGGGCCCTCTGGAAGGGCTTGGAGACACGCAACCGGGGCCCTCTGGAAGGGCTTGGAGACACGCAACCGGGGCCCTCTGGAAGGGCTTGGAGACACGCAACCGGGGCCCTCTGGAAGGGCTTTGAGACACGCAACCGGGGCCCTCTGGAAGGGCTTGGAGACAGGCACCCGGGCCCTCTGGAAGGGCTTGGAGACAGGCATCCGCGCACTTCTGATGGGCTGGAGACAGGCATCTGCGCACTTCTGATGGGCTGGAGACAGGCATCCGCGCACTTCTGATGGGCTGGAGACAGGTGGTATCATTCATAGTAAAAAAATCCTAAAGTTTGGGTTGTCCCCATAAAAGAAATAAACGGGAAATATTACAGTAGGGACACTAGATCTGGTGACCTGGCAGTCCCCAAGGAAACCCCTCAATCTGCAGGGATTTCTTCTAAGTTTGTCTACGGGACAGGAAGTTTAGGAAAATCTTGGCAAATGGACAGATGGCAAATAAATATCTGACTGAGGTTATAAACCCCCCCTTACTGTATACATAAAGAAAGTTTTGCTTGTAGTTCTACTTTAAGTGGCTTTTTCCAGGAAGAGCACTTCCTTTTATCAGGAGAGTTCTATTTGCTTTAACCTTAAAAAACAAAGGGAAACAAATACAATCCCATATTAAGTGGGCTCCAGCAAGACCAGAATTGACTCACACCCGCCATGTGACCACCCAAGCTCCCCATGCAAGGTCAAACAACCGCAAATAGAGGAGAGAAGAAGGAGCTCCGAAAACCTTCACCAATGCAGAGCACACTTCAGCAGCAGGCTTCCATCACCCCGACACCTAACGAAGAAAGCACAATAAACCACACACAAAAAATCCCAATAGTAAGGACCACTGTACCCCCCTTACCTGGTCCTGGCTAGTGCATGAGATGAGGCACCTGATTCTGCCGCAGCAGTCAGTTTCTGCTTTCTCCATGCTGCACAGTGCAGCGGAATACTGAGAATGTGAAGTGGCCAGGACCCGGCAAGCTTTCACTACTACAGCGGCTTCCCTGCACTGCAGGAATCACCTTGTAAGTCCTGGGGTGCATGATATGCCCATATAACTCCGAAAAGCGTCGAGCACACAGGCACAGACAACCACGCTGGCCACTGCTCCCCTGGGCTGGTGGAGAAAAAAAAGGCACTGCAACACCCCCATCATCTGACAGGAGGGAGGGTGCAGGGATCGTCAGAAAAAACCCTGGGTAAGGCCACCACTACCACCCCCCCCTCCAGTGAGAGCATAGCCCCCACTACAAAAGTTGCCTGTAGAGCCTCCATAGTGGAGGAAACACCATAACAGAAGGGCATGGTGGAAGAGGTAGAACTTAAAGGCTTGCTGTGGTGTTTCTTTGGAATTTGGGTGCAGCAACTCTCTCTCTAGGTGCAGTCCTGATAGACAAATGGGGAAGTGTAAAAGGTTAATTATACCCGATGCTGGATGAAAACAAAGAGCTCAATGCCAATATTTGTTCAATGCTTCTTAAGTCCATGCACACACACCTTCCAGCCATGGTCCATGGATGAACTGCAGAAACCTATTAAAGAGCTGAATGGAAGAAGAGACCACATGAACCAGAAGCTTGAATTCAATAGACCCCCAGCTTTTTAAGAGCATTATTTAAGGCAGTGGTGGTCAACCTTCTTGACACAGGGGGCTTCAAGTGCAGACCCACACCACAGGCACCCAGGCACTCTGGAAGGGCATGGAGACCGGCACCCGGGCACTCTGGAAGGGCATGGAGACAGGCACCCGGGCACTCTGGAAGGGCATGGAGACAGGCACCCGGGCACTCTGGAAGGGCATGGAGACAGGCACCCGGGCACTCTGGAAGGGCATGGAGACGGGCACCCGGGCACTCTGGAAGGGCATTTTCCTTTTATCAGGAGAGCTCCATTTGCTTTAACCTTAAACAATAACAAAGGGAAACAAACACAATTCCATTTTAAGTGGGCTCCAGCAACAATTGACCCACACCCGCCATGTGACCACCCAAGCTCCCCATGCAAGGTCAATCAACCGCAAATAGACAAGAGAGGAAGGAGCTCCGAGAACTTTCACCAATTCAAAGCTGCCCCCACGCTGTAGCGCACTTCAGCAGCAGGCTTCCTTTACCCTGACACCTAGAGAGGAAGGCACAATAAACCACACACAAGTAATCCCAATAGTAAGGATAACCAAAAGGCACCACTGTACCCCCCTTACCTGGGCCTGGCTAGTGCATGAGATGAGGCACCTGCTTCTGCTGTAGCAGCTAACAGTCTCTGCTTTCTCCATGTTGCACAGAGCAGCAGAATTCTGAGAATGCGGAGTGGCCAGGACCCGCAGATCACATGTGGCAAGCCTCCACCACTGCAGCGGCTTCCCTTCACTGCAATAACCACCTTGCAAGTCCTGGGCTGCATGACACAAGCTCATATAACTCCAAACAGCATCGGGCACACAGGCACAGACAACCCTGCTAGCCACTGCTCCCCTGGGCTGGAGGAGGAAAAAAAGGCACTGCAACACCCCCATCATCCGACAGGAGGGAGGGTGCAGTGATGGTCAGAAGGCCCTCTGGAAGGGCTTGGAGACACGCAACCGGGGGCCCTCTGGAAGGGCTTGGAGACAGGCAACCTGGGCCTTCTGGAAGGGCTTGGAGACAGGCAACCGGGGCCCTCTGGAAGGGCTTGGAGACAGGCAACCAGGGCCCTCTGGAAGGGCTTGGAGACAGGCAACCGGGGCCCTCTGGAAGGGCTTGGAGACAGGCAACCGGGGCCCTCTGGAAGGGCTTGGAGACAGGCAACCGGGGCCCTCTGGAAGGGCTTGGAGACAGGCAACCGGGGCCCTCTGGAAGGGCTTGGAGACACGCAACCGGGGCCCTCTGGAAGGGCTTGGAGACACGCAACCGGGGCCCTCTGGGGCACTTGTCTGCCGGTTGCTGTGTGGAGAGGACACCCAATTTCCTTCCAACTTTATCCTCAAGATCGGCAGTACCTCCATTGGATTGTTTACACCATAAGGGATTGCTCCTGGCTCCTCCCTTTGAGGACTTCAGATGCCCAGCTATTTGTGGGGCACCTACCTGACCTGATCCTCCGGGGTTCCAAATATTCGATCAATCCACAAACTATACTGCTGCATACATTGCCAGATAAATCCACACCAATCAGATGTTTTTAACCTTTGTGCATGCAATGAAAGCCCAGTTATGACCTAACTCTAGTACCGCTTTGAACCACCCCTGAAGAAGCAGCAAGCATTTTGGCTTCGAAACATGTCAGGTTTCATAGTTCTAGCGTTATGAGTTTTGTCCCCCTGTCCATTTCATGCTTGTACATGTCTTTTTAACCCATTGTTTTTTGTATTCAATAAAATTTATTACCTTTTCTATTATATACAATTTTACCATTTTTATGTGCCTTCAAAGTCCCATTTAGGGGAACCCCTGTTTCTTTGGCTTGGAGACACGCAACCGGGGCCCTCTGGAAGGGCATGGAGACTGGCACCCGGGCACTCTGGAAGGGCATGGAGACGGGCACCCAGGCACTCTGGAGGGGCATGGAGACGGGCACCCGGGCACTCTGGAGGGGCATGGAGACGGGCACCCGGGCACTCTGGAGGGGCATGGAGAAGGGCACCCGGGCACTCTGGAAGGGCATGGAGACGGGCACCCGGGCACTCTGGAAGGGCATGGAAACGGGCACCCGGGCACTCTGGAAGGGCATGGAGACTGGGACACGGGCACTCTGGAAGGGCATGGAGACTGGGACACGGGCACTCTGGAAGGGCATGGAGATGGGCAACCGGGCACTCTGGAAGGGCATGGAGACGGGCACCCGGGCACTCTGGAAGGGCATGGAGACGGGCACCTGGGCACTCTGGAAGGGCTGACATGGGCACCCTGGAAGGGCATGGAGACGGGCACCCGGGCACTCTGGAATGGCTGACATGGGCACCCCTGATAGGATGGACACGGGCACCCCTGATGGGCTTACTCTATACAAAAAGAAGGTTTTGCTTGTAGTTCTACTATAAGTGGCTTTTTTCTTAATTTCCTTTTATCAGGAGAGCTCCATTTGCTTTAACCTTAAACAATAACAAATGGAAACAAATACAATCCCATTTTAAGTGGGCTCCAGCAACAATTGACCCACACCCGCCATGTGACCACCCAAGCTCCCCATGCAAGGTCAATCAACTGCAAATAGACGAGAGAGGAAGGAGCTCCGAGAACTTTCACCAATGCAAAGCTGCCCCCCAAGCTGTAGCGCACTTCAGCAGCAGGCTTCCTTTACCCTGACACCTAGAGAGGAAGGCACAATAAACCACACACAAGTAATCCCAATAGTAAGGATAACCAAAAGGCACCACTGTGCCCCCCTAACCTGGGCCTGGCTAGTGCATGAGATTAGGCACCTGCTTCTGCTGTAGCAGCCAACAGTTTCTGCTTTCTCCATGTTGCACAGAGCAGCAGAATTCTGAGAATGCGGAGTGGCCAGGACCCGCAAATCACATGTGGCAAGCTTCCACCACTGCAGCGGCTTCCCTTCACTGCAAGAACCACCTTGCAAGTCCTGGGCTGCATGACACAAGCTCATATAACTCCAAACAGCATCGGGCACACAGGCACAGACAACCCTGCTGGCCACTGCTCCCCTGGGCTGGAGGAGGAAAAAAAGGCACTGCAACACCCCCATCATCCGACAGGAGGGAGGGTGCAGTGATGGTCAGAAGGCCCTCTGGAAGGGCTTGGAGACACGCAACCGGGGCCCTCTGGAAGGGCTTGGAGACACGCAACCGAGGCCCTCTGGAAGGGCTTGGAGAACGGCACCCGGGCACTCTGGAAGGGCATGGAGAACGGCACTTCTACTTCTACTTCGTTACTATACATCTCTGCCGGGGTGCTAGGACAGCCTCTGCAGAGCTGGGTATTTTTTTGCCATGTTACTGGACGCTCATGCGCAATGCCTGTAGGCTCATGTGTCCTTTTGAGGAGGTGACAAACCTAGTCAGTCACACCGAAGGCACAATCAGAAACATCATCCCATATGTTTTATTCCTGGAGTGTGCCCTGCGAAGAGTGCTGGATCAGGCCGTAGATGAGCGTGAAGAGGAAGAGTTGTGGTCACCATCACCACCAGAAACAGCCTTATCATAGCTTGCTGGACCTGCGGCAACGCTGGAAGAGGAGTCTGAGGAAGAGGAGTCAGAGGAGGAATGTAGCTTTGAGGAGGAGGAACACCAACCACAGCAGGCATCCCAGAGTGCTCGTTGTCACCTATCTGGTACCCGTGGTGTTGTACGTGGCTGGGGGGAAGAACAGACCTTCAATGAGATCAGTGAGGACAAGGAATTGGACATGAGTAGCTCGGCATCCAACCTTGTGCAAATAGGGTCTTTCATGCTGTCATGCCTTTTGAGGGACCCTCGTATAAAAAGGCTGAACGAGAACGACCTGTACTGGGTGGCCACGCTGCTAGACCCCCGGTATAAGCAGAAAGTGTCTGAAATGTTACCGAATTACCGGCAGTCGCAAAGGATGCAGCAGTTACAAAACAAGTTAAAAAGTATGCTTTACACAGCGTATAAGGGTGATGTCACAGCACAACGGGAATCTGACAGGGGAAGAGGTGAAAGTAATCCTCCTCCTACCACAACCACGCCGGCAAGGACAGGACGCTTTACAGACGTGTTGTTGATGGAGGACATGCGGAGCTTTTTAAGTCCTACGCATCGCCACAGCCCTTCGGGGTCCACCTTCAGAGAACGACTCGACCGACAGGTAGCAGACTACCTTGCCTTAACTGCAGATATCGACACTCTGAGGAGCGATGAACCCCTTGACTACTGGATGTGCAGGCTTGACCTGTGGCCTGAGCTATCCCAATTTGCCTTAGAACTTCTGTCCTTCCCCGCTTCAAGTGTCCTGTCAGAAAGGACCTTCAGCGCAGCAGGAGGTATTGTCACTGAGAAGAGAAGTCGCCTAGGTCAAAAAAGTCTAGATTACCTCACCTTTATTAAGATGAATGAGGCATGGATCCTGAAGGGAATGACAGTGGGGGATGCATTTGACTAAAAAAGGCCTGATGAGATGCCTTGAGCTAAAAATGGTCCACACGCTGCTGTATTTAATCTCTGCATGCCGGATGACTTACGTGACTTCTCCGCCACCAACTACGGTTCAAGCCACAATGTTTTAGTGAACTTTCTGCCTGAAAAACCTCAATTTTTCCGGCCGCTGCTACAGCAGCAGCTGAAACAATACCTACTTTTTTCAGGCATGTGTACATGCTTAATTTTTCTGGCCTCTGGTGCTACACTGTGGCTGCAAAAAAACAAAAAAAGGCACTGTTACGGACCGTTTCAGCAGACAAGGGGTTAAAATCCGTTTAGGCGATATGCCCCTTTCTGAGAGACAGGCACAGCTACTGCAGAACATCAAACTCCCGAACTGGATACAAAATAGCACTCCAACCTGGAACCTCACGAATAGCTGCTAGCAGACGAACAGGAAAAGCATACATCAGCTTACACTCCTAAAAAATCAGTCTCCAACAGCATACAGTGAATCCCCCCAATAACGAGACAAAGCTCCGAGATGAGGGTAAAACAGGAACAACATTTATTGGAAGAACACAGCACACTTTTATACAGAATTTGGAACATCCTTCCCCCAACAACCCGCTTTCCCATTGGTCAATTTCACAGTACCTGCAGTCCCCCATAAGGTCCTCTCCAGACATGCAAATGAGGGCTCGAAAATGAGTCAGTAGTGATTGGTCAGATAGCTTGACCAGGAGGGCTGCTATGCAAATGAGGACTTGAAAATGAGTCAACAGGGATTGGTCAGATAGCTTTGACCAATGCAAGGAGACAGAAGCCCCAGGGGGCAATCAATGTAAACTATAGTCAGACACAGAACAATGGTTCCCTAACGAGCCCTCAATACACATTACTCTGAGTGTCAATACCTCCCTTAGCAGACAACAGGTGAGGTCATTAGCACACCTGACAAAAGGTGAATGGGGAGCCACCTTAGACAGTCCGTCTCCTCAGAACTTCCTGGAATAACCATATTAGGAGTTGACTTCCTGTTCCTTACAGTTTACAGGAATAAGTTTTAGCTTCCAGGATAGAGGCAAGACTCCATTAGCCACATTGGTTAAAGAAACACAAAAAGACACAAAAATGCATAACTCCCAGTCTACTGAACAGAACCCCCACATTCAACCCATCCCCAGATAGCCTGGATCGGAGCGCTCAACATATCCAAACAGCACTCAGATGCCACAAACACAGTCAAATTGCCATGGGGTTTATATTTAGCATGGGCTGAGAGAGGGTCCATAGTCACCTTGCAGGAGGCGAGCAACCAGGCTTCTCCAATGCCCAGAGGCGAGATTGGTCTCGTCACATTTCTCCCCTTTTCCAAACAGACTAACAGGGTATCTGACCTTCTGCCGGTCAGTGCCCTTGTTAGTCCAGCAGCCCACCCACAAAACAGAAACAGCAGTACAGCCCACCCAAAAGAACTGGTTACTACACCTGGGTAGAAGAGAAATGTGTCCATGTCCAGGTGCCTCACCTTGGCTGTGTGGGGGACTGGTAGACTGCCTTGGTGGGATGCTGAGTGGGCAGAGACCAGCGGTACTCTGCCCTGTTGCAAGTGCTACCACGGAAGTAGCCTGGTTGTTGGAGGGGGAGACCGACTGTCTCCCCTTTAGATAACCCACCCTGCTGCTGTGGGGGAAGACCGACTGTCTCCCCTTTGGCTAAACAGCCCTGTTGCTGTGGCATGGAGACTGGGCTCCCAATTACCATTAAAATACTCTGCCGCTGTGGAATGGAGACTGGGCTCCCAATTCCCAATGAATCCATCTGCTGCTGGGGGACAGGACCAACTGTGTCTGCCCCCTGTAACTCAGCCTGCCGCTGTGGGATGGAGACTGGGCTCCCAATTCCCAACAAATCAAACTGTCCATGGGGAGAGGGGGTAACAAGCCTTTGCGGAGGGAGACCGACTGTATCTCCTCCCAACACAGAGTCCTGCTGCTGGGGAAAGGAGACTGGGCTCTCTATTCCCTGTAGGATACTCTCCCGCTGGGGAATGGAGACTGGGCTCCCAATTCCCGGCACATCACACTGCCGCTGGGGAATGGAGACTGGGCTCCCAATTCCCAAAAAATCACACTGCCGCTGGGGAGGGAGGACACTGCTCTCCTCTCCCTGTACTTCACACTGCCTTCCAGGCATATAACTCTGCTGCTGGGGGGCAGGAACAACTACCTCTGCCCCCTGTAACTCAGCCTGCTGCTAGGGGGGGGGACATTGCTCTCCTCTCCCTGCACTTTACACTGCCGCTGGGGAATGGAGACTGGGTTCTCCTCTTCCCTTAACTGTACCTGCCGCTGGAGTTCCTCCCAACATGCCAGCTGGCCCTCTCTCTCTGCCCTGTCTAGCAGAGTCCCGAACGTGTCCACTGCCCAATTGACACCAACCCCTTCCTGACATTGTAAAAAAAATGTAAAATAAGATTGTAAAAAATGTAAAAAATAAAATAAAAATATAAAACTTTTGAGAAAAGCATTGTTCAACTGACCAATTATTTAAAAAAAAAAAAAAAAAATGACACTGTACATTACTCTACTGACTCTGATGATTACCTTACTGGCACCATCCAATGTCCCTAAAAGCATTTTTTAACCACTTTACGTACGCTCACATTGCTGCTGCTGCAGCAATGTGGCTCGTTATCGACCAGCGACGTAGACCTACATCGCTGGACTCCTCCCCTTGCGTTCAGTCACAGCGGGAGTCGGGCCAGCGGAGGAGCGGCGGTGATCACCGCCGCTCTTCCCCGATCATCGGGGAATCGGGTGTGGAGATCCGCCCGCTTGTGTAAACAAACCTGAACCTGCGATCTGTGCCTGTGTCACTCAGCCACCTCCCCCCACACACGTTAGTAAGCACCAGGCATACATTAACCCCTCCCTCTCCAATAAAATTAACCCCTTCCCTGCCAGTGTCATTTTTACAGTAACAGTGCATATTTATAGCACTGATTACTGTAGTAATGTCACTGGTACCCCCAGTGTCAAAAATGTCAGTCAAGGGTCCGATCTGTCCACCGCAATGGCTGTTCGAGGTTCGGCCGAATTTAGAACTTTTTGAACAAAAAGTTCGGAATTCGGCAACCAGAACCGACCAAAATGCAATGGGACAGCAAGTGGGCTTTAAAAGCCCATGATTGGACCAGAACCGTTAACAAAAGCCAATTGAGGGGGCAGGAGAATGCTAGGAATGTGATTGGAGTGACTAGGGGGTCCATAGACCAATCATTAGTGAATACGCCCCCCAGTATATAAGATAGCCCCCGCCAAATTCCTAGCATTGTTATACAGGGACATGGAAGAGAGTGGAAGCAGTTCGTGGACTACTGCTACAAAGTGTCATTTAGCATTTATTAGTGTGAGGAAAGGGATATCTAGTGTAGTTAGGGTGCTCTTTTACACTTTAGTTAGCTTTAATTTATTCTGTTTCTGTAGGGAAAGTGTTAAGTGTAAGGGGACCGTAGTGTAGTGTAGGGTTATCTGACAGTGACTGCTATGGCAGGGTGAAAAAACCCTTCCATATCAGGGTGACCGCTATAGAGAAAAGCTAGTTTCTCTGAAGTCACTTTCGCTGCAGTAATATGGCTTCGTCCCCGTCAGCATTCTTTTTGGCTGCAGGCGTCTATAGGGATCTTTTGAGCACATGTTTGGAGTCAGACATGACATCTGAACATGTGTATAGGGGTATATATACACACCCATGTATGTATATATACACCTGCACATATATAGGTGTGAAAGGAGCAGAAAAAACTACTTGCACTAATGAAATAATTAACACCAATATAGTTACGCTCCTATCACACCTATATTTGTCTAAGTGTAAAATACATATTAGTATGTGTGTATATATACCACTATACACAAGTTCAGATGTTTCACCTGCCTCCAAAGAACCCAAAAAAATGCCCAAAAAAACGCTAGCGTCAAAAAAAACGCCCAGGTGTGTTGTTGCAGGCATTTTTTGGGGGTTTTTGGAGGCAGGCAAAACATCTGAACTTGTGTATAGTGGTATATACACACACATACTTATATGTATTTTACACTTAGACATATATAGGTGTTATAGGAGCGTAACCATATTAGTGTAAATGATTTCATTAGCGCAAGCATATATTTCTGCTACTATCACACCTATATATGTCTAGGTGTGTATATACATATAATACTCCTGACGCTGTTCACTGCCCTACTGACATAATCCACTGCCCCCCAGGAGCACTGTGAAAAAAGTGTTTCAACATAAATTAAATAAAAAATATAATTGTAAAAAAAATGAATAAATAAAAACTACTGACACCACTGTTCAGTGCCTACTGAGACCATCCACTGCCCCCCTCCCAGGGGCACTTTAACTGCTTGCCGACCGCCGCAAGTAGATTTACTGCGGCGGTCAGCCCCTGCCAGGCAGAGTGACGTTAATTAACGTCACTAGCCTGGGAGGGTCTGGGGAGCGAGCGCGCGCCCGCGGAGGCGCGCTCCCGCGCGGTCACGCACCCCCCCGCGCGTGTGACCAGCGGACCCGATGTCCGCCGGCCACTCGGCGATCGTCGGGGGAAGAGGGAGAATGTCAGGCAGCTTGTGTAAACAAGCTGCCTGTCATTCTCCTCGCTGTAAAGACACTGATTACACGGATCTAGTATGTAGATCCGTTGATCAGTGTCCTTACAGCTAGAGCCACAGCCAATCACAGTAAGAATCACGCCCCTAGGGACACACACAGCCCCTCCCTCCCAAATAAAGTTAACCCCTTCACTGCCAGTGTATTTTTACAGTAACAGTGCATATGTATAGCACTGATTACTGTAGAAATGTCACTGGTAACCCCAAAAGTGTCAAAAATGTCAGTCAAGGGTCCGATCTGTCCGCCGCAATGTCGCAGTACCGCAAAAAAAATCGCAGATCGCCGCCATTACGCGTTAAAAAAAAAACAACAAAAATGACAAAAATCTTTCCCTTTGTTAGTAAACGCGATAACTTTTGCGCAAACCAATCAAAATACGCTTTTTGCGATTTTTTTTTACCAAACATAGGTAGGATAAAACAAATTGGCCAAAAATGTTAAAAAATTTTGATTTTTACATTTTTTTTGGGGAATTTCATATAAAAAAATGTGAAAAATATTGCTATTTTTGCAAAATTGTCACTCTTTTTTTGTTTATAGCGCGTGATCAAAAAATCGCACAGGTGATCAAATACCACCAAAAGAAAGCTCTGTTTGTGGGAAAAAAGGACGTCAAATTCGTTTAGGTACAGTGTCGCACGACCGCGCAATTGTCCGTTAAAGTCACGCAGTGCCAAATCGCAAAATACCCCCTGGTCTTTTAGCAGGAAAATCCTCCGGGGCTTAAGTGGTTAAAAAACGAAATTACATTATTTTTTGAAAATATATTAAAAAATAAAACTGTAAAACATATTAGAAGATAAAATAAAAAATATATATACTGACACTGTCCACTGCCCTATGGACAATGTTTGCCCTCCCCCCCCCCCCCATAGCATTGTGAAAGTAATATTAAAAACAAATTGTAATAAAATTCTAAAAATGTAAAAGTGTAAATAAATATAAAAATAATATAATAAAAATAAAAAACTACTGATACCATCCACTGCTCTACTGATAATGTCCAATGCCCCCCCCCCCCGATTTTTTTTTTAAAGCATATATATATATAGTATAAATTATAGAATTGTTAAATAATAAAAAAATAAAATAATACAATTCTGACACTGTACACTGCTCTACTGAAACTCTACCTTATCCCTATGAATCACTAAGTATGGGGACTGGCATGATAATGCAGCCAGTTCTGACACCCTGCGTGCAGAAGTGATAGCCACCAAGAAGGCTACCTTCTGGGATAAAGTAAGCAAGGGAATCTCCCTGATGTTTTCAAAGGGAGGTTTCTGTAGAACCGACAAAACCAAATTAAGATCCCAGGGCGGTAAGGGCGAGCGGACTGGTGGAGCCAGGTGCCGCACCCCCTGGATGAAATTCCGCACCAAGGACTTGGTAGCTAAAGGTTTCTGAAAGAAGATAGCTAATGCTAAAACTTGACCTTTGATGGTGCTCAAGGCTAGTTTCTGCTCAACCCCCTTTTGCAGAAAGGCCAATATTCGAGTCACGAATAGGTACGTGGAGGAATCCTTAAAGATTCGCACCACGCGATATACGTCTTCCATGTGCAATAATAGACCTTGCTGGAAGTCGCTTTCCTTGCTTTAATAAGGGTAGGAATAACTGAGGCTGACAACCCTCTGTCCTTCAGTACCTGGGTCTCAAGGGCCAGGCCATTAAAACCAGCGACTGTAAAGCACGATGGAAGATTGGTCCTTGAGACCGCAGACACTCCCTGAGACGATGTTCCCAAGGAACGTCCGCGACTAGCATGTCCAAGTCGGCCAGACCGGCTTGACGAGGCCAGCCTAGAATTTCTAGGACCACTGGCGCTGACTGGATCTGAACCAGGCGGCCCTAGAGCTATCTGGCCCCGACCATCCGACAAAGTCTGCTCGTTCTCTGTTCCCACACATTTATCAGACACCTGATTCCTGTCCGGAACGGTGATCTCTCCTGGTTGAACCTCAGGGACCAAAGTCACCTGGCTAGAGGCTTCTTGGTCTGTCTGTTCAACCGGATCCGATTCTTGTGGGGAACTGAGACTAATCTTTGGAAAAGGTAAAGAAAAAGATCTGTTCAGGGAACGGTAACTGCCACTCCCTGTAGTACTTAAATGTTGGAAGGGAAGAATCGCACCGGTAGCAGTGATCGATGCTCGATATAATGCCCTGAATACCGGTGAAGACGTCCCCCCACCCTCAAACCGGGTGGGGGCGCACCTTCAGGCTGTGTAATCCTTTGCTTCAGGTTTGGCTGAGTCGGTCTTTTGTTTGTCCGACCAGCCCTTCTTGAACCCTCCTGGAGGAGCCTTGCCTTTCCCACTTGTTCCAGCTGGGCGTACGAACCCTTTATGGGCGGTAAAGAAAGGTCCTCGCTTGTTACGAGGTCCCTTAGCTTTAGCAGCCTGTGGCAAGAAAGTGGCATCCTTAATGATCTCATCTAGGGTGGCCCCAAATAGGCGATTCCTCTGAAAGGGGAGATTCGTCAAGGTCTTTTTGGAACCTAGGTCCGCTGACCAGCATTTTAACCACAGCACACGTCTGAGGATAACCGCTGACATAGATGCATGCCCTAATAGGGGGGTAGCATCCAAGGCTGCGTCACAGACAAACTGTAGCCCTTGTATAATCTGTTCCATCAATTCAGATGTTCCCTGGGGGATATCTTTCCCCCTCAGGTCCTGGCGTACCAATCTAGCCCATTCCGTAAGTGTCTGGGAAACCAGACCAATGACAATTACTGGTCTAAATGCTGACCCTATCAGGGAAAAGATAGTGCGGGACTCCGCTTCCACCTTCCGATCCACCGGATCCTTAAAGGACGAAGTGTCCTCTACTGGAATAACCGTGGCTTTATTCAGTCTGGAAATAGGTGGGTCTACCACTGGTGGTACCGTCCATTTCTTAATGAGGGATTCCTCAAACGGATAGCGTCTAGCAATACGTTTGGAAATAGTAAAGGTACGCTTAGAATGCTCCCATTCTTCTTTAATTTTATTACCAAAACACTTGGGTACAGGAAAAACCTTCACCGTTTTGGTGGGTTTGTTAGTACCAAAGGGAATCTCTGTTTCAGTTGCCTCTGCCGGTGAAACCTCAAGTCTTAAGGTTTCCCGAACCGCCACAACTAGTGCGTCCACCAATGCTTCTTCCCGAATTATGGCGGAAGTATGAACGTCCTCCTCACTGTCTGAAGGAACTTTACCCGAGACAACAGCCCTTGCAGAGGGACCTGCAGCTGCAATGACCATCTCAGACTCTGAGTCCGAAGTGTCAGATGATATAGGGGTAGGCGGGGGTCGCTTTCTTGACCCCCGTTCCTGACAGGCCGCCTCCACCCGAGCCACCATCGACTCCAAAACTGCTGTAAATGCATCCATACTCTGTGCACCGGCGGGTCCCGTGGCCCCCTCGAGGGAAACAGGTGGGGGTACTTGAGTGGCAGGGTCCATGATAATTCCAGTTACTACCCGGAAAATTCAATCCAAAATAAAACTTTTTTTTTTTTTCTTTCAGACCCCCAGCGCCACAAAGCCCCTCAGTGTTACCTGCTAGGGATCCCTATCGAGCGAGAGAGAGAGAGAGATAGACCCCCAGGCTCACCACTTGATGCTCAGAGTTCACTGCAACTAGTCTCAGCACTGTCTCGAACAGACAGGAAGTCTCTTGGCTGGCTGCCCGGGAAGAAAGGAGGCGGCTCCGCCCCTCTGTACGCCTTCCGGTGCCTCCCCTAGCTCCACGAGGTGTTTGGGTCACCTCAAACATGGCCGCCCCCATGCTGAAGACACGAGGCTACGCCAAAATGGCGGCCTCGTGCGATCTACGGCGGTCTGTTACAGAATAGCGGCGTGACTGCAGAGTATCTCGGCATCACAAAACTTTCTCTTCATGGAGATCAGCTTGGCCGGCGGGACCGGACCCTGGCGGACCGCATGGCCGTCGGGAGGCATGCTATAGCTGGAGGAATGACCTGGAAAGCCGCATACATGTCCTGTGGCTTCTGACAGGTAGGATACTTTCTCTTATCACAGTAAGATTCCAGTACTGCCACTGATTACAATCATTTAAACATACTTGCAATTAGATTGTCAGCTCCCAAACCAAGCCTCCTGGCTTTTTGTACACAAAAATCACACTCAAAATAGGGGGATCTGTGCCATGTTATAGGATAGAGGGGAACCCATCCTTACCATACAGAGAGGGGCCCGCGTTCACCACAGGACCCGTCAGGGGAAATGGGGGAACATACTACTCACCGTACCGGAACCAGGCGGGTGCCAACTCCTGACAGTACCCCTCTCCACCGAAGTTGGAGGGCTGTCGACCAATATGGGCGCCGTGACTCATGGTCTTTGGCGTTTCAGCGAGACGTTTAACTCGCAGGGTCAGTCCCCGTCCAGTGGGACTATGTCGCGGCCGACCCAGCGCGGAGCTATGGCCTGCACGCGCTCGTAGGCTGAACTGGGGGTGACCACTGGATCTCAACATCCCGCCCGTCGCCCAGTTCAGCTTTCTTGCTTGAAGATCTCACAGGAACACTGGAGAAAAAAAGCTGTCTAAAAATCTTTTTAAGAAAAAAATCCTGCCAGGACCGAAGATCCCAGCAAGGTATCTAGGTCCTTACTCCTGAATAGACAGAAAAAAAAATGATTTGCTGTAGCAGAGAGCGAGAGGATATACCCTCGGGGACTGCCCCTAGGGTGTGGCCAGAGCATTTTATTTCCTGTCTAGTCCTACTCCTGTGGAGGGCAGCATAACCCGAGGGTGTTGAATCACCGAGGACTACGTCTGTCAATGAGCGATAGAGAAAATCATTTGTGTCCGGATAGAATTGAGGGACAGGTCAGAGTGTGTTAGGCAGGGCGAGTTGTAGGGCATTTTAGGGCGAGGCTGCTGATTTTTAGGGTCAGTGTTCTACAATCGATATTGCTGTGTGTGTGTGTGGGGGGGGGGGGTTTGCAGTGACCGATCTTATCAATCCTTTTAGGGAGAGGCTGGAGATAGGCAGGTGTCAGTGGTCCACATCGATTTTGCTGTGTGTGGGGTGCAGTGAACACAATCTTTTTTTGCCCACTGAGGAGGAGGGAGAAAGGTCTTTTTCTATCAGTCACTGTGTGCAGCGTTTTTCCTTCAGTGCTGTGCTGTGCTGACTGTGATAATACACTGCTGTGTTCAGTGTTCACATGTGCTATTATTGAGAGATTTCAAAAGTTATACACTTTTTTCTATTCCACTATTCAATATACACCCTTGGGTTAAAAAAATTAAATTGTGGCATAGTCTGTACTAATCTAGTTAAAAATTACAAACTTAAAAGGGGAATTTTTTTTTTCCCTCCATAGCCTGCAGCAGAGCTGGTCCATGTCGATTTTGCTGTGTGTGGAGTGCAGTGAAAACAATCTTTTTTGCCCACTGAGGAGGAGGGAGAAAAGTCTTTTTTCTATCAGTCACTGTGTGCAGCGTTTTTCCTTCAGTGCTGTGCTGTGCTGACTGTGATAATACACTGCTGTGTTCACATGTGCTATTATTGAGTTGTTTCAAAAATTATACACTTTTTTCTATTCCACTATTCAATATACAGCGTTGGGTTAAAAAAATTAAATTGTGGCATAGTCTGTACTAATCTAGTTAAAAATTACAAACTTAAAAGGGGAATTTTTTATTTCCCTCCATAGCCTGCAGCAGAGCTGAATGATATAAGACACTGCTGTTCACATGTGTTATTGATAAATCACACCAATTTTATATCATATTTTCTATTCCGCTATTCAATAAAAACCTTTGGGTATAAACAATTAAATTGCGGGATAGTCTGTGTTGGTACGTGTGAGATACACCTTTCCAATTTTTGGGGTGCATCTCATACTTCCGAGGATTTGAGGGTGCTGCCTGTTCCGAACTCCTCCTACTCCTCATCCTGCCTTTGGGGGTACAAAAAATAGTAATTGGGGCCTAGTCTGGTTCTGTATGTGTGAGATACATACACCGTTTTTTGATAATATTTTCTATTCCGCTATTCAATAAAAACCTTTGGGTATAAACAATTAAATTGCGGGATAGTCTGTGTTGGTACGTGTGAGATACACCTTTCGAATTTTTGGGGTTCATCTCATACTTCTGAAGATTTGAGGGTGCTGCCTGTTCCGTACTCCTCCTACTCCTCATCCTGCCTTTGGGGGTACAAAAAATAGTAATTGGGGCCTAGTCTGGTTCTGTACGTGTGAGATACATAGACTTTTTTGGATAATATTTTCTATTACGCTATTCAATAAAAACCTTTGGGTATAAACAATTAAATTGCGGGATAGTCTGTGTTGGTACGTGTGAGATACACCTTTCCAATTTTTGGGGTGCATCTCATATTTCTGAAGATTTGAGGGCGCTGCCTGTTCCGTACTCCTCCTACTCCTCATCCTGCCTTTGGGGGTACAAAAAATAGTAATTGGGGCCTAGTCTGGTTCTGTTCGTGTGAGATACATACACCGTTTTTTGATAATATTTTCTATTCCGCTATTCAATAAAAACCTTTGGGTATAAACAATTAAATTGCGGGATAGTCTGTGTTGGTACGTGTGAGATACACCTTTCCAATTTTTGGGGTTCATCTCATACTTCTGAAGATTTGAGGGTGCTGCCTGTTCCGAACTCCTCCTACTCCTCATCCTGCCTTTGGGGGTACAAAAAATAGTAATTGGGGCCTAGTCTGGTTCTGTACGTGTGAGATACATTCACCGTTTTTTGATAATATTTTCTATTCCGCTATTCAATAAAAACCTTTGGGTATAAACAATTAAATTGCGGGATAGTCTGTGTTGGTACGTGTGAGATACACCTTTCCAATTTTTGGGGCGCATCTTATACTTCATATTTCTGAAGATTTGAGGGTGCTGCCTGTTCCGAACTCCTCCTACTCATCCTGCCTTTGGGGGTACAAAAAATAGTAATTGGGGCCTAGTCAGGTTCTGTACGTGTGAGATACATACACCTTTTTTTGATAATATTTTCTATTCCGCTATTTAATCTACACCTTTGGGTAAAAACAATTAAATTGCGGGATAGTCTGTGTCGGTACGTGTGAGATACATACACCTTTTGATATCATATTTTCTACTCCGCTATTCAATCTACACCTTTGGGTAAAAACAATTAAATTGCGGGATAGTCTGTGTCGGTACGTGTGAGATACACCTTTCAAATTTTTGGGGCGCATCTCATACTGCCGAGGATTTGAGGGTGCTTCAGTCTGCCTCCTGCCTGTTCCGAACTCCTCCTACTCCTCATCCTGCCTTTAGGGTACAAAAAATTGTAATCGGGGCCTAGTTTGTGTTTGTACATGTGAGATACACCGTTTTGTAAAATTTGTCCTATTCCGCTATTCAATATACACCCTGTTTGAGTGTAAAAAATTAAATTGCGGGATAGTCTGTATCGGTACATGTGAGATACACCTTTTTAAATTTGTTTCGCGCATCTCCTTCTACAGCTGAGGATTGCAGGGCGCTTCAGTTTGCCTCCTGTTCCCAACTCCTCCTACTCCTCTTCCTCATCCTGCCTTTAGGGTACAAAAAATTGTAATCGGGGCCTAGTCTGTGTGTGAGATACACCGTATTATAAAATTTTTCCTATTCCGCTATTCAATATACACCCTTTTGGGCATAGTTTGCATATTTGACTGTGAGATACACCTGTGTGATACTGTTGTTGTTTTGTTCCGCTATTCAATAAACACCTTTCTAGGGCAAGATCATAAATTACAGAAATATGAGGAGACCGTCAAATAGGGGCCGTGGCCTGGGTCGTGGTGCTGCTGGTAGAGCTCCTGTTGCAAGGAGAGGACGTGGTCGATCTGTGCCAGCTACACGCACAAGTGAAACACCTTCCTCAAGTGTGAGTAGGCGACAGAACCTGCATCAGTATTTGGTAGGGCATCATACGCCTCTAGAAGTGATGAGACCAGAACAAGTAGAGGCGATAGTAGATTGGTTTGCTGCTGACAGTGCCTCTAGTTCCTTCACATTATCTCCCACCCAGTCTACTGCAGAAAGGTCAGAGTTGGCACCTGCAGCCAATGTCCAACCGTCTTTCACCTCACCCCCTTGCAAATCAGGCAAGCAGCCTGAGCCCCAAGCCATACAGCAGTCTCTTCTTTTTGATGACTCTGTCAGCAGGGTTTCCCAGGGCCATCCACCTAGCCCTGCCCCAGAAGTGGAAGAGATTGAGTGCAGCGATGCCCAACCACTTATTTCTCAAGATGAGTACATGCAAGGACCATTGCAGCACGTCTCCGATGATGACGAAACGCAGGTGCCAACTGCTGCGGTGTTCAGAATTGTGGAGACCGACAAGGAGGGCAGGGGTGAAGACTGGGTAGAAGATGATGTGGAGGATGATGAGGTCCTCGACCCCACATGGAATGAAGGTCATGCAGGTGATCTGAGTAGTTTGGAGGAAGAGGCGGTGGTCGCACAGACCCACCAGCACAGCAGAAGAGGGAGCAGGGTGCAGAAGCGGAGCGGCCGTGCCCTACACACTACGCCTGCTACTGCCCAACGCAGCAAGGGAACAAGCGCAGCAAAGCCAGCTCAAAGGAGTTCTCTAGTGTGGAAGTTCTTTAGAAAATGTGCTGATGACAGGACACGAGTGGTTTGCACCCTGTGCAATCAGAGCCTGAAGCGAGGCATAAACCTTCTCAACCTGAGCACAACCTGCATGATCAGGCATCTAAGTGCAAAGCACGAGCTGCAGTGGAGTAGACACCTTCAAAACCAAGAAACGTCTCTGGCTCATCCTGCTTCCTCTCGGCCACTCCATCCACATCTGTAGTGATACCGGCCGGCACCTGCCACCCCGCAAACAGACGATCTGTCAGCAACACCACCACCTGGGTCACCAACCATCTCCACAATGTCCCGTGGAATCGTTCAGCTTTCCATCTCCCAAACACTTGAGAGGAAGAGGAAGTACCCCCCTACCCACCCGCGATCCCTGGCCCTGAATTCTTGAGGCCAAGAAAAAGGCCAAAATTCTTGGCCTTTGAAATGCTGTCATTCCGTCTGGTGGAGACGCACGGTTTTAAAAACCTTATGTTGGTGGCTGTCCTACAGTATGTCGTGCTCAGCCGCCACTACTTTTCCAGGCAAGCCATACATTCCCTGCACAACCAAGTGGGGGAAAAAAATCAGGTGTGCACTGCGCAACGCCATCTGTGGCAAGGTCCACCTAACTACCGATACGTGGACCAGTAAGCATGGTCAGGGGCGTTATATCTCCCTAACGGCACACTGGGGAAATGCAGTGGCGGATAGGCCTGAGGCGGGTAGCAATTTGGCGCATGTCCTTCCACCACTGAGGATTGCAGGGCGCTTCAGTTTGCCTCCTGTTCCTAACTCCTCCTACTCCGCTTCCTCATCCTCTACCGCCTCCTCATCCGGACAGCGTAACACCTTCACCACCAACTTCAGCACGGCTAGGGGTAAATGACAGCAGGCAGTTTTAAAACTTGCCTGTTTGGGGGAAAAACCACACACCGCGCAGGAGTTGTGGAGGAGCATGGAACAGCAGACAAATGAGTGGTTGCTGCCAGCGAGCCTCAAGCCCAGCCTGGTGGTGTGCGATAACGGGCAAAATCTCATAGCAGCTCTGGGCCTAGCCGGTTTGACGCACATCCTTTGCCTGGCGCATGTGCTGAATTTGGTGGTGCAGAGGTTCCTTAAAAACTACCCCGATATGTCAGAGCTGCTGCAGAAAGTGCGGGCCGTCTGTGCGCACTTTCGGCGTTCTCACCCTGCTGCTGCTCGCCTGTCAGCACTGCAGCGTAACTTCGGCCTTCCCGCTCACCGCCTCATATGTGACGTGCCCACAAGGTATAACTCCACCTTGTACATGCTGGAAACACTGTGCGAGCAGCAGCAGGCCATAGTGGAGTTTCAGCTGCAGCACGCACGCGTGAGTCGCTCTGCGGAACAGCACCACTTCACCACCAATAACTGGGCCTCCATGCGAGACCTGTGTGCCTTGTTGCGCTGTTTTAAGTACTCCACCAACATGGCCAGTGCCGATGATGCCGTTGTCAGCTTAACTATCCCACTTCTATGCCTCCTTGAAAAAACTATTTGGGCGATGATGGAAGAGGATGTGGCACAGGATGAGGAGGAGGAGGAGGATGAAGAGGTAACATTTCCAAGGCTTTCAAGGTAGTCATTCACAAGGGGCTCCGAGGGTGGGTTCCTGCACACACAAACGCCAGGGACACAATTGTCCAGCAGGGGCACAGTTCTGGAGGATGAGGAGGAGGAGCTGGAGGAGGAGATGGAACCATGTTCACAGCAGGGTGGCACCCAGGCCAGCTCATGGCCATCACTGTTGTGTGGCTGGGGGGATACAGAGGACACAGACGATACACCTCCTACAGATTACAGCCTTTCGTTGCCTCTGGGCAGCCTGGCACACATGAGCGATTACATGCTGCAGTGTCTCCACAACGACCGCCGAGTTGCCCACATTCTAACTTGTGCTGATTACTGGGTGGCCACGCTGCTGGATCCCCGTTACAAGGACAACGTACCGTCCTTAATTCACTCATTGGAGCGCGATCGCAAGATGCGCGAGTACAAGCACACGCTGGTAGACGCGATGCTGCTGGCATTCCCACCTGACAGCAGGGCCACAGTGGAAGCACAAGGCAGAGGAGGAGGAGGAGGAGGAAGAGGTCGCCAACGCAACCAGGGCACCGCCAGCACCTCAGAAGGCAGGGTTAGCATGGCCGAAATGTGGAAAAGCTTTGTCAGCACGCCACAACAAACAGCAGCTCATATGGAACGTCTTAGCAGGAGGCAGCATTTCACCAACATGGTGGAGCAGTATGTGTGCACACGCCTAGACGTACTGAATGACGGGTCTGCCCCCTTCAACTTCTGGGTCTCCAAATTGGGCACATGGCCTGAGCTTGCCCTTTACACCTTGGAGGTGCTGGCGTGCCCTGCAGCCAGTGTATTATCTGAACGGGTATTTAGCACGGCTGGGGGCGTTATCACAGACAAGCGCAGCCGCCTGTCCAGAGACATTAACATGAACCAAACATGGATCCCACGGGACTTTTCCGTACCTTGTGTAGAATAGCGATGGATACCGACCTAACCCAGCCATTGTTCTATTTTTGCTCTTTCTCACTCTTTTGGGGTGTACCCTCATTTAAAATTTCTGAAAAAAAGCAGTATTGGCTACCTCGTCCTCCTCAGGGCCAGATTAACATAGGGGCTATTGGAGCTGCAGCTCCAGGCCCCTACCTTAATATAGGCCCCGGGTTGGCCATATTCACTGTTACCGCTCTTCTGTCACTTGTAAACACAGAAGTCTGGCTTCTATGCTCGCTTCCCCAGGCAGCTCCCTCAGAACCTCCCCACACAGCACGAAGGCCGGACAAGGAGGGACAGTTGCCGATGCATGGATGTGTTTATGGGCTTCAGAGTCAGCATCCCATGTTGAATTAGGCATGCATGGCTGCACCCTTCCTCCTCTGGGTGCATGCCAAGCCACGGCCCTTAAGGCCCTTCAAAATCCTCAGCACCAAGCCCATGATGCTCTTAATCCAGCCCTGGTCCTCCTCCACCGCCGCTTCCACCTACACCGCCCATAGGTGTGCGCAGCCTATTGCATTAGGGTGTGCACCCCAAAGTTTAAATACACATGCATGTGTTTGCCTACATGTACATGGCCCCGATACATTACTCTCCCTGCTGACAAAGTGAAATAGAGCAGAGTAGGTCCGAGGGAGATCTTTCCCATCTCCTCACTGGCAAACAGAGCGATAATGCTATGTGCCCTAGGTGATTGTGCGCACGCCTATGACACCGCCACATCCACCACCACCTCAAGCTCCCTCCTACTCCATATGGGCCTCGTCCTTCAGAGATGAAGAACATTGTTTTATTTTTCTGTTTTTTTTTGTTGTTTTAAGTTATTTCCCTATCCACATTTGTTTGCAGAGCACTTGCCATGTTCTTAACTACGTTTTGCTGCCATTTGCAGCACTCTTGCCCTTTCCATTTGTGTTTTAGAGCCATTTTAGTGCCTAAAAGTTCGGGTCCCCATTGACTTTAATGGGGTTCGGTGTCCGGGAAAAGTTCGGCAAAAGTCCGGGACACGGACCCGGACTTTTTTTTCAAGTTCGGCCGAACCCGCCGAACACGGACATCCAGGTGTCCGCTCAACTTTACATTGCGCCTTTTTTGCAAAATGGTGAAAAATGAACGTACCCAAAAATTTCTCTAAAAATCTGGAGGTTTTCATAGTTACATAGTTAGTGAGGTTGAAAAAAGACACCAGTCCATCCAGTTCAACCTATGATGAGTGTGTGTATAAGTTACTATGTCAATAGTACATTGTATACCCCTGTATGTTGTGGTCGTTAAGGTGCCCATCTAATAGTTTTGCACCGCTTGTGGAAGAGAATTCCACATCCTTACCGCTCTGATGGTATAGAACCCTTTAGGCCACAGGTGGCAAACAAAAGGCCCGTGGGCTGAATCCGGCCAGCCGGGTATTGTGATGTTGCCTGCGGAGCAGCCGCCAGCCGCCAGCTGCTTTCTGCTGTCACGGAACAAGTCTCCTTGGCAACAGGAGTAAACACACTCTCCTGCACTCTCCTCCTCCTCCTCTCCCTGGCTGTGTGTAGCTGAGCGCATGATGCTGTTGATTCAGCATAGTCTGTCAGTGGCAGAGGTACCTGGCGGCTCCAGTGGCTGTGTGTTCTAATCTGCATCAAGCAGCTGCATCTTGAGGGTGGGATTTTGAGGACTTGTAGCAGTAGTGGCCATGAAAGCATTCTGTAAATGCCATCTTAAATCAGGTAGGAGAGAGTACAGATGTGTGGTTTTCTTTGGAAGGTGGGGGGATGGGGCAGAGTGCTGGGTGCGGATGTCCGAACCCAGGATCAGCAGTGGAAATGAGATGTTGCACAGTGGGCACAGCGCACCTCTGAACCCTGCACTCTGTACATAGTAGACCCCTGAACCCTGCTGTCTGTACGTCGTTACCCCTGAACCCTGCTCTCTGTACATAGCGCACCCCTGCCCTCTGTACATAACGTGCTGCTGACCCCTGAACCCTGCTCTCTGTACATAGCGGACCCCTGAACACTGCTCTCTGTACATAGCGGACCCCTGAACCCTGCTCTCTGTACATAGCGGACCCCTGAACCCTTCTCTCTGTACGTAGCGGACCCCTGAACCCTGCTCTCTGTACGTAGCGGACCCAAGAACCCTGCTCTCTGTACGTAGTGGACCCCTTAACCCTGCTCTGTGTACGTAGCGGACCACTGAACCCTGCTCTCTGTACATAGCGGACCCCTGAACCCTGCTCTCTGTACGTAGTGCACACCTCTGAACCCTGCACTCATGATGAAATTGAGTTTGACACCCCTGCTTTAGGCAATTTAGGTTAAACTGCTTTTCTTCTCATTTTACCAAATGGCCGTGAGTCCTTTTATATTCCCTTTCACTGAATAGTTTGTCGCCAGTACTGTATTTGTACATTGATATCATATCTCCTCTCAAGTGTCTCTTCTCCAGAGAGAATAAGTTCAATGCTTGTAGTCTTTTCTCAGAGCTGTGATCCTCCAGTCGCTTTATTAGCTTTGTTGCCCTTCTCTGGACTCTCTCCAGTTCCAGCTCATCCTTCCTGAGGAGCGGTGCCCAGCGTAGATGAAAGTCTAATGGCCTACAAGGGAAGGCTCAGCTGGGTGCAATACATTGCATCAAAGAGGGCACGATTTGGCGTAAAAATCCTACATGCTATGCAAATCGTCAATGGGCTACATTTGGAATTCAGTGATATACACTGGAAAAGGAACAAAATTTGATGAAAAATACAGCAATTATGGAATGGCAACATCTTCTGTTCTTTCACTAATTGAGCCATTGCTAAATCAGGGCTATTGTGTAACAACGGAAAACTTTTAGGTATCTCCTGAACTTTATGAGGTTCTACAGTTACATAGTTGCATAGTTACATAGTTAGTGAGGTTGAAAAAAGACATCAGTCCATCCAGTTCAACCTATGATGTGTGTGTGTGTTTGCTTTTAACCGTACATTGTATACCCCTGTATGTTTTGGTCTTTAACCGCCTTAGCGGTAAACCCGAGCGTGACTCGGGGTAGGAATTTTCTGCTATTAGCGGTATCCCCGAGTCACGCTCGGGGTCAATGGGCAGAGCGTGCAGACAGCGCAGCGGAGCTTCTCTTACCTTATCCTGGCGATCCAGCGATGAGCTCTCATTGCTGTGACCGCCAGCGAGATCTCTGCCGCTCGTCTGTCGGTAGGAGGACTTCCTAGTTCCGTTCCCTGCAGCAGCAATGCTGCATGGGAGCGGAACTAGGGAGGGAAATTCAAAAAAAAAAAAAAACGTTGCACAAAACACATAAGACATTTTATATTATATATATGCATATATATATATGCATATATATATGCATATATATATGCATATATATATATATATATATATATATATATGCATATATATATATATATATATATATATATATATATATATATATATATATGTATATATATATATATATATATATATATCCCTATATACACACACACACACACACATATATATATATATATATATAAAATTATATTATTGATTCGATTATAATTCATGCGTTATATATATATATATATATGTATATATATATATATATATATATATATATATATATATATATATATATATATATATACCTATATACACACACACACATATATATATATATATATATATGCATATATATATATATATATATATATATATATATATACATATATATATATATGTATATATATATATATATATATATATATATATATATATATATATATATATATATATATATACACACATATATATATAATATATAGCGCATTAATTATAATCCAATCAATAATATAATTTTATTATATATATTATATATTAAATAATAAAATAATATTATTGATTCAATTATAATTCACTTGTTTGTGTTTCAAATTTATCACATCTGGGATGTCTACTAGAGTCTTGTTTTGGTCAGGTTTAAGTCAGTAATTACTAAGAATTGTAGGCCTATAATACATAACGCCAAATTTCCATGAAAAGAATTGTACCGCTTTTGGAACAGAATTCCTGACAGAATCATACCGCCAGGGAGGTTAAGGTGTCCATCTAATAGTTTTTTGAAACTATCAATGCTCCCTGCTGATACGACTGCTTGTGGAAGAGAATTCCACACCCTTACCGCTCTTACAGTGAAGAACCCCTTACGCACTTTAAGATTAAACCGCCTTTCCTCTAGTTTTAGTGAGTGGCCACGTGTCTTATTGTATCTCTTTTCACTGAATAGTTTGTTCCTTATGCTCGGGTCACCAGTACAGTATTTGTACATTGATATCATATCCCCCCTCAATCGTCTCTTCTCCAGAGAGAATAGGTTCAGTGCTTGTAGTCTTTCCTCATAGCTGATGTCCTCCATTCCCTTAACTATTTTTGTTGCCCTTCTCTGGACTACATTGATATCATATCCCCCCTCAATCGTCTCTTCTCCAGAGAGAATAGGTTCAGTGCTTGTAGTCTTTCCTCATAGCTGATGTCCTCCATTCCCCTAACTATTTTTGTTGCCCTTCTCTGGACTTTCTCCAGTTCCAGCACATCCTTCCTGAGGACCGGTGCCCAGAACTGGACAGCATACTCCAGATGTGGCCGGACCAGAGTCTTGTAGAGAGGGAGAATAATCTCTTTATTTCTGGAGTGAATCCCCTTTTTTATACATCCCAGTATTCTGTTGGCTTTGCTTGCGGCGGCTTGGCATTGCATGCCACTGCCAAGCTTGTTGTCTACCAGTACCCCCCAAGTCCTTTTCCATCCTAGACTCCCCCAGAGGTTCCCCCCCCCTAGTGAGTAGCTTGCTTTCTGGTTTCTGGCCCCCAAGTGCATTACTTTAAATTTTTCAACATTAAACCTCATCTGCCATGTAGTTGCCCATCCCGTTATTTTGTTCAGGTCCGCTTGCAAGGTTTCCACATCCTGCATAGAAGATATTGGCATGCCTAGTTTAGTATCATCTGCAAATACTGAGATTGTACTCGATATCCCCTCCTCTAGATCATTTATGAATAAATTAAACAGGTTTGGTCCCAGGACAGAACCCTGGGGGACCCCACTTTCCACCCCCGCCCAATCCGAGTACTCCCCATTAATCACCACCCTCTGGACTCTCCCCTGGAGCCAGTTCTCTATCCAGGTACTCACCTTATGGTCCATACCTACCTTCCTTAGTTTGTACAGTAAGCGTTTGTGGGGAACGGTGTCAAAGGCCTTTGCAAAGTCCAGATAAACCACATCCACCGGCTTACCTTTATCTAGATGGCAGCTCACTTCATCGTAGAAGGTTAATAGATTGGTTTGGCACGAACTATTTTTCATGAATCCATGCTGATTACTACTTATAATACCATTTTCATTACTAAAGTCTTGTATGTGGTCCCTTAACATCCCCTCCAAAATTTTGCAGACTACTGATGTTAGGCTGACCGGCCTATAGTTACCCGGGATATATCTCGGCCCCTTTTTAAATATCGGTACCACGTTGGCTTTTTTCCAATCAGCTGGCACCATACCCGTCTGTAAACTATCCTTAAAGATCAAGAATAATGGTCTGGCAATCACCTGGCTGAGCTCATTGAGAACCCTCGGGTGCAAGCCATCCGGTCCCGGGGATTTATTTATGTTAAGTTTCTCTAGTTTAGCTCTAAGTCTATCTTCTGTTAGCCATGGCGGCACTTCCTGAGGTGTATTATTTAGTTCGGCCTTACAAGCTGGGTTAGTGTAGCACCCCGATTCTTTTGTGAAGACTGAAGAGAAGAAATTATTTAACACTTCCGCCTGTTCTCTGTCCTCAGTGGCCATTTTTCCTTTATCATCTTTTATGGGGCCAATGTGTTCTGGCCTCGCTTTCCTACTGTTTATATACTTGCCAGTTACTATACTCAGTAGTGATGTCGCGAACCTAAAATTTGCCGCTCGCGAACGACGAACGCGAACCTCCGCGAACCGGGCGAACCGCCATAGACTTCAATAGGCAGGCGAATTTTAAAACCCACAGGGACTCTTTCTGGCCACAATAGTGATGGAAAAGTTGTTTCAAGGGGACTAACACCTGGACTTTGGCATGCCGTAGTTGACGCAGAGTCGGGTTTTAATCCATAAAGGGCATAAATCACCTAACATTCCTAAATTGTTTGGAATAACGTGTTTTAAAACATTCAGTGTGTGTGTACGATCCGGTATGATGTTGTATCAATCAGGTAGTGTAAGGGTTATGCCCGCTTCACAGTGACAGACCAAACTCCCCGTTTAACAGTCAGTCAGTCAGTCCATTTGCACAACCGCAAACTCCACATTTGCACAAGGTTGGATACCAAGCTAGCCATGTCCCGTTCCTTGTCCTCACTGACGTCATTGAAGGTCTCTTCCTCCACCCAGCCACGTACAACTCCAAGGGTCCCCGAAAGGTGACAACAAGCCCCCTGGGACGCCTGCTGTGGTTGGTCTTCCACCTCCTCAAAGCCACAATGAAGCAACGACCTTATCATCTGGGGTGTGCCAACATTGCCAACACACTCCTAGAGGTGATCGCTTCATTGTGATACGCAAGCCCCTTCACCACAACAAGGTAACAATCACGAAGGGGAATTGACACATGTATGTGCCTGTGACGAGACCAATCTCGCCTCTGGGCATTGGAGAAGCCTGGTTGCTCGCCTCCTGCAAGGTGACTATGGACCCTCTCTCATCAGCCCATGCTAAACGTAAACCCCGTGGCAATTTGACTGTGTTTGTGGCATCTGAGCGCTGTTTGGATATGTTGAGCACTCCGATCCAGGCTATCTGGGGATGGGTTGAATGTGGGGGTTCTGTTCAGTAGACTGGGAGTTATGCATTTTTGTGTCTTTTTGTGTTTCTTTAAACAATGTGGCTAATGGAGTCTTGCCTCTATCCTGGAAGCTAAAACTTATTCCTGTAAACTGTAAGGAACAGGAAGTCGACTCCTAATATGGTCATTCCAGGAAGTTCTGAGGAGACGGACTGTCTAAGGTGGCTCCCCATTCACCTTTTGTCAGGTGTGCTAATGACCTCACCTGTTGTCTGCTAAGGGATGTATTGACACTCAGAGTAATGTGTATTGAGAGCTCGTTAGGGAACCATTGTTCTGTGTCTGACTGCAGACTGCAGGTACTGTGAAATTGACCAATGGCAAAGCGGTTGTTGGGGGAAGGATGTTCCAAATTCTGTATAAAAGTGTGCTGTGTTCTTCCAATAAATGTTGTTCCTGTTTTACCCTCATCTCAGAGCTTTGTCTCGTTATTGGGGGGATTCACTGTATGCTGTTGGAGACTGATTGCTAGGAGTGTAAGCTGATGTATGCTTTTCCTGTTCGTCTGCTAGCAGCTATTCGTGAGGTTCCAGGTTGGAGTGCTATTTTGTATCCAGTTCGGGAGTTTGATGTTCTGCAGTAGCTGTGCCTGTCTCTCAGAAAGGGGCATATCGCCTAAACGGATTTTAACCCCTTGTCTGCTGAAACGGTCCGTAACAGTGCCTTTTTTTGTTTTTTTGTTTTTTTGCAGCCACAGTGTAGCACCAGAGGCCAGAAAAATTAAGCATGTACACATGCCTGAAAAAAGTAGGTATTGTTTCAGCTGCTGCTGTAGCAGCGGCCGGAAAAATTGAGGTTTTTCAGGCAGAAAGTTCACTAAAACATTGTGGCTTGAACCGTAGTTGGTGGCGGAGAAGTCACGTAAGTCATCCGGCATGCAGAGATTAAATACAGCAGCGTGTGGACCATTTTTAGCTCAAGGCATCTCATCAAGCCTTTTTTAGTCAAATGCATCCCCCACTGTCATTCCCTTCGGGATCCATGCCTCATTCATCTTAATAAAGGTGAGGTAATCTAGACTTTTTTGACCTAGGCGACTTCTCTTCTCAGTGACAATACCTCCTGCTGCGCTGAAGGTCCTTTCTGACAGGACACTTGAAGCGGGGAAGGACAGAAGTTCTAAGGCAAATTGGGATAGCTCAGGCCACAGGTCAAGCCTGCACATCCAGTAGTCAAGGGGTTCATCGCTCCTCAGAGTGTCGATATCTGCAGTTAAGGCAAGGTAGTCTGCTACCTGTCGGTCGAGTCGTTCTCTGAAGGTGGACCCCGAAGGGCTGTGGCGATGCGTAGGACTTAAAAAGCTCTGCATGTCCTCCATCAACAACACGTCTGTAAAGCGTCCTGTCCTTGCCGGCGTGGTTGTGGTAGGAGGAGGATTACTTTCACCTCTTCCCCTGTCAGATTCCCATTGTGCTGTGACATCACCCTTATACGCTGTGTAAAGCATACTTTTTAACTTGTTTTGTAACTGCTGCATCCTTTGCGACTGCCGGTAATTCGGTAACATTTCAGACACTTTCTGCTTATACCGGGGGTCTAGTAGCGTGGCCACCCAGTACAGGTCGTTCTCGTTCAGCCTTTTTAGACGAGGGTCCCTCAAAAGGCATGACAGCATGAAAGACCCTATTTGCACAAGGTTGGATGCCGAGCTACTCATGTCCAATTCCTTGTCCTCACTGATCCCATTGAAGGTCTGTTCTTCCCCCCAGCCACGTACAACACCACGGGTACCAGATAGGTGACAACGAGCACCCTGGGATGCCTGCTGTGGTTGGTGTTCCTCCTCCTCAAAGCTACATTCCTCCTCTGACTCCTCTTCCTCAGACTCCTCTTCCAGCGTTGCCGCAGGTCCAGCAAGCTATGATAAGGCTGTTTCTGGTGGTGATGGTGACCACAACTTGACGCATGAGCGTCCAGTAACATGGCAAAAAAATACCCAGCTCTGCAGAGGCTGTCCTAGCACCCCGGCAGAGATGTATAGTAACGAAGTAGAACTACTTAAGTACTGTACTTAAGTACCGAAATGCGGTATCTGTACTTTCCTAGAGTAGAATTTTTTTCTCCTACTTCTACTTTTACTTCACTACATTTTTTTCGATGATTTCAATACTTCTACTCCGATATTTTTTTTTTTGTGCTGCATCGCTACTCGTTACTTTTAAAAAAATTACCACTGCCAGAACAGTAGATGGCAGGTTGCATAAAGCTCAAAAAAATGTGTATAATGTCATTTGTAAATCAGCGCATACGAAAATAATGGCTGTGTATAATAAAAGCTGCTATACCAAATCTTTCCAATAAAAAGAAAATAAGAAACAAACAAATAAATGGTGCTACAGCGCTTAAAGTGCATCAAGAAACTACTAACAAACACAACTTGGCTGTGCGAATAAAGTGCCTGTGCAATCGATATAATATCATCATTGCCCCCAGTGCCCTGCCCACACTCCACACAGTATCAAAAATAAAGTGACATGAATGTGCTAAAGCCTAAATGCAGTGAAAATAATTATTCCCACAATGTAACAGTAAATTCTATTCATATAAAATATGACAAAATAATTTTTAAATCACAATAAAATAAGTTATGAAATAAGTTAGGTCAGGGGCGTGCAACAAGTTGAAGTGTGTAAACCTATCTAGAACGAAAAGTCCATAAATGAATTCCAGTGTGCAAATCTAAAGTGTCACTTCACTTGTCAGATGCTTCCACCTCCTTCAGTGCTCGAGTAACCGACCAACACACTTAATGGTGGTGGCACTGGTGGATAGCGTCTGGGTGGCACTGTGGCACTGGCACTGGCACTGACTGCACTGGTTCAAAAAGCCATATATATTTAATTATTTCAATTCTCAATCTCATAGGTCCTCTCCTCATAAGATATTAATAACTTAAGATTAGGTGATGAACTTCTTGGCGGCCCTGGCAGGATGACGGGGACACCCGCCACTTCTGGAGCCGAGCCGCTGTGATTCCCCAACATGTGACAAAGTGACAGCCAGGAGATCTAGTGGCTAGTAGTGCTCAACAATATCGCTTTTATATATAAAAATGAAATAAAATATACTGACTCACAATTTAGTAGTAGTAGTAGGTAGCGTGTAGCAGTAGGCAGCACAACTCAATTCAATCAATCCCACAGCCTCGCTCGCGCCGCGGCATCACTGTCATGATCATCAAGTTAAGAGACCGCACTGGAGGAGCCGTGCTGCCGTCTTCCCGCTCGAGGTCTCTGCCTCTAAACGTGTTGTGTGTCACTCAGACTCCACCCCTTACGGCCCTTACTGAGAGGAGTTGTGACGCTGGCGGCGGGACGCGGGAGCAGGACTCGGAGCATTTTCTTCGTCATCTCTTCTTCTCTATGAGGTGAGTGAGGTGGACCGTGGAGAGGGCCTAATCCTTGCCATGGCAAATGTGCCATTTGAGAAACAAATAATCAATATGAAATATTAATATATTATATACACACGGGTCATGGGTGGCTTTTTTGAACCAAGAAGAATGAGACTGACGGCTATGATGATTATCCGACCATCCATGGGCCATGGACCATAAGTGTTGTGTTGTGGTGGTGCCTGTGCTTCCTGCGGCCTGCCTCTGCCTGTGCGGCTGTGCCTGCACTGCAGTGGCCACTGGCAGTGGCACTTGACTTGAGCAAATCAAATGAGCACTACTAGTGTGAAGGACAGGTGGTGGAAGCATGTTCTGACAAGTTCTTATAATGAAAATAATATAGACAGCTTTTTGAACCAGTGCAGTGCCAGTGCTACTAAGGTGAGAGGCAGAGAGAGAGGCTATCCAGTCCACCACTTTACTTGAGCAGATCACAGAAGAAAGGTGGAAGCATCTGACAGCAAGTGACAAGCACTTCTTAGATTGCACACTGGAATTTATGGACTTTTCGTTATAAAGTTTAGTTTACACACTTAAACTTGCACCTAAATTATTCACAATCACAACTTATTTTATTGTGGTATTGTCACATATATTTTATATGAATTAAATTCACATTGTGGGAATAATTTGCACTGCATTTAGCACAGACATGTCACTTTATTTTTGATACTGTGGGCGATGATTTTGAATACAAGAAGAATATATATATATATATATATATATATATATATACATAATTGAAGGCACTTTGTTAGTAGTTTTTGATGCATTTTTCACTTGTAGGTTTGATGAAGCTGGCCTGGCACATCATCATCAATTGAGCAAATCAAATCAAACCGCGATTAACTACTTGCCTTCTGTGCACTTAAACACCCTTCCCATCCAGGCCAATTTTCAGCTTTCAGCGCTGTCACACTTTGAATGACAATTGCGCGGTCATGCTACACTGTACCCATATAAAATTTTTATCATTTTTTTCACACAAATAAAGCTTTCTTTTGGTGGCATTTAATCATCTCTGGGTTTTTATTTTTTACAAAAAAAAAGAAAAAAGGCAGAAAATTTTGAAAAAAAAAAAGTTTTTCTTATTTTTTGCAAGTAAATTTTGAAAATAAATAAACTTTTCTCCTTCACTGATGTGTGCTGATGAGGCGGCACTGATGGGCACTGATGGGCACTGATGAGGTGGCACTTATGGGCACTGATGAGGTGGCACTGATGAGGAGGTACTAATATGCCGCACTGATGAGCACTGATAGGCGGCACTGCTGGGCACTGAGAGGTGGCACAGCTGGGCACTGAGAGGTGGCACTGATGGGCACTGATAGGTGGCACTGATGGGCATTGGCGGGTGGCACTGATGGGCACTGGCGGGTGGCACTGATGAGGACTGATGGGCGGCACTGATGAGCACTGATGGGCAGCACCATCAGTGCCCACACTCAGTGCCCATAGTGCTGCCAGTCAGTGCTCATCAGTGCCTAGATGAGCAGGCACTGACTGGCAGCACTATGGGCACTGATTGTGTGCACTGATGGGGGGCACTGATGGTGGGCACTGTGGGCATTGAAGGTGTGTTTGGTGTACCTCTAGTAATCAGGGCACTGGTGATCGGTGCCCTGATCACTTTTTGATCGAGCACTTGTACTTGTATTTTTACTCAAGTAGAAATTTTGAGTACTTTATACAAGTCTGCACCACGGTCATACAAATACTCGTTGACGGCTTTTTCTTGTTGGAGCAGGCGGTCGAACATTAGGAGTGTTGAATTCCAACATGTCGTGCTGTCGCAAATCAATCGCTTCACTGGCATGTTTCGCCGCTGAATATCTGAAAAGTGCGCCATGGCCGTGTAGGAACGCCTGAAATGGCCACACACCTTCCTGGCCTGCTTGAGGACGTCCTGTAAGCCTGGCTACTTATGCACAAAGCGTTGTGCAATCAGATTCAACACATGTGCCATGCACGGTACATGTGTCAACTTGCCCAAATTCAATGCCGCCAACAAATTGCTTCCGTTGTCACACACCACTTTGCCGATCTCCAGTTGGTGCGGGGTCAGCCACTGATCCACCTGTGTGTTCAGGGCGGACAGTAGTGCTGGTCCGGTGTGACTCTCTGCTTTCAGGCAAGCCAACCCCAAGACGGCGTGACACTGTCATATCCGGCATGTGGAATAGCCCCTGGGGAGCTGGGGGGTGCAGTTGGTGTGGAGCAAGACGCAACAGCAGAAGAGGACTCAGCCGAGGAGGTTAGCAAAGAGGATGGAGTAGGAGGAGTAGAGGAGATGGCAGCAGGCCTGCCTGCAAGTCGTGGCGGTGTCACCAACTCCTCTGCAGAGCCACGCATTCCATGCTTGGCAGCCGCCAGCAGGTTTACCCAATGCGCAGTGTAAGTGATATACCTGCCCTGACCGTGCTTTGCATACCAGGTATCAGTGGTTAGATGGACCCTTGCCCCAACACTGTGTGCCAGACATGACATGACTTCCTTTTCCACAATAGAGTACAGGTTGGGGATTGCCTTTTGTGAAAAAAATTTCGGCCGGGTACCTTCCACTGCGGTGTCCCAATAGCGACAAATTTTTGAAGGCCTCAGACTCCACCAGCTTGTATGGTAAAAGCTGGTGGGCTAAGATTTCCGACAAGCCAGCTGTCAGACACCGGGCAAGGGGGTGACTCTGTGACATTGGCTTCTTACGCTCAAACATTTCCTTGACAGACACCTGACTGTGGGCAGATGAGCAGGAACTGCTGAAGGTGAGAGGCGGAGTGGCGGGTTGTTATGGGGCAAGGAGGACAGCAGTGGTTGACGTGGCCGAAGATGCTGGACCAGGAGGAGGATGGTGGCTTTGAGTTTGTGTGCTGCTTGTACTCCTGTGTTGATCCCATAGGCGTTTGTGATGCAAAGCAGTTGTACCTAGGTGGGTGTTGGACTTCCCACGACTCAGTTTCTTTTGGCACAGGTTGCAAATGGCATCGCTGTTATCAGAGGCAAACACACAAAAAAAATGCCACACTGCTGAGCTTTGGAATGATGGCATTCTGGTGGTGGCAACAGCTTGCGTTGATTGGCGGGCTGTCTGGCTGACCCCGGGTGCCGATACATGCTGTCTGACTGTGCCACTAGCTCCTTGCGATGACCTCCCCCTGCTTCCAACTCGTCTCCTCCTCCTCTCCGTCTCCCCATCTGAACTTTCCCCCTCTTCCCCCTCTTCTTCTCCTCTTTTGAGCAGGCACCCAGGTGAAATCCACAGACACATCGTCATCATCAGCCGCTTCACTTGACAACTCAGCAAAGGCAGCAGCAGCAGGTACAACATCATAATCATCATCACAATGTACGTCAATGTGTATAATGCTGCCTGACAGACATATCCCCGTTATCTACATCCTCTGGCACTAATGGTTGCGCATCACTTATTTCTTCCAACTGATGTGTAAATAACTCCGACAGATCAAGTGAAGCGGCTGTGGTGCTAGTGTTGGTGGTGGTGCCGGCGGGCGGGCGAGTGGTAAATTGAGAGGTGCCCGAAGCTGAGCTGGAGGAGGATGGTGCATCAAGGTTCCGAGCGGAAGCTGTAGAAGATTGGGTGTCCTGTGTAAGCCAGTCAACTATGTCCTCAGAATTTTTTGAGTTCAGGGTACGTGGCTTCTGAACACTGGGCATTATTCTAGGGCCAATTATTGGCATTATCACAGCACCATGACCACGACGGCCCCTGAGGGGTGGCCTGCCTCTGCCTGTGATTTTTTTTAGATTTGTGGTACTATGCATGCAAGGTGCTGTGCCACCCTATATGAGTGTTGGGCAGTGGGTACAGTACAGTCTGTGGACCTGACACTCACTGGCAGGCAACTATAAAATATATATATTTTTTTAATTTGCAAGGTGCTGTGCCACCGTATATATGAGTGGTGGGCACTGCAGTGGGCATAGTACACTCTGTGGACCTGACACTCACTGGCAGGCCAGGCAACTGCAATTATAAAAAATATATTTTTTTTTAATTCTCAAGGTGCTGTGCCACCGTATATATATATATATATATATATATATATATATATATATATATATATATATATATATATATGAGTGGTGGGCACAGTACACTCTGTGGACCTGACACTCACTGGCAGGCCAGGCAACTGCAATTATAAAAAATAATTTGTGCAATGTGACGGCGCGGCCCCTATCTCCATTCCCAGTCGATGCCTCATCAGGGAAAACGCGTTGGGGGAGAAGCCTGCGCTGTCACCACCTGTGGTCCATGCTGCAGAGCGGCCACGATTGAAATAACATTCGCCTATTTATCCAACTTTAAATGTAAGTGTTCTACCTTTACTAATAAAGTCTTATAAGAGGTAATGCACTATTGCCTGTTTTATTCTCCTTTTGGGAATTATCTGTGATTGAGTGTGATGGGTACAGGAAAGAGATTAACCTCCCCACGGCAACAGGAGTCTGAACAGGATCTGCTAGAAAGTTCACTGCCTGACAGTCTGGATAGCCACAAATTGAAAGTTCTGCACCCGCACAAAGCGGTTCAGTGATTTGAGGTCCATAAAGGGCTCTTTAATGGAAAGAGCCTGTAGATCACCAATTCTTCTTGCTGTAGTGATGGCTACTTTTAGAGAAAGAAATTTTAATGAGATTTCCTTTAAAGGTTCAAAAAGGGTCCTTAGATAACGCCTCTAGGACCCTGTTCAGGTCCCAAGGAGGGAACCTGTCTTTAGTAATAGGGGTAACCCTTTGTCTAGCCAACAAAAATCTTTTAACGGCTCTTTTGCCAGACTGGAGTCCAAAAAAACTGAAAGAGCCACTATCTGTACCTTAAGGGTGTTCACCGCCACACCCTTATCTACTCCATCTTGCAAAAATTCCAGGATCATGGGAGTAGAGGTAGCAGCAAAGTCCTTTTACTTCTTCCAGGCACAGAATTTTTTCCATACTTTCAAATACATTTTTCTAGTGACTGTTTTTCTGCTCAGTAGGAGTATCTACAACTTTATCTGAGCATCCTTTTGCTCTAAGCAATTGGTGTTCAGTAACCAGGCCGTCAGATGGAAGAAACCTGGGTTCTGCCACTGTACTGGTCCCTGAGACAGAAGGTCTGGGGAGACTGGGAGATGCCAAGGACAGGCTATGGACATGGCTTTCAGGATTGGGAACCATGGCCTTTTGGGCCACCAGGGAGCGATCAGAATTAAATTCAGATCCTACGTCCTGCTCAATTTCTGGAGCACTCTGGGAATTCGCATCAGATGTGGAAAGGCGTAGGCCAGATTGAACTTCCAGGGCTGAGCTAAGGCATCCAGCCCTACCATTTCTTTGGACCTGGATAGGGAGAAGAAGTTCTTCACCTTCTTGTTCAGAGCTGAGGCAAATAGGTCTATCTCTGGTTGCCCAAACCTCTCTACTACAGACTGGAAGACTTTGGGATTCAATTCCCATTCCCCTTCTTTGATGCTGTAGTGGCTGAGAAAATCCGCCTGCAGGTTGTCCTTTCCCCTGATGTGGACAGCTGCTAGTGAGATTACCCTCCCTTCGGTCCATCCCAAGATGTCTTGGGTTAGGGTAAGGAGAGATCTCGATCTGGTCCCTCCCCGTCGGTTCAGATAGGCCACAGTTGTGGTGTTGTCTGATAATATCAGAACCTCTCTGTTCCATATGAGTTTCCGAAAGGCTTTTAGGGCTTTTCCTACTGCCTTCAGTGCTCTGAAGTTGGATGAGGCTTGTGCTGTTTGTTTGCCCCATATTCCCTGGGTTTGTGCCCCCTCTAGGTGGGCTCCCCAGCCTCTTATACTGGCATCTGTGGTAATCCTTAGTGGGTCCCACTGACCCCATGGCCTACCTTCCGCTAGGTTGTTTGAATTGGTCCACCATTCCAGGGAGGTCTGGACCTGTGGAGTGAGGACAACCATTTCGTCTAGCGACTCTATTCTTCTGTCCCAAGAGGACAGATGGAAGAACAGTAGTTCTCTTGCATGCAGCTGTGCCCACACAATGGCTGGGATACTGGCTGACATAAGGCCTAAGACTTAATACTTTTCTCCTGGGGCAAGATTGAGCATTCTTTAAGTCTAAGACTGCCGAAACTATTTATTCCCTCTTCTCTTTGGGAAAAAAGAGTTTGTGACACCGAGTCCACCTGAAATCCCAGGAAGGATTGTACCTGTGTTGGCACCAGGGACGATTTTTCCCAATTTAGAAGCAATCCTAACTCTTGTAGGGAGGTTATTACTTGCTGGGTGTCTGTCTTTAGTTGGGCCTCTGTTTTTGCAAAAACCAGCAGGTCGTCCAGGTAAGGGATTAGAGCTATCCCTTGATCATCGTGTAACCAAGCCACTGCTTCCGCTAGGATCTTGGTAAAGATTCTTGGACTGGAGGTTAGTCCAAATGGCAGTGCCCTGAACTGCCAGTAAGAGGTTCCTTTCTCTGTCACTCTGTCATCAGCCTCAGAAACGGCTGATGAGTAGATGGTCTCCATAGTGAATTTTTTGTATAGAAGGAACTTGTTGAGGTTTCTCAAGTTTATTATCAGGCAAAGTTTCCCTGAGGGTTTTGGGACCACAAACACGTGGGAGTAAAACCATTGGAAAAACTGTTCCTTTGGTACTGGGATGATTACCAGTTGTTCCGCCAGTTCCTGAATCTCTAATAGTAGGGCTTGCCCTTTTTGAGTTCCCTTGGGGACATTTGTAAGGGTTACTGTTGGGAGGTGGTATTGATGCAAATTCCAGTCTGTAGCCTTCTTTTATGGTGCTGCGGATATATGGGGAGACTTATCTCTTCCCAGCCGGAAAGAAATTGAGTCTGCACCCTACTTTGACTTTTAAGTCATTTTTAATCCTTTACAGCTGAGGTGGAAGGAAAGGACGCACTGTTTCTTGATCTTTCCTTCCGAAAATTCCAGCTCTTTGAAGGTTCCCTTTTCCTTCTTTGTTGTTTATTATCCCTGGGGCCACAAAAAAAATTCCTGTTAGCCTCTCTAGGTTTTGTGGGAAATTTCTTCCCTTTTTCTGAAGATCTGGAAAGGACATTGTCCAAACCTGAACCAAACAAAAGGGTCCCCTCAAATGGAAGACCACAAAGCTTGGTCTTGGATGTGAGGTTACCTTCCCACTCCTTAAGCCAAATAGCTCTTCTGGCTGAGTTCAGGAGAGCTGTTTTGGCAGATGCTTCTGATTCTAGTGCGGTGTCTGCCAGGTAGGCCAATGCCTTATCACCGACAGGGAGTCCTGGATTTCTTGGGTTTTTGTCTGAGACAGACTTTTACTGAGTCTATCCACCCAGGAAAAGGCATTTCTGGCCACACAGGAGGCTGTTAGACCTGAAGCCATAGTAGCTGCATTGGCATCCCAAGCTTTTCCCAGTAAAGTTTCTGCTTTTCGGCTCATGGCATCCTTGATGCTACCAGCATCTAGAAAGGAGAGATCTGATTTTCTAGAAACTTGTGCCAGGGGAGCATCCAGTTTTGGTATTTTTAGGAATTTGCTTGTATCCTCCTCCTTAAAGGGGAATCTCCTCTTCCAGGAGCTCCCTTTATTTAACCTATTCTCAGGTAATTGCCATTGCTGAAGAATCAGTCTTCAGTGAATGGTGAACATGAAAAACTCTAGAGAAACTCTTCCCTGTCCCTTTGTAGAGTTTATCCTGTGCCATGGTTTCTCTAGGCAAACCAGGTATCTCTTCTGAGGCATAGATGGCCTGAAGGAGAACCTGCATATTTTCTAACCCAAAAAGGTTTTTGCTGACTCTGCCTCGTCTGGGGCATCTGAGTCCTTATTCCCTTCAGCATCTGAGCAGGATGGGGAATCTGAGCGGCTCTCCTCTGGAGAAAAACCTTCTGTCCTGACTCGAGTTGGGGGAAGGTTTTCTGTAGTTTGGAGTAATACCTGACTGTCCCGCTCTTGATAGAGCTCTTCCTTTAGAAGAAGTCCCTTCCATTGAAGAGGGATCTATAGGGTCCACTCTATTAGCTCCTAGAGTGGACCTAACTGTCATCATAGTGGACAGCATTTCCTCCTGCATTGTCTTAAAAAAGTCTTTCATCATTCCTGAAGTTTCCATTGCTGTCATTCTATAAAGGCATTTATAGCAAAAGGCCTTAGTGTGGGAGCTGGGCAACTTATCTGAGCAATTACCACACTTCCTATGAACAACGTGCCCTTACAATGCTGGTGTAGAGACAGAGGTTTCTTGTGGACCGCTCAAGGACTCTGGAAGACAGGATACAAGATAGTATACAGTAAGTATCACCCTTCCTATAATAAATTATGACATGAGGACCATCTGTTTTTGAATCATTTCACTGCATCTAATTAGAAGTTTGCTATCCTAGGAACCTAACAGGAGGCTGCACCCTATTTATAGTTCCTACTATCTAGGTCCAGCTACTCCAGGTACTTTTCCCCATTTTTATACCCTCCTCTGTTTAGACAATGATTACATTACACTATGATTTCATACACACTATGCTATTTTTCCAGGTGTATGATTCAACTACTCAATTCAAGAATTGGATACGCTTGAATCTCTACTCCTCAGTTATATCCGCACCAATTAACTCCATATATAGATGAAGACATGATTAACAGTGATATATAACAACATATGTTCCTATTTCAGTACCTATCCTTGGACCACCCTATCCCTACACACATCTTGTTTATTTGGGGGAACACTGGACCCCCATAACGCTTTTTTGGAGGACCCGATCACCCCATCATTCACCCACTGACATACCAAGGTACGATGTAACACAGATCCTACAACTTAAAATTATGTTACCCCTAGACCAGCTCTCATATAAGGATATATACATTGCAGGAAGGTGATTCCGGTTGGAAACATACTCTCCTGCACTCGGACCCGCTTAATACAGGATCTTGCCTCCATAGACGTACTAACGTTTCCACAAGGTATACCTCCATAGTATATATTTCACCTATAACTCGCAGGATATTTCCAAATAAAGTAACTACTCTACATATCCCCCTATATATGCCAACACAGATGCCATTGTGACCTTCCACTGGGTATCCTCGCTGGGACCACATGCGGGAGGATCGGTACCTCTAGGACCCCCTCTTGGCGCACTGTCGGCACCCTACGCAGCGGACCTCTCCCTTCTCTGCTTTTATCAGCTGTGACTCTCTTGTCACATTCGGATCACTCTACTGGTATGCATTTCTGTACATCAAATGATATTCACAGATGTAATGATTAACTACTCTGTTATATCTGTATATGAACATATATTTAACATACCACAACCTGTGTAACTAACAAAACTACTATCTGCTATGTTATGTAGGAAATCAAAATCTCTCCGCATCCAGACCCCTGAAGAAAGGCCTGCGTGCCTGAAACGTGTCGGGTTGGAGGATTTCCTTCAAAGCAAACATATGCCACTGAGTATATGTACCATCATCATCTTTATTGTCCTGGTTTTACATCCATACACACTCTGTATATATTGTAATATGTCTACATTCTAGATCTTTTACAGATCGATTTTAATATTTTTTTTAATAAAATTATTTAAATTTTACTTTCTTGTGGAAGTGTATTACCGCTAAAATCCCGCAACCCAGGGGGACCCCTTGTCCACTTTTGAGGACCATAGAAAGAACATGGTGGGTTCCAATAAGTTCAAGGAAATGATACAACTTCCAGGTATTTTTTATGTCGGTAACCAGCAGTCTTAAAAAATGCATAGACCCAATAAGGGTTACATGTTCAGCAATTACCCTGCTCAGGCCTGGGTTTGGCTGCCGACACCTGGAGCTGCCTCTCCTCTTCCTTCCCCGGAGGATGAGTCATGGAGGGCTTCATTTCCACAGCAGACATCCGAGCTCCGATAGCCTTGGATTCTGCTTTGCCGCTCGTAAGTGGCTCCGGCATCTCCTCCACGTTCTTCCGCTTTCCCGTGTCGCGCGTGTATGACGTTGCGCCGGAATTTCCAGTTTTGAAGATGAGGCTTGAAGTGCCTGTCCGGCGGGAAATTCAAAAACCTTCGGTGGAGGAGAGCTGCTGGCGCCGGGTCGCAAGACCTGGAAACATCCCGCAGGTGACCGAGGGCTTGCACCACATTGGGCGACCTGCAAGAAGCCTGGATGGGGCAGCAGGTAAAGCTCCGCTCGTGGGGTCCCCCAGGGGGAACCCGTGGCCTTTCGCTGAACCTGGCTCACAGGGTTCCCTTTCGACTCCATAAGTCTGAAGGTTAGTAATAACACACGTATCTTGTAGGAAGAAACGCAATCTAAACTGAGGGCCTGAGGGAAGGGTGGGGCCTTTTAACTAATCTTAATTGATTGTGTTTCCGGTAGGAGGAGCCTCTCATCTCTCACTGTTGGGCCGTCCTGGAAGACGGGGAGAGAAAAACTTTTTAAAGGGACAGTGTAAAAAAATACAAGAAGAAAAAATAAGAAAAAAAAAAAAGCACCTCGTCCCTCTGTGCTTGCGCGCAAATGCGAACACATACACAAGTCGCGCCCACATATTTATATGGTTTTCAAACCACACGTGAGGTATCTCCACGATTGTTCAAGCGAGAGCAATAATTCTAGCACTAGACCTCCTCTGAAACGCTAAACTGGTAACCTGTAGAAATGTTTAAAGCAACGCCTATGGACATTTAAGTACCAAACTTTGTTACCATTCCACGAGCGTGTGCAATTTTGAAGCATGACATGTTAGGTATCAATTTACTTGGCGTAACATTCTCTTTCACATTAGAGAAAAAAATTGGGCCAACTACTGTTTTTATATTTTTTTATTCACATAAGTGTATTTTTTCCAAAAAAATTGCATTTGTAAGACCGCTGTGCAAATACGGTGTGACAAATATTGCAACGATCTCCATTTTATTCTCTAGGGTCTCTGCTAAAAAAAAAAAAAAACAAATATAATGTTTTGAGGGTTCTAAGTAATTTTCTAGCAAAAAATATTGATTTTAACTTGTAAACAAGTGTCAGAAATAGACCTGGTCCTTAAGTGGTTAAGATTGAACTAGACAATAATGTCCATACTAAAAGGGCAGCACTTTTTTTTCATAACTAATGGCATCCATACCTGACTGTATTCTGTGATATTAGACATGTATTATTGTACGCACTTATAGGTAATACTTTGGTGCTTTGGTGGGGGGGCTCCCATGGAAGAGGAATAGAGACTAAGATAAGGAGGCAGCCAGCATCACACAGATGTTTTCATATTTCACAGTGCTGGAGCCTTGAGATGCTTAAGGGAGGAGGTGGGTGAAGCCAACACCCACTAGGCGTGCGGTGGAAGAGGAAGGTGGCGGCTCCGCTCAGTTTGGACTTGGTACTCTGGAGTAATACTTTTTTGAGGGGCAATTGCCCAGTTGCGCCCCCCCCCACCCTGGATCCGGCCCTGGTTCAGCAGGAACCAGCCAAGTGTCGACCCATGTAAGGGCGGGCTGGTTGTACAATAGCCTATTTGAAAAAGTCTGCACGATCAACACTGAAGTGATATCCGGCAGTGCTGATCAGTGTATTCTGACAGCAGGGAACTTTCCCCACCATCAGAATACAATACCTCAGCAGGAGTGATTTCCCCATCCACATTAAGTGTGTGGGAAGAGTTGATCGAAACGAATAAAATAAATCGTGTATGGGCTGCTTTATTCTGATGGATCAAATGGTATCTGAATTCAAAGTGCATGCATCTTAATACTACGATCCAGGTTAGAAACACAGAGAAAAAAATGGGAAGACATAACTAAGGTTTAAAAATCAGGTCAACATTTATTTTTTAGCTATATTCAATGACTCCATGTTATAAAGAATGGTAGAGGACAGTCCTTCAAGTCGTCAGAAAGGGGCTACATCTTCATGCACATTACAGAACAAAATTGCAAAGCAAGTCGGGAAAATTGATGAAGATGAGATCTTTGCATTGATTGCAGTTCACCTCAACCTTGCTGACAAGCACTGCTAGTCCAGTTAGGCAGACTCGTTGAAATGAAGGCAGGAGCTAAAAAAGAGGAGAGGTATAGGGTTAGAGACAAAACATTTGTAAAGCAGTCCTTAACCACTCTGCAACCGCTCACAGTAATACTACTGCGGCAGAGTGGTTCGTTATCGTCCAGCCACGTAGTATTAACGTGACTGGACACTCCCCCTTCTGGGCGGCGCTTGCGCGCCGCCGGAGGCTCGCTCCCGCTGTTTTCATTCACAGCGGGAGTCGGGCCAGGGGAGGAGCAGCGGCGATCGCCGCTGCTCTTACCCGATCGTCGGGGATCGAGTCTGGAGATCCGCCCGCTGTGTGTAAACACAGCGGGCGGATCTCCATAGTGACAGGGAGTGACAGATCGGACTGTTCAGCATAGCTGGACATCCGATCTGTCCATGAATCACTCAGTCACCTCCCCCCCTACACGTCAGTAAGCACCAGGCATACATTAACCCCTCCCTCTCCAATAAAATTAACCCCTTCCCTGCCAGTGTCATTTTTACAGTAACAGTGCATATATATAGCACTGATTACTGCAGTAATGTCACTGGTACCCCCAAAAGTGTCAAAAATGTCAGTCAGGGGTCCGGTCTGTCCGCCGCAATGTCGCAGTCCCGCAAAAAAAATCGCAGATCGCCGCCATTACGCGTTAAAAAAAAAACACCAAAAATGACAGAAATCTTTCCCTTTGTTAGTAAACGCAATAACTTTTGCGCAAACCAATCAAAATACGCTTATTGCGATTTTTTTTACCAAACATATGTAGCATAAAACAAATTGGCCAAAAATTTTTAAAAAAATTGGTTTTTACATCTTTTTTGGGGGGAATTTCATATAAAAAAATGTTAAAAACATTGTTATTTTTTCAAAATAAACGCTCTTTTTTTGTTTATAGCGCAAAAAGTAAAAATCGCACAGGTGATCAAATACCACCAAAAGAAAGCTCTGTTTGTGGGAAAAAAAAGGACGTAAATTTCGTTTGGGTACGGCGTCGCACGACTGCGCAATTGTCAGTTGAAGTCTCACAGCGCCGAATCGCAAAAAGTGGCCTGGACGGAAGACAGCAAAATCCTCCGGTGGTAAAGTGGTTAAAGCATATTTCCACTTTTGGAGCCAAAGTGGAATGTAACATGTACTTTATATATTGTTAGATGCTCCTATTAACATAGCATTATTTCAAACTTTAAAAAACTTACCGTTAGTTCACCGGTAACGGCTTTTCTCTTCAATCCTTCCAGGACGGCCTACAATTGGGAGATTGTGGCTCCGCCTCACAGGAAACACAACTAATTTGCAGCTGTTTAAAAGGGTCCCACCCATCCTTAGCTCCAGTTAATAGGAAAGTAGTTTCCAACCGAACCTTAAGGAATATAGTCAATCAAACAGCTACATATAAATACATATACATTTATATTATACATATTCTTTTAGAATTCACCACCACATAGGGCGGGATGTAGGCCGGCCGTCCTGGAAGGATTGAAGAGAAAAGCCGTTACCGGTGAACTAACGGTAAGTTTTCTCCTTTCATCCTTCCAGGACGGCCTACAATTGGGAGGATAATAAAGGAATCCATACAGGCCTACCTCAGGGCGGGACCACTGCCTGTAAGACCTTTCTGCCAAAGGCCAGGTCTTGTTGCGACAGTACTTCCACACGATAGTGCTTTAGGAAGGTATCTTGACTGGACCAAGTAGCAGCATGGCGGATCTGTTCCCAGGATGCTCCGGCTTTTTCGGCCCAGGAAGTTGCCATGCCCCTTGTGGAATGTGCCTTTAGAGTTGTTGGTGTGGGGGTACCCGACACCTTATATGACATACTAATGGCTTGTTTAATCCACCTAGAGATTGAGGGTTTTTATGCTTGTAAACCCTTCCTTGGTAAAGAATGCAGAACCAATAAGTGACTAGATCTTCTAAAACTCTTGGTTCTTTCTAGATATGCTAGAAGGCATCTTCTAACATCTAAGCAATGGAATTTTTCTTCTTTTGCGCATTTAGGTTTCTCACAAAATGATGGGAGAACCATCTCTTGATTCTTATGAAAAGATGACACTACCTTGGGCAGGTATAGTGGATCTGGTTTAAGAATCACCCTGTCTTGGAGAATTCTCATAAAGGGTTCTTTCATGGATAAGCTTTGCAAATCACCCACTCTCCTGGCTGTGGTGATTGCTAACAAAAAAGTTAATTTAATAGACAAAATGTCTAAACTAATTTTGTTTAAGGGGTCAAACGCTTCACTAGATAGCGCCTCTAGTACTAGCGTTAAGTTCCAGGCCGGAACAATAGTTCTGTTTATTGGAGATACCCTACTCCGGGCCAACAGAAATCTTTTAAAGGTTCTTGGGCTAACCTTTTGTCTAAAAAAAACAGAAAGTGCCGCTATCTAAACTTTAAGGGTGTTCACCGCCACTCCCTTATCTACCCCATCCTGTAAAAAATCCAGGATCCTTGGGGTTGAGGCAGAGGAATCATTCTTCTGACTCTGCCAAGTACAAAAAGTTTTCCAGATTTTGGAATAAATTTTTCTAGTTACTGGCTTTCTACTAGAAAGGAGGGTCTCAATGACTCTGTCTGAGCATCCTTTTTCTTTTAATATCTGTCGTTCTCTATCCAGATTGTTGATCTGGGGTGAACCGTTCTAGTATTATCCAAAGAACTGTCACAAATAGAGACACCAGGGTTGCAAATCACATCGTTTTTTGCGACCATACTTTGTGACTCTGCAGAACTCTTGATATTAAATTTTGTAGTGGAAAGGCATAGGTTTGCTTGAAAGTCCCAGGTGGTACTGGGGCCTCCAAGCCCAGCATATCCTTCTGTACCATCAGAAGGAAGAACTGTTCTACTTTTTGGCTCTTCTGTGTGACAAACATGTCCACTCCTGTTTGACAATTTTATTGGACCAGGTTTTAGACTATTGTGGGGTTCAGTTCCCATTCTACCTGTTGGGTGAGATGGTAACTGATTCCCAATAGACCTGCTGATTTTAGCCGAGTCCCCATATCGTCCAGAGATGGGACCCACCTTTTGCCTAGTAGTTACTGAGGCCCTACTACCTTGATCCAAATCTTTATAAAGATCCTTGGCTCTGCTATCAGGCAAGGAGGAGAACCTCTGGGCTGCCTGAGAAAAGCATGATGTTTCCCGCACATTGTAATGTGTAGGTAAGCATTTCTTACATCCAACATTGTCATACAGACATTTTGGTACAGATTTTTTCTGACCATGAATATGTTCACCCTGGAGAACTTTTGTTCTATTTTTAAGGGACAAGTCATAGTTGATTTTTGTACCACTTGGGAGACCAACTCCAATTGGTACCCTTCCCGATGCAGAAAGTAGGGACTGGCAGAGATGTTTTCCCATTGGGAAGCAAAATGGGTTAGTCTGCCCCCTACACTGACTCTGACATCAGTTAGATTCTTTGGGTTTAGGCCCAGGTTTAAGGAACAACAAATTGTCCCCTTGTTTTCCTTTCCCAGAGCCTTTTTTCCTGGCTTTAAATGGTCTTTGACTCTTGCCTTGGAAGTTTTGAAAGGAATATCTTCCTGATTTATCCTTTCTCTTGGTGGGGAATTTTATCCCTTTTTCTGCGAATCTGGACAAGGTATCATCAAGTCCTGAACCGAAAAGCAATGAACCTTCAAAAGGCAGGGCACAAAGTCTTACTTTAGAGTTTGTATCACCTTCCCAAGCTTTGACCCAAAGCGCCCTTCTAGCAGAATTAACCAATGCTGCTGTTTTAGCAGATGCTGCTAATGACTCCACAGCTGCGTCTGCTAGATAGGACGCAGCTTTACTAATCAGGTTTAAGGAATTTATCAAATCTTGTGATCCTGCCATACTGCGGACACGTTTTAATAGTTCCTTAAGCCAAAAGTCTGTATTCCTGGCCACACAGGTATCAGCTAAGGCTACAGTGGTATTGTATGCATTTGAATCCCAGGCTTTACTTAATGCGGATTCAATCCTGCGATCCATGGGATCTGTAATATGCCCGGCATTTTCAAAGGACAAATCTGTTCCTTTTGATAATTGTGACAGGGGAGCATCAAGTTTAGGGTTTTTTGTAAATACCCTCAAAATCCTGAGGCTCAAAGGGAAACCTTCTTTTCCAGTTTTTTGGTCTGGAAAAGGCATGTGTAGGTACCTTCCATTCCTGATGTATTATGTCCTTTAATGACTGATGAATGGGAATGGTTCTGTACTGGGCTTTCCCCCAAGCCTTTGTACACTTTGTCTTTGCAAGAAGACTTTTTTGCTGGAATAGGAATCTCTTCAGTGTCATATACCACTTTGAGAAGATTTTGCATATATTCCAAGGGAAAAAGATTTTTAACTTCTGGATCCTCCTGTTCCCTAACCTGAGTTGAGGGAATGGATAAATTATCTTCCCAGAGGGATGGGGGTCCCATTGACCCCTCAGCGTCTTGGGAGGATGCATTGTCTGCTCCTTCCATTGCTGGAACTAGAGGGATGGCTGCTGGAGCCTTAAAGGTTTGAACAGCAGCTGCTATTTCCTCCCTCATAGATTTAAGTAAATCTTTCATAAGGTCCTGCCCTGCCAATTTATTAATGCAAGTCTGGCATAAGGGCTTTGTATAAGACCTAGATAACCTAACCCCACATTCCTCACATTTTTTAGTTGAGGATAGGGGTCTGGCAGGGGCTTCCTGTGCCGGTGGTGTACCTGTGACAACACATGAAAAAACAAGAAGAGAGGACACCATGAAGCGACATAATCTTCTTGCCTATCACTACGGCAACATACAGGAAAAGCATGGCATACCTGTCCTAATAGACAGCAGTGGGCCACCATCGGTATCACTTACCCGATCCTGTCGCCACCTGCGTTGCCGCTTTCTCCCCTGTGAGGACTGCGGCTGCTTGTGTCTCTTTTTGGGGCTTTCGCCCTCTCGGAGTCGGAGAGTCAGTCATGGTATCACCGAGTTCGCTCCGATCCGGCGTCTCCTCCACGCTGGGTTTCTTCCGGGAGTCAGCCGCTCCGCCCCTTCCGCCGGAACTTCCTGTCTCCATAGCGAGGCTTGGGGCTCACCGCTCGGTGGGAAATTCGAAATCCTTACTGCCCAACGAAGTGAATGGAGGAGACTTCCTGCAGAGACTAGCAGGACTTCAGGTATGAGGGACCTTCCACGAGGCAAACCGCACTACCTGGTATGTTTGGCGACCTGAAAGCTCCTTTTTCCAAAGGACACAGCTAGGGAGGAACCTGCTATTAAGCCGACCGAAGCCGCCTTACAGGGGTACCGTCTTGGCCAGCTATTTGCCTCAGGTTAGTTAAAAAAAACAAACGTTCCGATGTGAGGTTGGAAACACAACTGAACTGGAGCTAAGGATGGGTGGGACCCTTTTAAACAGCTGCAAATTAGTTGTGTTTCCTGTGAGGCGGAGCCACAATCTCCCAATTGTAGGCCGTCCTGGAAGGATGAAAGGAGAAAAATTGCCTTTTTACATGCATTTTATTTGCTTAAAATAGTTACATGCTCTTGGCTGGAGACAGGCATCCGGGCACTCTGATGGGCTGGAGATAGGTGGTATCAGTGAAAGTAAAAAAATCCCAAAGTTTGGGTTGTCCCCATAAAAGAAATAGAGGGGAAATATTCCAATGGGGACACTAGTTCTGGTGACCTGGCGGTTCCCAAGGAAATCCCTCAATCTGCAGGGATTTCTTCTAACTTCCTGTTTGGCTATGGGACACGAAGTGAAGGAAAACATCAGCAATGGGACAGATGGTGAAAAAATATCTGACTGAGGATATACCCCCCCCCCTTACTCTATACAAAAATAAAGTTTTACTTGTAGTTATACTTTAAGTGGCTTTTTCCAGGAAGGGCACTTCATTTTAATCAGGTAATCTCTATTTGTTTTAACCTTAAACAATAACACAGGGAAACAAATAAAATTCAATTTTAAGTGGGCTCCAGCAAGAATTGGCCCACACCCACCATGTGACCACCCAAGCTCCCCATGCAAGGGCAAACAACCGCAAACAGAGGAGAGAGGAAGGAACTCCAAGAACCTTCACCAATGCAGAGCAACCCCCAAGCTGTAGCGCACTTCAGCAGCAGGCTTCCTTTACCCTGACACCCAGAGAGGAAGGCACAATTTCACACACAAAAAAGCTCAATAGTAAGGATAACCAAAAGGCACCATTGTACCCCGCTTACCTGGGCCTGGCTAGTGCATGAGATGAGGCACCTGCTTACGCTGTAGCAGCCAGCAGTTTCTGCTTTCTCCATGTTGCACAGTGCAGCGGAAAACTGAGAATGTGTTGTGACTAGGACCTGGAGCTCACATGTGGCAAGCCTCCACCACTATAGCGGCTTCCCTGCACTGCAGCAACCACCTTGTAAGTCCTGGGCTGCATGACACCAGCTCACATAACTTCACACAGCTTTGGGCACACAGGCACAGACAACCCGGCTGGCCACTGCTCCCCTGGGCTGGTGGAGGAAAAAAGGCACTGCAACAATCCCATCATCCAACAGGAGGGGGGTGCTGGGATGAACAGAAAATCAGAAACAACCCTGTGTAAGGCCACCACTCTCCCCCCCACCCCCTCCAGTGAGAGCATAGCCCCCACTACAACAATTGCCTGCAGTGCCTCCATAGTGGAGGAAACACCATAACCGAGGGCATGGTGGAAGGGGTAGAACAAAAAGGCTTGCTATAGTGTTTCCTGGGAATTTGAGTGGAGCAACTCTCTCTCCAGGTGCAGTCGTGAAAGATGATTGGGGAAAGTGTAAAGGGTTAATTATACCCGATGCTGGATGAAAACAAAGGAGAGCTAAGTGCAAAATTTGGTTCAATGCTTCCAAGTCCTTACACACACCACTTCCAACCATAGGAGGTCCATGGATGAACTGCAGAAACCTATTAAAGAGCTGAATGGAGGAAAAGACCACATGGACCAGAAGCTTGAATCCAATAGACCCCCAGCTTTTTAAGAGCATTATTTAAGGCAGTGGTGGTCAACTTTCTTGACACAGGGGGTTTCAAGTGCAAACCCACACCACCAAAGGGACGCACATACAATTAAAAGTGAAGTTTACCCTTGAGGGTGGAAAAAAAAAAAAAAATCGTAAAATGCACATATTATTGCAGGAAAAAAAACCCTTTCCTTATATCCCATGATCCTCCTAGATTTTCCTCTAAATATAAAAAACAACATAGGTTGCATATTCCAACGACTAAATTGTATGCTTACCAATTTACCAAACTAACCCAAACAGCAAAGTCTTGCCAGAGCCCAACCATGCTGCTCATTCTGATCCGCAAAGAGATTTAGAAAGAGGCTGGGCATAAATCAGCAGGGAAGGGGAATTACTGGCATTGTATACAAACAATGCTAGAGAGGGCTTGATTACACAACATATCATTTGCATTTCAGATGAATGAAACACGGCTCTAGTAAAGCAGCCAATCACTATATGCATTGCCTATGAACTCTGCTTTGTTGGGACCACAAAGAGCATATGCTCAAGGGGAAATCATTTGCAATGCATTCTACACTGCTCCAGGGTGGGCATATAAATGAGCAACAATTAATGGCATAATAATGGCATAATAAAAGTATGTTAAGCTTTGGGTCCACAAAACTGAGTGGCTAAACCCAAGCAACGAGTTAGAATGAAAGCTCATAACTCAGTTCATCTCCTTCCTTACTCAGCATAAAACATTAAATATTTTTCAGTCCACAAAATTGAGAGGCTAACCCAAGCCATGAGTTACATTGATACCCACCATCCGCCAATGCCTCAGGAAAGGGATTTCATCTTGCTTGGAGTGTTCATGGCTTCTCACTTTGCTGTTCATTGTTTCCACCTATTAATGGAAAAGATAAAATTTACAACGGCATCATGCCTATGTTTTCAGAGATAATGAAATATGAGATTTGGGTTAAAAACACAAAATGTAAACCATTTCATGAGAAAGACTTTCGCCTTGAACATAAAATGCTTGCTGCATGGTTGTTATAATAAATCTGGCTTCCCTGCTGTGGCATTGTATTCTGACAGCGAGGAGACTCCCCTGCTGTCAAAATATACAGATCAGCTCTGCAGCCTACTGCACTGATCGAGCGGGAATATACTGACTTCTGTAAACCACATTGGCCACACATGGATCGAAATTCAGCTGGGCCCTGCTGAACCAGCCACATTTTAATCCATGTATGGCCAGCTTAAGGAAGTTACAACTCTTTCTGAATACATGTCACAGTTTAGTTACTTTAAGGCTGGCCATACATGGAACCGTTTAACTGAACAGATTTCCCCATCCACACAAGGTGGAAGGAGATGTCCTTCCAATTTTGTTAATGTATTTTAGACTCCTCCGCTGTCAGATTACACTGATCATCACTTATTGAAAGGAACAACAAGCTGGCTCGAGAGAAGTCTTACCATTAGATCTACATTTCTGGAATAGGAACAGCCATAGATTAACTGAAAATGCAGCCCAGTCCCTGCTGAACTGCTTGAATTGTGATCCATCTATAGCAAGTTTTAGTTTTTCAAGAGAATCAGCAGTCTCCAGTTGAATAAACCCATGAGGGAAGCCTCCATGTTTTCTTATGTTACTTCTATCAAAACCGCAAGATGCCTTGACACATGAAATTCTAGCCAACCAAAAAAAAAACATGTATTGCTTTGTTTGCATTTAAACATTTTCATGCACTGCAAGACAGCATTTTAGTCTCAGATGGTAAAGTTACAGAAGTAATATTGAACAAGCAACTCTTATTTAACCACTTGAATACAAGGGCACTCTCACCCCCTGCCCAGGCCAATTTTCAGCTTTCAGCGCTCTCACACTTTGAATGACAATTACTCAGTCATGCAACGCTGTACCCAAATTTTTTATCCGTTTTCACACAAATAGCGCTTTCTTTTGGTGGTATCTAATCACCACTGAGTAATTAATTTTTTTGCGAAAAAAGTGAAATAAGAGCGGAAATGTAGAAAAAAAAAACATTTTTATTTAGTTTCCATTATAACATTTTGCAAATAAGTAATTTTTTTTCTCATAAATTTGAACTGCTACATATCTTTGGTAAAAATAACCCAAAATTACTGGGTATTATTATGTGTGACAGTTAGGGTTCTTTTACACTAGGATTCCGTCAAACGGACTCCGTTTATCTCAGCGGGGGATCGATCCGTCGATCCCCCGCTGAGCAGCCGGATGACAGCTGTTCTCCGCGCTGTGTGCGGAGATACAGCTGTCAGGTCCCTATTCATCTCTATGGGGGAATTGGATGGGAACGGACCGTCGGTCCATTCTCATTCGATCCCATCCGATCGACGGATGGAAAATAGGGTTTCCATCCGTCCAGATTTTATGGATCTGATGGGATGTCAGCGGACATGTCTCCGCTGACACCCGATGCCCCATAGAGATGCATGGGGTGTCCGTTCAAATCCACAAAAACAACTGACAGGCGGATTTGAACGGTCCGTCTGTGTGAAAGGGGCCTTATAGAGTCTATGGTGCCAATCATTAAAAATTGATCACACCTAATCACATCAGATGTACCGACGGGCCCATCTAATTTCTTGAGGCCCTGAAATGTTAGGACAGTAAAATGACCCCTTTTTGGAAAGTAGACATTCCAGGGTATTTAGTAAGAGGCATAGTGAGATTTTTGGAGTTGTAATTCTTTCCCACAATTCTTGAGGAAATAAATACTTTATTTTTCACACAAAATTGTAATAACAAGTTATTTCTCACACACAGTATAGGCATACTTGCAATTACACCCCAAAATACATTCTGCTACTCCTCCTGAATATGGCAATACCACGTGTGAGACTTTTACACAGCCTGGCCACATACAGAGGCCCAACATGCAAAGAGCACTGTCAGGTGTTCTAGGAGCATAAATTACACGCAATTTCATAACGACCCAACACACTTTGAAGGCCCTGGAGCACCAGGACAATCGAATTACCAACAAAATGACCCCATTTGAAAAACACCCCAATGTATACTCTATGAGGCATTATGAGTCTTTTCTCTATGTCATTTTTTTCCACAAATTTTTAGAAAATGTGGAAAGAAAAATAAACATTTTTTATTTATTTATTTTATCTACACAAAGCTGTCAATTTTAAAAGATATTCCTAACACATAGCATGTACACAGCAAAAATTACACCCCAAAATACATTCTGCTACTCCTCCGGAGTAAGGCGATACCAGGTGTGAGAGGCCCAACATCCAAGTAGCACCTTCAGGCGTTCTAGGAGAATTGCACATCTAATTTCATTACAACCAATCACACTTTTGAAGGCCCTGGAGGACCAGGACAATGGAAACACCCACAAAATGACCCCATTTTGGAAAGCAAACACCCTAACACAATCTTTGAGGCATGGGCTGCAGACAGGCACCCGGCGCCCTCTGGCAGGCTGGACACAGGCACCCGGACGCCCTCTGGCGGGCTGGACACAGGCACCCGGGCGCCCTCTGGCGTGCTGGACACAAGCACCCGGGCGCCCTCTGGCGGGCTGGACACAGGCACCCGGGCGCCCTCTGGCGGGCTGGACACAGGCACCCGGGCGCCCTCTGGCGGGCTGGACACAGGCACCCGGGCGCCCTCTGGCGGGCTGGACACAGGCACCCCCCTGGGCCCTCCGACAGGCTGGACACAGGCGGCACCCGGGCCCTCCGACGGGCTGGACACAGGCGGCACCCGGGCCCTCCAACGGGCTGGACACAGGCAGCACCCGGGCCCTCTGATGGGCTGGACACAGGCAACCGGGCCCTCTGAGGGGCTGGACACAGGTGGTATCATTGAAAGTAAAAAAAGTTTGGGTGGTCCCCATAAAAGAAATAAAAGGGAAATATTCCAATAGGGACACCTTTTTTTGGTGACCTAGCTGTCCCCAAGGAGGTCCCTCAATCTGCAGGAATTTCTTTTCCCTTCCTGTTTGGCTATGGGACAGGAATTGAAGGAAAATCTCGGTTATGGGACAGATGGCGAATCAATATCTGATTGAGGTTAATTCCCCCCCCCCCCTTTACTCTATACATAAAGAAAGTTTTACTTGTAGTTCTATTTTAAGTGGCTTTTTCCAGGAAGGGCACTTCCTTTTATCAGGAGAGCTCTATTTGCTTTAACCTTAAACACAGGGAAACAAATACAATCCCATTTTAAGTGGGCTCCAGCCATGTGACCACCCTTGCTCCCCATGCAAGGTCAAACAACCGCAAATAGAGGAGAAAGGAAGGAGCTCTGAAAACCTTCACCAATGCAGAGTAGCCCCCCATCTGTAGCGCACTTCAACAGCAGGCTTCCATCACCCTGACACCCAAAGATGAAGGCACAATAAACCACACACAAAAAATCCCAATAGTAAGGATAACCGAAAGGAACACTGTACCCCCTTACCTGGGCCTGGCTAGTGAATGAGATGAGGCACCTGCTTCTGCCGTAGCAGCCAACAGTTTCTGGTTTCTACATGTTGCACAGTGCCGCGGAATGCTGAGAATGTGGTGTGGCCAGGTCCCGGAGCTCACATGTGGCAAGCCTCCACTACTACAGCGGCTTCCCTGCACTGCAGGAACCACCTTGTAAGTCCTGGGCTGCATGACACAAGCCCATATAACTCTCGAACAGCGTCGGGCAAACAGGCACAGACAACTCTGCTGGCCACTGCTCCCCTGAGCTGGTGGAGGAAAAAAGGCACTGCAACACATCCATCATCCGACAGGAGGGGGGTGCTGGGATGAGCAGAAAAATACCTGGGTAAAAAACCACTCCCCCCTCCCCCTTCAGTGAGAGCATAGCCCCCACTACAAAAGTTGCCTGCAGTGCCTCCATAGTGGAGGAAACACCATAACAGAAGGGCATAGTGGAAGAGGTAGAACTTAAAGGCTTGCTGTGGTGTTTCTTGGGAATTTGGGTGCAGCAACTCTCTCCAGGTGCAGTCCTGATAGACGAATGGGGAAGTGTAAAAGGTTAATTATACCCGATGCTGAATGAAAACAAAGAGCTCAATGCCAATATTTGTTCAATGCTTCTTAAGTCCATGCACACACACCTTCCAGCCATGGTCCATGGATGAACTGCAGAAACCTATTAAAGAGCTGAATGGAAGAAGAGACCACATGAACCAGAAGCTTGAATCCAATAGACCCCCAGCTTTTTAAGAGCATTATTTAAGGCAGTGGTGGTCAACCTTATTGACACAGGGGGCTTCAAGTGCAGACCCATACCACAGGCACCCGGGCACTCTGGAAGGGCATGGAGACCGGCACCCGGGCACTCTGGAAGGGCATGGAGACCGGCACCCGGGCACTCTGGAAGGGCATGGAGACCGGCGACCCGGGCACTCTGGAAGGGCATGGAGACCGGCGACCCGGGCACTCTGGAAGGGCATGGAGACCGGCACCCGGGCACTCTGGAAGGGCATGGAGACCGGCACCCGGGCACTCTGGAAGGGCATGGAGACCGGCACCCGGGCACTCTGGAAGGGCATGGAGACCGGCACCCGGGCACTCTGGAAGGGCATGGAGACCGGCACCCGGGCACTCTGGAAGGGCATGGAGACGGGCACTATAAGTGGCTTTTTTCTTCACTTCCTTTTATCAGGAGAGCTCTATTTGCTTTAACATTAAACAATAACAAAGGGTCACAAATACAATCCCATTTTAAGTGGGCTCCAGCAACAATTGACCCACACCCGCTATGTGACCACCCAAGCTCCCCATGCAAGGTCAATCAACCGCAAATTGACAAGAGAGGAAGGAGCTCCGAGAACTTTCACCAATGCAAAGCTGCCCCCAAGCTGTAGCGCACTTCAGCAGCAGACTTCCTTTACCCTGACACCTAGAGGTGGCACAATAAACCACACACAAGTAATCCCAATAGTAAGGATAACCAAAAGGCACCTCTGCAAGGGCTTGGAGACACGCAACCGGGGCCCTCTGGAAGGGCTTGGAGACACGCAACCGGGGCCCTCTGGAAGGGCTTGGAGACACGCAACCGGGGCCCTCTGGAAGGGCTTGGAGACACGCAACCGGGGCCCTCTGGAAGGGCTTGGAGACACGCAACCGGGGCCCTCTGGAAGGGCTTGGAGACACGCAACCGGGGCCCTCTGGAAGGGCTTGGAGACACGCAACTGGGGCCCTCTGGAAGGGCTTGGAGACACGCAACCGGGGCCCTCTGGAAGGGTTTGGAGACACGCAACCGGGGCCCTCTGGAAGGGCTTGGAGACACGCAACCGGGGCCCTCTGGAAGGGCTTGGAGACACGCAACCCGGGCCCTCTGGAAGGGCTTGGAGACACGCAACCGGGGCCCTCTGGAAGGGCTTGGAGACACGCAACCCGGGCCCTCTGGAAGGGCTTGGAGACACGCAACCGGGGCCCTCTGGAAGGGCTTGGAGACACGCAACCGGGGCCCTCTGGAAGGGCTTGGAGACACGCAACCGGGGCCCTCTGGAAGGGCTTGGAGACACGCAACCGGGGCCCTCTGGAAGGGCTTGGAGACACGCAATCGGGGCCCTCTGGAAGGGCTTGGAGACACGCAACCGGGGCCCTCTAAGAGGGCTTGGAGACACGCAACCGGGGCCCTCTGGAAGGGCTTGGAGACACGCAACCGGGGCCCTCTGGAAGGGCTTGGAGACACGCAACCGGGGCCCTCTGGAAGGGCTTGGAGACACGCAACCGGGGCCCTCTGGAAGGGCTTGGAGACACGCAACCGGGGCCCTCTGGAAGGGCTTGGAGACACGCAACCGGGGCCCTCTAAGAGGGCTAGGAGACACGCAACCGGGGCCCTCTAAGAGGGCATGGAGACACGCAACCGGGGCCCTCTGGAAGGGCTTGGAGACACGCAACCGGGGCCCTCTAAGAGGGCTTGGAGACACGCAACCGGGGCCCTCTAAGAGGGCTTGGAGACACGCAACCGGGGCCTTCTGGAAGGGCTTGGAGACACGCAACCGGGGCCCTCTGGAAGGGCTTGGAGACACGCAACCGGGGCCCTCTGGAAGGGCTTGGAGACACGCAACCGGGGCCCTCTGGAAGGGCTTGGAGACACGCAACCGGGGCCCTCTAAGAGGGCTTGGAGACACGCAACCGGGGCCCTCTAAGAGGGCTTGGAGACACGCAACCGGGGCCCTCTGGAAGGGCTTGGAGACACGCAACCGGGGCCCTCTGGAAGGGCTTGGAGACACGCAACCGGGGCCCTCTGGAAGGGCTTGGAGACACGCAACCGGGGCCCTCTGGAAGGGCTTGGAGACACGCAACCGGGGCCCTCTGGAAGGGCTTGGAGACACGCAACCGTGGCCCTCTAGAGGGGCTTGGAGACACGCAACCGGGGCCCTGCAACCGGGGCCCTCTGGAGGGGCTTGGAGACACGCAACCGGGGGCCTTCTGGAAGGGCTTGGAGACACGCAACCGGGGCCCTCTGGAAGGGCTTGGAGACACGCAACCGGGGCCCTCTGGAAGGGCTTGGAGACACGCAACCGGGGCCCTCTGGAAGGGCTTGGAGACACGCAACCGGGGCCCTCTAAGAGGGCTTGGAGACACGCAACCGGGGCCCTCTAAGAGGGCATGGAGACACGCAACCGGGGCCCTCTGGAAGGGCTTGGAGACACGCAACCGGGGCCCTCTAAGAGGGCTTGGAGACACGCAACCGGGGCCCTCTGGAAGGGCTTGGAGACACGCAACCGGGGCCCTCTGGAAGGGCTTGGAGACACGCAACCGGGGCCCTCTGGAAGGGCTTGGAGACACGCAACCGGGGCCCTCTGGAAGGGCTTGGAGACACGCAACCGGGGCCCTCTGGAAGGGCTTGGAGACACGCAACCGTGGCCCTCTAGAGGGGCTTGGAGACACGCAACCGGGGCCCTGCAACCGGGGCCCTCTGGAGGGGCTTGGAGACACGCAACCGGGGCCCTCTGGAAGGGCTTGGAGACACGCAACCGGGGCCCTCTGGAAGGGCTTGGAGACACGCAACCGGGGCCCTCTGGAAGGGCTTGGAGACACGCAACCGGGGCCCTCTGGAAGGGCTTGGAGACACGCAACCGGGGCCCTCTGGAAGGGCTTGGAGACACGCAACCGGGGCCCTCTGGAAAGGCTTGGAGACACGCAACCGGGGCCCTCTGGAAGGGCTTGGAGACACGCAACCGGGGCCCTCTGGAAGGGCTTGGAGACACGCAACCGGGGCCCTCTAAGAGGGCTTGGAGACACGCAACCGGGGCCCTCTAAGAGGGCATGGAGACACGCAACCGGGGCCCTCTGGAAGGGCTTGGAGACACGCAACCGGGGCCCTCTAAGAGGGCTTGGAGACACGCAACCGGGGCCCTCTGGAAGGGCTTGGAGACACGCAACCGGGGCCCTCTGGAAGGGCTTGGAGACACGCAACCGGGGCCCTCTGGAAGGGCTTGGAGACACGCAACCGGGGCCCTCTGGAAGGGCTTGGAGACACGCAACCGGGGCCCTCTGGAAGGGCTTGGAGACACGCAACCGTGGCCCTCTAGAGGGGCTTGGAGACACGCAACCGGGGCCCTGCAACCGGGGCCCTCTGGAGGGGCTTGGAGACACGCAACCGGGGCCCTCTGGAAGGGCTTGGAGACACGCAACCGGGGCCCTCTGGAAGGGCTTGGAGACACGCAACCGGGGCCCTCTGGAAGGGCTTGGAGACACGCAACCGGGGCCCTCTGGAAGGGCTTGGAGACACGCAACCGGGGCCCTCTGGAAGGGCTTGGAGACACGCAACCGGGGCCCTCTGGAAGGGCTTTGAGACACGCAACCGGGGCCCTCTGGAAGGGCTTGGAGACAGGCACCCGGGCCCTCTGGAAGGGCTTGGAGACAGGCATCCGCGCACTTCTGATGGGCTGGAGACAGGCATCTGCGCACTTCTGATGGGCTGGAGACAGGCATCCGCGCACTTCTGATGGGCTGGAGACAGGTGGTATCATTCAAAGTAAAAAAATCCTAAAGTTTGGGTTGTCCCCATAAAAGAAATAAACGGGAAATATTACAGTAGGGACACTAGATCTGGTGACCTGGCAGTCCCCAAGGAAACCCCTCAATCTGCAGGGATTTCTTCTAAGTTTGTCTACGGGACAGGAAGTTTAGGAAAATCTTGGCAAATGGACAGATGGCAAATAAATATCTGACTGAGGTTATAAACCCCCCCTTACTGTATACATAAAGAAAGTTTTGCTTGTAGTTCTACTTTAAGTGTCTTTTTCCAGGAAGAGCACTTCCTTTTATCAGGAGAGTTCTATTTGCTTTAACCTTAAACAACAAAGGGAAACAAATACAATCCCATATTAAGTGGGCTCCAGCAAGACAAGAATTGACTCACACCCGCCATGTGACCACCCAAGCTCCCCATGCAAGGTCAAACAACCGCAAATAGAGGAGAGAAGAAGGAGCTCCGAAAACCTTCACCAATGCAGAGCAGCCCCCCAGCTGTAGCACACTTCAGCAGCAGGCTTCCATCACCCCGACACCTAAAGAAGAAAGCACAATAAACCACACACAAAAAATCCCAATAGTAAGGACCACTGAACCCCCCTTACCTGGTCCTGGCTAGTGCATGAGATGAGGCACCTGATTCTGCCGCAGCAGTCAGTTTCTGCTTTCTCCATGCTGCACAGTGCAGCGGAATACTGAGAATGTGAAGTGGCCAGGACCCGGCAAGCTTCCACTACTACAGCGGCTTCCCTGCACTGCAGGAATCACCTTGTAAGTCCTGGGGTGCATGATATGCCCATATAACTCCGAAAAGCGTCGAGCACACAGGCACAGACAACCACGCTGGCCACTGCTCCCCTGGGCTGGTGGAGAAAAAAAAAGGCACTGCAACACCCCCATCATCTGACAGGAGGGAGGGTGCAGGGATCGTCAGAAAAAACCCTGGGTAAGGCCACCACTACCACCCCCCCCCTCCAGTGAGAGCATAGCCCCCACTACAAAAGTTGCCTGTAGAGCCTCCATAGTGGAGGAAACACCATAACCGATGGCATGGTGGAAGAGTGGAAGACGTTGAACCTAAAGGCTTGCTGTGGTGTTTCCTGGGAATTTGTGAGCAGCAACTCTCTCTCCAGGTGCATTCCTGATAGACAAATGGGGAAGTGTAAAAGGTTAATTATACCCGATGCTGGATGAAAACAAAGAGCTCAATGCCAATATTTGTTCAACGCTTCTAAAGTCCATGCACACACACCTTCCAGCCATGGTCCATGGATGAACTGCAGAAACCTATTAAAGAGCTGAAGAAGAAGAGGCCACATGAACCAGAAGCTTGAATCCAATAGACCACCAGCTTTTTAAGAGCATTATTTAAGGCAGTGGTGGTCAACCTTCTTGACACAGGGGGCTTCAAGTGCAGACCCACACCACAGGCACCCGGGCACTCTGGAAGGGCATGGAGACCGGCACCCGGGCACTCTGGAAGGGCATGGAGAACGGCACCCGGGCACTCTGGAAGGGCATGGAGACCGGCACCCGGGCACTCTGGAAGGGCATGGAGACAGGCACCCGGGCACTCTGGAAGGGCATGGAGACAGGCACCCGGGCACTCTGGAAGTGCATGGAGACAGGCACCCGGGCACTCTGGAAGGGCATGGAGACAGGCACCCGGGCACTCTGGAAGGGCATGGAGACAGGCACCCGGGCACTCTGGAAGGGCATGGAGACGGGCACCCTGGAAGGGCATTTTCCTTTTATCAGGAGAGCTCCATTTGCTTTCACCTTAAACAATAACAAAGGGAAACAAACACAATCCCATTTTAAGTGGGCTCCAGCAACAATTGACCCACACCCGCCATGTGACCACCCAAGCTCCCCATGCAAGGTCAATCAACCGCAAATAGACGAGAGGAAGGAGCTCCGAGAACTTTCACCAATGCAAAGCTGCCCCCACGCTGTAGCGCACTTCAGCAGCAGGCTTCCTTTACCCTGACACCTAGAGAGGAAGGCACAATAAACCACAAGTAATCCCAATAGTAAGGATAACCAAAAGGCACCACTGTACCCCCCTTACCTGGGCCTGGCTAGTGCATGAGATGAGGCACCTGCTTCTGCTGTAGCAGCTAACAGTTTCTGCTTTCTCCATGTTGCACAGAGCAGCAGAATTCTGAGAATGTGGAGTGGCCAGGACCCGCAAATCACATGTGGCAAGCCTCCACCACTGCAGCGGCTTCCCTTCACTGCAATAACCACCTTGCAAGTCCTGGGCTGCATGACACAAGCTCATAACTCCAAACAGCATCAGGAACACAGGCACAGACAACCCTGCTGGCCACTGCTCCCCTGGGCTGGAGGAGGAAAAAAAGGCACTGCAACACCCCCATCATCCGACAGGAGGGAGGGTGCAGTGATGGTCAGAAGGCCCTCTGGAAGGGCTTGGAGACAGGCAACCGGGGCCCTCTGGAAGGGCTTGGAGACAGGCAACCGGGGCCCTCTGGAAGGGCTTGGAGACAGGCAACCGGGGCCCTCTGGAAGGGCTTGGAGACAGGAAACCGGGGCCCTCTGGAAGGGCTTGGAGACAGGCAACCGGGGCCCTCTGGAAGGGCTTGGAGACAGGCAACCGGGGCCCTCTGGAAGGGCATGGAGACTAGCACCCGGGCACTCTGGAAGGGCATGGAGACCGGCACCCGGGCACTCTGGAAGGGCATGGAGACCGGCACCCGGGCACTCTGGAAGGGCATGGAGACAGGCAACCGGGGCCCTCTGGAAGGGCATGGAGACAGGCAACCGGGGCACTCTGGAAGGGCATGGAGACAGGCAACCGGGGCCCTCTACACAAAAATCACACTCAAAATAGGGGGATCTGTGCCATGTTATAGGATAGAGGGGAACCCATCCTTACCATACAGAGAGGGGCCCGCGTTCATCACAGGACCCGTCAGGGGAAATGGGGGAACATACTACTCACCGTACCGGAGCCAGGCGGGTGCCAACTCCTGACAGTACCCCTCTCCACCGAAGTTGGAGGGCTGTCGACCAATACGGGCGCCGTGACTCATGGTCTTTGGCGTTTCAGTGAGACGTTTAACTCGCAGGGTCAGTCCCCGTCCAGTGGGACTATGTCGCGGCCGACCCAGCGCGGAGCTATGGCCTGCACGAGCTCGTAGGCTGAACTGGGGTGACCACTGGATCTCAACATCCCGCCCGTCGCCCAGTTCAGCTTTCTTGCTTGAAGATCTCACAGGAACACTGGAGAAAAAAAGCTGTCTAAAAATCTTTTTAAGAAAAAAATCCTGCCAGGACCGAAGATCCCAGCAAGGTATCTAGGTCCTTACTCCTGAATAGACAGAAAAAAAATGATTTGCTGTAGCAGAGAGCGAGAGGATATACCCTCGGGGACTGCCCCTAGGGTGTGGCCAGAGCATTTTCTTTCCTGTCTAGTCCTACTCCTGTGGAGGGCAGCATAACCCGAGGGTGTTGAATCACCGAGGACTACGTCTGTCAATGAGCGATAGAGAAAATCATTTGTGTCCGGATAGAATTGAGGGACAGGTCAGAGTGTGTTAGGCAGGGCGAGTTGTAGGGCATTTTAGGGCGAGGCTGCTGATTTTTAGGGTCAGTGTTCTACAATCGATATTGCTGTGTGTGTGTGGGGGGGGGGGGTTTGCAGTGACCGATCTTATCAATCCTTTTAGGGAGAGGCTGGAGATAGGCAGGTGTCAGTGGTCCACATCGATTTTGCTGTGTGTGGGGTGCAGTGAACACAATCTTTTTTTGCCCACTGAGGAGGAGGGAGAAAAGTATTTTTCTATCAGTCACTGTGTGCAGCGTTTTTCCTTCAGTGCTGTGCTGTGCTGTGCTGACTGTGATAATACACTGCTGTGTTCAGTGTTCACATGTGCTATTATTGAGAGATTTCAAAAGTTATACACTTTTTTCTATTCCACTATTCAATATACACCCTTGGGTTAAAAAAATTAAATTGTGGCATAGTCTGTACTAATCTAGTTAAAAATTACAAACTTAAAAGGGGAATTTTTTTTTCCCTCCATAGCCTGCAGCAGAGCTGGTCCATGTCGATTTTGCTGTGTGTGGAGTGCAGTGAAAACAATCTTTTTTGCCCACTGAGGAGGAGGGAGAAAAGTCTTTTTTCTATCAGTCACTGTGTGCAGCGTTTTTCCTTCAGTGCTGTGCTGTGCTGACTGTGATAATACACTGCTGTGTTCACATGTGCTATTATTGAGTTGTTTCAAAAATTATACACTTTTTTCTATTCCACTATTCAATATACAGCCTTGGGTTAAAAAAATTAAATTGTGGCATAGTCTGTACTAATCTAGTTAAAAATTACAAACTTAAAAGGGGAATTTTTTATTTCCCTCCATAGCCTGCAGCAGAGCTGAATGATATAAGACACTGCTGTTCACATGTGTTATTGATAAATCACACCAATTTTATATCATATTTTCTATTCCGCTATTCAATAAAAACCTTTGGGTATAAACAATTAAATTGCGGGATAGTCTGTGTTGGTACGTGTGAGATACACCTTTCCAATTTTTGGGGTGCATCTCATACTTCCGAGGATTTGAGGGTGCTGCCTGTTCCGAACTCCTCCTACTCCTCATCCTGCCTTTGGGGGTACAAAAAATAATAATTGGGGCCTAGTCTGGTTCTGTATGTGTGAGATACATACACCGTTTTTTGATAATATTTTCTATTCCGCTATTCAATAAAAACCTTTGGGTATAAACAATTAAATTGCGGGATAGTCTGTGTTGGTACGTGTGAGATACACCTTTCGAATTTTTGGGGTTCATCTCATACTTCTGAAGATTTGAGGGTGCTGCCTGTTCCGTACTCTTCCTACTCCTCATCCTGCCTTTGGGGGTACAAAAAATAGTAATTGGGGCCTAGTCTGGTTCTGTACGTGTGAGATACATAGACTTTTTTGGATAATATTTTCTATTACGCTATTCAATAAAAACCTTTGGGTATAAACAATTAAATTGCGGGATAGTCTGTGTTGGTACGTGTGAGATACACCTTTCCAATTTTTGGGGTGCATCTCATATTTCTGAAGATTTGAGGGTGCTGCCTGTTCCGTACTCCTCCTACTCCTCATCCTGCCTTTGGGGGTACAAAAAATAGTAATTGGGGCCTAGTCTGGTTCTGTTCGTGTGAGATACATACACCGTTTTTTGATAATATTTTCTATTCCGCTATTCAATAAAAACCTTTGGGTATAAACAATTAAATTGTGGGATAGTCTGTGTTGGTACGTGTGAGATACACCTTTCCAATTTTTGGGGTTCATCTCATACTTCTGAAGATTTGAGGGTGCTGCCTGTTCCGTACTCCTCCTACTCCTCATCCTGCCTTTGGGGGTACAAAAAATAGTAATTGGGGCCTAGTCTGGTTCTGTACGTGTGAGATACATACACCGTTTTTTGATAATATTTTCTATTCCGCTATTCAATAAAAACCTTTGGGTATAAACAATTAAATTGCGGGATAGTCTGTGTCGGTACGTGTGAGATACACCTTTCCAATTTTTGGGGCGCATCTTATACTTCTGAAGATTTGAGGGTGCTGCCTGTTCCGAACTCCTCCTACTCCTCATCCTGCCTTTGGGGGTACAAAAAATAGTAATTGGGGCCTAGTCAGGTTCTGTACGTGTGAGATACATACACCTTTTTTTGATAATATTTTCTATTCCGCTATTTAATCTACACCTTTGGGTAAAAACAATTAAATTGCGGGATAGTCTGTGTCGGTACGTGTGAGATACACCTTTCCAATTTTTGGGGCGCATCTCATACTGCCGAGGATTTGAGGGTGCTTCAGTCTGCCTCCTGCCTGTTCCGAACTCCTCCTACTCCTCATCCTGCCTTTAGGGTACAAAAAATTGTAATCGGGGCCTAGTTTGTGTTTGTAGGTGTGAGATACACCGTTTTGTAAAATTTGTCCTATTCCGCTATTCAATATACACCCTGTTTGAGTGTAAAAAATTAAATTGCGGGATAGTCTGTATCGGTACATGTGAGATACACCTTTTTAAATTTGTTTCGCGCATCTCCTTCTACCGCCGAGGATTGCAGGGCGCTTCAGTTTGCCTCCTGTTCCCAACTCCTCCTACTCCTCTTCCTCATCCTGCCTTTAAGGTACAAAAAATTGTAATCGGGGCCTAGTCTGTGTGTGAGATACACCGTATTATAAAATTTTTCCTATTCCGCTATTCAATATACACCCTTTTGGGCATAGTTTGCATATTTGACTGTGAGATACACCCGTGCGATACTGTTGTTGTTTTGTTCCGCTATTCAATAAACACCTTTCTAGGGCAAGATCATAAATTACAGAAATATGAGGAGACCGTCAAATAGGGGCCGTGGCCTGGGTCGTGGTGCTGCTGGTAGAGCTCCTGTTGCAAGGAGAGGACGTGGTCGATCTGTGCCAGCTACACGCACAAGTGAAACACCTTCCTCAAGTGTGAGTAGGCGACAGAACCTGCATCAGTATTTGGTAGGGCATCATACGCCTCTAGAAGTGATGAGACCAGAACAAGTAGAGGCGATAGTAGATTGGTTTGCTGCTGACAGTGCCTCTAGTTCCTTCACATTATCTCCCACCCAGTCTACTGCAGAAAGGTCAGAGTTGGCACCTGCAGCCAATGTCCAACCGTCTTTCACCTCACCCCCTTGCAAATCAGGCAAGCAGCCTGAGCCCCAAGCCATACAGCAGTCTCTTCTTTTTGATGACTCTGTCAGCAGGGTTTCCCAGGGCCATCCACCTAGCCCTGCCCCAGAAGTGGAAGAGATTGAGTGCAGCGATGCCCAACCACTTATTTCTCAAGATGAGTACATGCAAGGACCATTGCAGCACGTCTACGATGATGACGAAACGCAGGTGCCAACTGCTGCGGTGTTCAGAATTGTGGAGACCGACAAGGAGGGCAGGGGTGAAGACTGGGTAGAAGATGATGTGGAGGACGATGAGGTCCTCGACCCCACATGGAATGAAGGTCATGCAGGTGATCTGAGTAGTTTGGAGGAAGAGGCGGTGGTCGCACAGACCCACCAGCACAGCAGAAGAGGGAGCAGGGTGCAGAAGCGGAGCGGCCGTGCCCTACACACTACGCCTGCTACTGCCCAACGCAGCAAGGGAACAAGCGCAGCAAAGCCAGCTCAAAGGAGTTCTCTAGTGTGGAAGTTCTTTAGAAAATGTGCTGATGACAGGACACGAGTGGTTTGCACCCTGTGCAATCAGAGCCTGAAGCGAGGCATAAACCTTCTCAACCTGAGCACAACCTGCATGATCAGGCATCTAAGTGCAAAGCACGAGCTGCAGTGGAGTAGACACCTTCAAAACCAAGAAACGTCTCTGGCTCATCCTGCTTCCTCTCGGCCACTCCATCCACATCTGTAGTGATACCGGCCGGCACCTGCCACCCCGCAAACAGACGATCTGTCAGCAACACCACCACCTGGGTCACCAACCATCTCCACAATGTCCCGTGGAAGCGTTCAGCTTTCCATCTCCCAAACACTTGAGAGGAAGAGGAAGTACCCCCCTACCCACCCGCGATCCCTGGCCCTGAATTCTTGAGGCCAAGAAAAAGGCCAAAATTCTTGGCCTTTGAAATGCTGTCATTCCGTCTGGTGGAGACGCACAGTTTTAAAAACCTTATGTTGGTGGCTGTCCTACAGTATGTCGTGCCCAGCCGCCACTATTTTTCCAGGCAAGCCATACATTCCCTGCACAACCAAGTGGGGGAAAAAAATCAGGTGTGCACTGCGCAACGCCATCTGTGGCAAGGTCCACCTAACTACCGATACGTGGACCAGTAAGCACGGTCAGGGGCGTTATATCTCCCTAACGGCACACTGGGTAAATGCAGTGGCGGATAGGCCTGAGGCGGATAGCAATTTGGCGCATGTCCTTCCACCACTGAGGATTGCAGGGCGCTTCAGTTTGCCTCCTGTTCCTAACTCCTCCTACTCCGCTTCCTCATCCTCTACCGCCTCCTCATCCGGACAGCGTAACACCTTCACCACCAACTTCAGCACGGCTAGGGGTAAATGACAGCAGGCAGTTTTAAAACTTGCCTGTTTGGGGGAAAAACCACACGCCGCGCAGGAGTTGTGGAGGAGCATGGAACAGCAGACAAATGAGTGGTTGCTGCCAGCGAGCCTCAAGCCCGGCCTGGTGGTGTGCGATAACGGGCGAAATCTCATAGCAGCTCTGGGCCTAGCCGGTTTGACGCACATCCCTTGCCTGGCGCATGTGCTGAATTTGGTGGTGCAGAGGTTCCTTAAAAACTACCCTGATATGTCAGAGCTGCTGCAGAAAGTGCGGGCCATCTGTGCGCACTTTCGGCGTTCTCACCCTGCTGCTGCTCGCCTGTCAGCACTGCAGCGTAACTTCGGCCTTCCCGCTCACCGCCTCATATGTGACGTGCCCACAAGGTATAACTCCACCTTGTACATGCTGGAAACACTGTGCGAGCAGCAGCAGGCCATAGTGGAGTTTCAGCTGCAGCACGCACGCGTGAGTCGCTCTGCGGAACAGCACCACTTCACCACCAATAACTGGGCCTCCATGCGAGACCTGTGTGCCTTGTTGCGCTGTTTTGAGTACTCCACCAACATGGCCAGTGCCGATGATGCCGTTGTCAGCTTAACTATCCCACTTCTATGCCTCCTTGAAAAAACTATTTGGGCGATGATGGAAGAGGATGTGGCACAGGATGAGGAGGAGGAGGAGGATGAAGAGGTAACATTTCCAAGGCTTTCAGGGTAGTCATTCACAAGGGGCTCCGAGGGTGGGTTCCTGCACACACAAACGCCAGGGACACAATTGTCCAGCAGGGGCACAGTTCTGGAGGATGAGGAGGAGGAGCTGGAGGAGGAGATGGAACCATGTTCACAGCAGGGTGGCACCCAGGCCAGCTCATGGCCATCACTGGTGTGTGGCTGGGGGGATACAGAGGACACAGACGATACACCTCCTACAGATTACAGCCTTTCGTTGCCTCTGGGCAGCCTGGCACACATGAGCGATTACATGCTGCAGTGTCTCCACAACGACCGCCGAGTTGCCCACATTCTAACTTGTGCTGATTACTGGGTGGCCACGCTGCTGGATCTCCGTTACAAGGACAACGTACCGTCCTTAATTCACTCATTGGAGCGCGATCGCAAGATGCACGAGTACAAGCACACGCTGGTAGACGCGATGCTGCTGGCATTCCCACCTGACAGCGGGGCCACAGTGGAAGCACAAGGCAGAGGAGGAGGAGGAGGAGGAAGAGGTCGCCAACGCAACCAGGGCACCGCCAGCACCTCAGAAGGCAGGGTTAGCATGACCGAAATGTGGAAAAGCTTTGTCAGCACGCCACAACAAACAGCAGCTCATATGGAACGTCTTAGCAGGAGGCAGCAATTCACCAACATGGTGGAGCAGTATGTGTGCACACGCCTAGACGTACTGAATGACGGGTCTGCCCCCTTCAACTTCTGGGTCTCCAAATTGGGCACATGGCCTGAGCTTGCCCTTTACACCTTGGAAGTGCTGGCGTGCCCTGCAGCCAGTGTATTATCTGAACGGGTATTTAGCACGGCTGGGGGTGTTATCACAGACAAGCGCAGCCGCCTGTCCAGAGACATTAACATGAACCAAGCATGGATCCCACGGGACTTTTCCGTACCTTGTGTAGAATAGCAATGGATACCGACCTAACCCAGCCATTGTTCTATTTTTGCTCTTTCTCACTCTTTTGGGGTGTACCCTCATTTAAAATTTCTGAAAAAAAGCAGTATTGGCTACCTCGTCCTCCTCAGGGCCAGATTAACATAGGGGCTATTGGAGCTGCAGCTCCAGGCCCCTACCTTAATATAGGCCCCGGGTTGGCCATATTCACTGTTACCGCTCTTCTGTCACTTGTAAACACAGAAGTCTGGCTTCTATGCTCGCTTCCCCAGGCAGCTCCCTCAGAACCTCCCCACACAGCACGAAGGCCGGACAAGGAGGGACAGTTGCCGATGCATGGATGTGTTTATGGGCTTCAGAGACAGCATCCCATGTTGAATTAGGCATGCATGGCTGCACCCTTCCTCCTCTGGGTGCATGCCAAGCCACGGCCCTTAAGGCCCTTCAAAATCCTCAGCACCAAGCCCATGATGCTCTTAATCCAGCCCTGGTCCTCCTCCACTGCCGCTTCCACCTACACCGCCCATAGGTGTGCGCAGCCTATTGCATTAGGGTGTGCACCCCAAAGTTTAAATACACATGCATGTGTTTGCCTACATGTACATGGCCCCGATACATTACTCTCCCTGCTGACAAAGTGAAATAGAGCAGAGTAGGTCCGAGGGAGATCTTTCCCATCTCCTCACTGGCAAACAGAGCGATAATGCTATGTGCCCTAGGTGATTGTGCGCACGCCTATGACACCGTCACATCCACCACCACCTCAACCTCCCTCCTACTCCATATGGGCCTCGTCCTTCAGAGATGAAGAACATTGTTTTATTTTTCTGTTTTTTTTTTTGTTGTTTTAAGTTATTTCCCTATCCACATTTGTTTGCAAAGCACTTGCCATGCTCTTAACTACGTTTTGCTGCCATTTGCAGCACTCTTGCCCTTTCCAATATGTGTTTTAGAGCCATTTTAGTGCCTGAAAGTTCGGGTCCCCATTGACTTTAATGGGGTTTGGTGTCCGGGAAAAGTTCGGCAAAAGTCCGGGACACGGACCCGGACTTTTTTTTCAAGTTCGGCCGAACCCGCCGAACACGGACATCCAGGTGTCCGCTCAACTTTACATTGCGCCTTTTTTGCAAAATGGTGAAAAATGAACGTACCCAAAAATTTCTCTAAAAATCTGGAGGTTTTCATAGTTACATAGTTAGTGAGGTTGAAAAAAGACACCAGTCCATCCAGTTCAACCTATGATGAGTGTGTGTATAAGTTACTATGTCAATAGTACATTGTATACCCCTGTATGTTGTGGTCGTTAAGGTGCCCATCTAATAGTTTTGCACCGCTTGTGGAAGAGAATTCCACATCCTTACCGCTCTGATGGTATAGAACCCTTTAGGCCACAGGTGGCAAACAAAAGGCCCGTGGGCTGAATCCGGCCAGCCGGGTATTGTGATGTTGCCTGCGGAGCGGCCGCCAGCCGCCAGCTGCTTTCTGCTGTCACGGAACAAGTCTCCTTGGCAACAGGAGTAAACACACTCTCCTGCACTCTCCTCCTCCTCCTCTCCCTGGCTGTGTGTAGCTGAGCGCATGATGCTGTTGATTCAGCATAGTCTGTCAGTGGCAGAGGTACCTGGCGGCTCCAGTGGCTGTGTGTTCTAATCTGCATCAAGCAGCTGCATCTTGAGGGTGGGATTTTGAGGACTTGTAGCAGTAGTGGCCATGAAAGCATTCTGTAAATGCCATCTTAAATCAGGTAGGAGAGAGTACAGATGTGTGGTTTTCTTTGGAAGGTGGGGGGATGGGGCAGAGTGCTGGGTGCGGATGTCCGAACCCAGGATCAGCAGTGGAAATGAGATGTTGCACAGTGGGCACAGCGCACCTCTGAACCCTGCACTCTGTACATAGTAGACCCCTGAACCCTGCTGTCTGTACGTCGTTACCCCTGAACCCTGCTCTCTGTACATAGCGCACCCCTGCCCTCTGTACATAACGTGCTGCTGACCCCTGAACCCTGCTCTCTGTACATAGCGGACCCCTGAACACTGCTCTCTGTACATAGCGGACCCCTGAACCCTCCTCTCTGTACATAGCGGACCCCTGAACCCTTCTCTCTGTACGTAGCGGACCCCTGAACCCTGCTCTCTGTACGTAGCGGACCCAAGAACCCTGCTCTCTGTACGTAGTGGACCCCTGAACCCTGCTCTGTGTACGTAGCGGACCACTGAACCCTGCTCTCTGTACATAGCGGACCCCTGAACCCTGCTCTCTGTACGTAGCGCACACCTCTGAACCCTGCACTCTGTACATGGCGGACCCCTGAACACTGCTCTCTGTATGTAGTGCACCCCTGAACCCTGCTCTCTGTATGTAGCGCACCCCTGACATCTGTACATAGTGAGCTGCTGAACCCTTCACTCTGTACGTAGAATAATCCTGAGGTAATACTGAACTCTGCACCGTGTACATAGTGCAACCCAGCTACAACTGGCCCTTTGATGGCAAACGCATTGCTGATGCAACCCAGCTACAACCGGCCCTTTGAGGGCAAACGTATTGCTGATGTGAAGAAAAATTGTAAACAACTGCGCTAAACCAAAAATAAAAGCGGCAACTTCAAGTGTGACTATCACCTTAAAAACAATGTATAAATATAAGTTGCGCTAAAATGTGAAAAACATATGTGATAATGTAAAAGTGTCCAAAATAAAGTCCATGTATGAGTGAACAGCACGTCTGGCGAAATTTTCTGTACAGGTACCGCTTACCAAAGGCAAATGATAAATAGGCCCAAAGAATCCAAGGGGTCCACAGGAACCAGATGTCAGACGGACTCCGTATTTTGAGTGGATCTCCTCAGTGTTGGGTGATCATGTGAAATATAAATTGAAAAACGCCATAGCGTAAAACCACAAACAATTGAATAAACACCCCAAGTGATGGGAATATCAGAAAAGTGCTATAGTAGTGATGGTAAAGGACATAGACACCTCCAATCCTGTGAAAATACTCCTTACCAGAGTAATAGAAAGTGTTGCAGAAAAGAGAAGAAGACCTCCCCCGATAGGACTGCAGCTTACCGAAAGGAAATTAAATTGAGCACATAGATCCCAACCGTGTCACCGAAGAGGGCTGACATACATATGTCTGAGACTCAGGAGGGAATCTGAGAGAGGAGCTCTGTGTGGACTTTCAAAAGAACAGCTGTTACCATCTGTATGCTGAGCCTGTATTCAGCGTTCCCATTGGAAGCGTCTGGTCTGGAGTGTTTAGACACTAGCATCTGGAGCTTTGCCCTTAGTGGAAGTGCCTAGGTGAACTGGATCCTCTCTGCTTTGCATCATTTGGAGCTGGTAAGGGCATATGTATGTCAGCCCTCTTCGGTGACACGGTTGGGATCTATGTGCTCAATTTAATTTCCTTTCGGTAAGCTGCAGTCCTATCGGGGGAGGTCTTCTTCTCTTTTCTGCAACACTTTCTATTACTCTGGTAAGGAGTATTTTCACAGGATTGGAGGTGTCTATGTCTTTTACCATCACTACTATAGCACTTTTCTGATATTCCCATCACTTGGGGTGTTTATTCAATTGTTTGTGGTTTTACGCTATGGCGTTTTTCAATTTATATTTCACATGATCACCCAACACTGAGGAGATCCACTCAAAATACGGAGTCCGTCTGACATCTGGTTCCTGTGGACCCCTTGGATTCTTTGGGCCTATTTATCATTTGCCTTTGGTAAGCGGTACCTGTACAGAAAATTTCGCCAGACGTGCTGTTCACTCATACATGGACTTTATTTTGGACACTTTTACATTATCACATATGTTTTTCACATTTTAGCGCAACTTATATTTATACAATGTATTGCTGATGTGGCCCATGATGAAATTGAGTTTGACACCCCTGCTTTAGGCAATTTAGGTTAAACTGCTTTTCTTCTCATTTTACCAAATGGCCGTGAGTCCTTTTATATTCCCTTTCACTGAATAGTTTGTCGCCAGTACTGTATTTGTACATTGATATCATATCTCCTCTCAAGTGTCTCTTCTCCAGAGAGAATAAGTTCAATGCTTGTAGTCTTTTCTCAGAGCTGTGATCCTCCAGTCGCTTTATTAGCTTTGTTGCCCTTCTCTGGACTCTCTCCAGTTCCAGCTCATCCTTCCTGAGGAGCGGTGCCCAGCGTAGATGAAAGTCTAATGGCCTACAAGGGAAGGCTCAGCTGGGTGCAATACATACAAAGAGGGCACGATTTGGCGTAAAAATCCTACATGCTATGCAAATCGTCAATGGGCTACATTTGGAATTCAGTGATATACACTGGAAAAGGAACAAAATTTGATGAAAAATACAGCAATTATGGAATGGCAACATCTTCTGTTCTTTCACTAATTGAGCCATTGCTAAATCAGGGTTATTGTGTAACAACGGAAAACTTTTATGTATCTCCTGAACTTTATGAGGTTCTACAGTTACATAGTTGCATAGTTACATAGTTAGTGAGGTTGAAAAAAGACATCAGTCCATCCAGTTCAACCTATGATGTGTGTGTGTGTTTGCTTTTAACCGTACATTGTATACCCCTGTATGTTTTGGTCTTTAAGGTGTCCATCTAATACTTTTTTGAAACTATCAATGCTCCCTGCTGATACGACTGCTTGTGGAAGAGAATTCCACACCCTTACCGCTCTTACAGTGAAGAACCCCTTACGCACTTTAAGATTAAACCGCCTTTCCTCTAGTTTTAGTGAGTGGCCACGTGTCTTATTGTATCTCTTTTCACTGAATAGTTTATTCCTTATGCTCGGGTCACCAGTACAGTATTTGTACATTGATATCATATCCCCCCTCAATCGTCTCTTCTCCAGAGAGAATAGGTTCAGTGCTTGTAGTCTTTCCTCATAGCTGATGTCCTCCATTCCCCTAACTATTTTTGTTGCCCTTCTCTGGACTTTCTCCAGTTCCAGCACATCCTTCCTGAGGACCGGTGCCCAGAACTGGACAGCATACTCCAGATGTGGCCGGACCAGAGTCTTGTAGAGAGGGAGAATAATCTCTTTATTTCTGGAGTGAATCCCCTTTTTTATACATCCCAGTATTCTGTTGGCTTTGCTTGCGGCGGCTTGGCATTGCATGCCACTGCCAAGCTTGTTGTCTACCAGTACCCCCCAAGTCCTTTTCCATCCTAGACTCCCCCAGAAGTTCCCCCTTAGTGAGTAGCTTGCTTTCTGGTTTCTGGCCCCCAAGTGCATTACTTTAAATTTTTCAACATTAAACCTCATCTGCCATGTAGTTGCCCATCCCGTTATTTTGTTCAGGTCCGCTTGCAAGGTTTCCACATCCTGCATAGAAGATATTGGCATGCCTAGTTTAGTATCATCTGCAAATACTGAGATTGTACTCGATATCCCCTCCTCTAGATCATTTATGAATAAATTAAACAGGTTTGGTCCCAGGACAGAACCCTGGGGGACCCCACTTTCCACCCCCGCCCAATCCGAGTACTCCCCATTAATCACCACCCTCTGGACTCTCCCCTGGAGCCAGTTCTCTATCCAGGTACTCACCTTATGGTCCATACCTACCTTCCTTAGTTTGTACAGTAAGCGTTTGTGGGGAACGGTGTCAAAGGCCTTTGCAAAGTCCAGATAAACCACATCCACCGGCTTACCTTTATCTAGATGGCAGCTCACTTCATCGTAGAAGGTTAATAGATTGGTTTGGCACGAACTATTTTTCATGAATCCATGCTGATTACTACTTATAATACCATTTTCATTACTAAAGTCTTGTATGTGGTCCCTTAACATCCCCTCCAAAATTTTGCAGACTACTGATGTTAGGCTGACCGGCCTATAGTTACCCGGGATATATCTCGGCCCCTTTTTAAATATCGGTACCACGTTGGCTTTTTTCCAATCAGCTGGCACCATACCCGTCTGTAAACTATCCTTAAAGATCAAGAATAATGGTCTGGCAATCACCTGGCTGAGCTCATTGAGAACCCTCGGGTGCAAGCCATCCGGTCCCGGGGATTTATTTATGTTAAGTTTCTCTAGTTTAGCTCTAAGTCTATCTTCTGTTAGCCATGGCGGCACTTCCTGAGGTGTATTATTTAGTTCGGCCTTACAAGCTGGGTTAGTGTAGCACCCCGATTCTTTTGTGAAGACTGAAGAGAAGAAATTATTTAACACTTCCGCCTGTTCTCTGTCCTCAGTGGCCATTTTTCCTTTATCATCTTTTATGGGGCCAATGTGTTCTGGCCTCGCTTTCCTACTGTTTATATACTTGCCAGTTACTATACTCAGTAGTGATGTCGCGAACCTAAAATTTGCTGCTCGCGAACGACGAACACGAACCTCCGCGAATCGGCGAACCAGGCGAACCGCCATAGACTTCAATAGGCAGGCGAATTTTAAAACCCACAGGGACTCTTTCTGGCCACAATAGTGATGGAAAAGTTGTTTCAAGGGGACTAACACCTGGACTTTGGCATGCCGTAGTTGACGCAGAGTCGGGTTTTAATCCATAAAGGGCATAAATCACCTAACATTCCTAAATTGTTTGGAATAACGTGCTTTAAAACATTCAGTGTGTGTGTACGATCAGGTATGATGTTGTATCAATCAGGTAGTGTAAGGGTTATGCCCGCTTCACAGTGACAGACCAAACTCCCCGTTTAACAGTCAGTCAGTCAGTCCATTTGCACAACCGCAAACTCCACATTTGCACAAGGTTGGATACCAAGCTAGCCATGTCCCGTTCCTTGTCCTCACTGATGTCATTGAAGGTCTCTTCCTCCACCCAGCCACGTACAACTCCAAGGGTCCCCGAAAGGTGACAACAAGCCCCCTGGGACGCCTGCTGTGGTTGGTCTTCCACCTCCTCAAAGCCACCTTCCTCCTCTGACTTCTCTTCTTCAGACTCCTCTCTCTGCGTTGCCACAGGTCCAGCAATCGACAACGACAAGGCTGCTTCTGGTGGTGATGGGGACCACAACTCTTCCTCTTCATGCTCATCTACGGCCTGATCCAGTACTCTTCGCAGGGCACGCTCCAGAAAAAACACATATGGGATGAGGTCGATGATGTTGCCTTGGGTTTGACTGTCACCTCCGCAAAAGGACGCATGAGCCTACAGCCATTGTGCATGAGCATTCAGTAACACGGCCAAAAAATACCCAGCTCTGCAGAGGCTGTCCTCTTTTTTTTTTTTTAAAACTAAAAAAATCTGTTCTTATCAGTTTAATCCCTTTTACGTTACATCCCCTATCAGGGGCCGGTGTACGGAATAGATTTTAGGAACCGGGAGATGGAAAAAGATGGTTGGTCTGTCCTCTTACTTCCAATTTCGGGCACTGCGCGTGCCCCGTGCAATGTACTGTGCCATCCTAAATGAGTGGTGTGTTAAGTGGTACTATTCTTATCAGTTTAATCCCTGTTACGTCCCCTATCAGGGGACGTGTATTGAATAGATTTCAGACAACCACAAAGAGTTGTCAATAGTTGACACACTCATGACATAAATTTTATTCCTCTATGCGTCAATCTTGCTGTAGTGATGACTGTGCTCATGCGCACATTTGGGAGATGGCAGGCGATGGCGGTTTTTCAAAGCTTATGGTCGTGCTGAGGTAGTTCAGTGACAATTAAGTGACCCAGAAAACAATGATTCTGCAGTGTGGGCCCATTGTTGGCCTAGTAGGCTTTAATGATCACCCAAGATGATCATAAAGAAAATTAATGTATTTTCTATGAAAAATTATCCAGCGGATCGCTTTTGGTCTGTTCACAATGAAGCAACGACCTTATCATCTGGGGTGTGCCAACATTGGCAACACACTCCTAGAGGTGATCGCTTCATTGTGATACGCAAGCCCCTTCACCACAACAAGGTAACGATCACGAAGGGGAATTGACACATGTATGTGCCTGTGACGAGACCAATCTCGCCTCTGGGCATTGGAGAAGCCTGGTTGCTCACCTCCTGCAAGGTGACTATGGACCCTCTCTCATCAGCCCATGCTAAACGTAAACCCCATGGCAATTTGACTGTGTTTGTGGCATCTGAGCGCTGTTTGGATATGTTGAGCGCTCCGATCCAGGCTATCTGGGGATGGGTTGAATGTGGGGGTTCTGTTCAGTAGACTGGGAGTTATGCATTTTTGTGTCTTTTTGTGTTTCTTTAAACAATGTGGCTAATGGAGTCTTGCCTCTATCCTGGAAGCTAAAACTTATTCCTGTAAACTGTAAGGAACAGGAAGTCGACTCCTAATATGGTCATTCCAGGAAGTTCTGAGGAGACGGACTGTCTAAGGTGGCTCCCCATTCACCTTTTGTCAGGTGTGCTAATGACCTCACCTGTTGTCTGCTAAGGGATGTATTGACACTCAGAGTAATGTGTATTGAGAGCTCGTTAGGGAACCATTGTTCTGTGTCTGACTGCAGACTGCAGGTACTGTGAAATTGACCAATGGCAAAGCGGTTGTTGGGGGAAGGATGTTCCAAATTCTGTATAAAAGTGTGCTGTGTTCTTCCAATAAATGTTGTTCCTGTTTTACCCTCATCTCGGAGCTTTGTCTCGTTATTGGGGGGATTCACTGTATGCTGTTGGAGACTGATTGCTAGGAGTGTAAGCTGATGTATGCTTTTCCTGTTCGTCTGCTAGCAGCTATTCGTGAGGTTCCAGGTTGGAGTGCTATTTTGTATCCAGTTCGGGAGTTTGATGTTCTGCTGAAACAGTCCGTAACAATTGGTGACAAGCGGCGGGATCGTTCCCACAGCCAGAAGGACAGCTACAGGAGACACCATTCCGTGGATTTACAAGTTTGGGGCAACGCATGTCTCAGTACAGCAACCCTTAAAGCAACAGGATGGAACCAGCAGTGGAGTACAGATATTCTCTGAAAGAATATGACCGTATGGCGTGGTTACGGCTGAGCTTCTTTGGACCCAATCCACTGGAGAGATCCAAGCGGTTCGTGAAGAACTTAGTGTTCGGGACTCTGCTAGACAGGGCAGAGAGAGAGGGCCAGCTGGCATGTTGGGAGGAACTCCAGCGGCAGGTACAGTTAAGGGAAGAGGAGAACCCAGTCTCCATTCCCCAGCGGCAGTGTAAAGTGCAGGGAGAGGAGAGCAATGTCCCCCCCCTAGCAGCAGGCTGAGTTACAGGGGGCAGAGGTAGTTGTTCCTGCCCCCTAGCAGCAGAGTTATATGCCTGGAAGGCAGTGTGAAGTACAGGGAGAGGAGAGCAGTGTCCTCCCTCCCCAGCGGCAGCGTGATTTTTTGGGAATTGGGAGCCCAGTCTCCATTCCCCAGCGGCAGTGTGATGTGCCAGGAATTGGGAGCCCAGTCTCCATTCCCCAGCGGGAGAGTATCCTACAGGGAATAGAGAGCCCAGTCTCCTTTCCCCAGCAGCAGGACTCTGTGTTGGGAGGAGATACAGTCGGTCTCCCTCCGCAAAGGCTTGTTATCCCCTCTCCCCATGGACAGTTTGATTTGTTGGGAATTGGGAGCCCAGTCTCCATCCCACAGCGGCAGGCTGAGTTACAGGGGGCAGACACAGTTGGTCCTGTCCCCCAGCAGCAGATGGATTCATTGGGAATTGGGAGCCCAGTCTCCATTCCACAGCGGCAGAGTATTTTATTGGTAATTGGGAGCCCAGTCTCCATGCCACAGCAACAGGGCTGTTTAGCCAAAGGGGAGACAGTCGGTCTTCCCCCACAGCAGCAGGGTGGGTTATCTAAAGGGGAGACAGTCGGTCTCCCCCTCCAACAACCAGGCTACTTCCGTGGTAGCGCTTGCAACAGGGCAGAGTACCGCTGGTCTCTGCCCACTCAGCAACCCACCAAGGCAGTCTACCAGTCCCCCACACAGCCAAGGTGAGGCACCTGGACATGGACAAATTTCTCTTCTACCCAGGTGTAGTAACCAGTTCTTTTGGGTGGGCTGTACTGCTGTTTCTGTTTTGTGGGTGGGCTGCTGGACTAACAAGGGCACTGACCGGCAGAAGGTCAGATACCCTGTTAGTCTGTTTGGAAAAGGGGAGAAATGTGGCGAGACCAATCTCGCCTCTGGGCATTGGAGAAGCCTGGTTGCTCGCCTCCTGCAAGGTGACTATGGACCCTCTCTCAGCCCATGCTAAACGTAAACCCCATGGCAATTTGACTGTGTTTGTGGCATCTGAGTGCGGTTTGGATATGTTGAGCGCTCCGATCCAGGCTATCTGGGGATGGGTTGAATGTGGGGGTTCTGTTCAGTAGACTGGGAGTTATGCATTTTTGTGTCTTTTTGTGTTTCTTTAACCAATGTGGCTAATGGAGTCTTGCCTCTATCCTGGAAGCTAAAACTTATTCCTGTAAACTGTAAGGAACAGGAAGTCAACTCCTAATATGGTTATTCCAGGAAGTTCTGAGGAGACGGACTGTCTAAGGTGGCTCCCCATTTACCTTTTGTCAGGTTTGCTAATGACCTCACCTGTTGTCTGCTAAGGGAGGTATTGACACTCAGAGTAATGTGTATTGAGGGCTCGTTAGGGAACCATTGTTCTGTGTCTGACTATAGTTTACATTGATTGCCCCCTGGGGCTTCTGTCTCCTTGCATTGGTCAAAGCTATCTGACCAATCCCTGTTGACTCATTTTCAAGTCCTCATTTGCATAGCAGCCCTCCTGGTCAAGCTATCTGACCAATCACTACTGACTCATTTTCGAGCCCTCATTTGCATGTCTGGAGAGGACCTTATGGGGGACTGCAGGTACTGTGAAATTGAGCAATGGGAAAGCGGTTGTTGGGGGAAGGATGTTCCAAATTCTGTATAAAAGTGTGTTGTGTTCTTCAAATAAATGTTGTTCCTGTTTTACCCTCATCTCGGAGCTTTGTCTCGTTATTGGGGGGATTCACTGTATGCTGTTGGAGACTGATTTTTTAGGAGTGTAAGCTGATGTATGCTTTTCCTGTTCGTCTGCTAGCAGCTATTCGTGAGGTTCCAGGTTGGAGTGCTATTTTGTATCCAGTTCGGGAGTTTGATGTTCTGCAGTAGCTGTGCCTGTCTCTCAGAAAGGGGCATATCGCCTAAACGGATTTTAACCCCTTGTCTGCTGAAACGGTCCGTAACAGTGCCTTTTTTTGTTTTTTTGCAGCCACAGTGTAGCACCAGAGGCCAGAAAAATTAAGCATGTACACATGCCTGAAAAAAGTAGGTATTGTTTCAGCTGCTGCTGTAGCAGCGGCCGGAAAAATTGAGGTTTTTCAGGCAGAAAGTTCACTAAAACATTGTGGCTTGAACCGTAGTTGGTGGCGGAGAAGTCACGTAAGTCATCCGGCATGCAGAGATTAAATACAGCAGCGTGTGGACCATTTTTAGCTCAAGGCATCTCATCAGGCCTTTTTTAGTCAAATGCATCCCCCACTGTCATTCCCTTCAGGATCCATGCCTCATTCATCTTAATAAAGGTGAGGTAATCTAGACTTTTTTGACCTAGGCGACTTCTCTTCTCAGTGACAATACCTCCTGCTGCGCTGAAGGTCCTTTCTGACAGGACACTTGAAGCGGGGAAGGACAGAAGTTCTAAGGCAAATTGGGATAGCTCAAGCCACAGGTCAAGCCTGCACATCCAGTAGTCAAGGGGTTCATCGCTCCTCAGAGTGTCGATATCTGCAGTTAAGGCAAGGTAGTCTGCTACCTGTCGGTCGAGTCGTTCTCTGAAGGTGGACCCCGAAGGGCTGTGGCGATGCGTAGGACTTAAAAAGCTCTGCATGTCCTCCATCAACAACATGTCTGTAAAGCGTCCTGTCCTTGCCGGCGTGGTTGTGGTAGGAGGAGGATTACTTTCACCTCTTCCCCTGTCAGATTCCCATTGTGCTGTGACATCACCCTTATACGCTGTGTAAAGCATACTTTTTAACTTGTTTTGTAACTGCTGCATCCTTTGCGACTGCCGGTAATTCGGTAACATTTCAGACACTTTCTGCTTATACCGGGGGTCTAGTAGCGTGGCCACCCAGTACAGGTCATTCTCGTTCAGCCTTTTTAGATGAGGGTCCCTCAAAAGGCATGACAGCATGAAAGACCCTATTTGCACAAGGTTGGATGCCGAGCTACTCATGTCCAATTCCTTGTCCTCACTGATCTCATTGAAGGTCTGTTCTTCCCCCCAGCCACGTACAACACCACGGGTACCAGATAGGTGACAACGAGCACCCTGGGATGCCTGCTGTGGTTGGTGTTCCTCCTCCTCAAAGCTACATTCCTCCTCTGACTCCTCAGACTCCTCTTCCAGCGTTGCCGCAGGTCCAGCAAGCTATGATAAGGCTGTTTCTGGTGGTGATGGTGACCACAACTTGACGCATGAGCGTCCAGTAACATGGCAAAAAAATACCCAGCTCTGCAGAGGCTGTCCTAGCACCCCGGCAGAGATGTATAGTAACGAAGTAGAACTACTTAAGTACTGTACTTAAGTACCGAAATGCGGTATCTGTACTTTCCTAGAGTAGAATTTTTTTCTCCTACTTCTACTTTTACTTCACTACATTTTTTTCGATGATTTCAATACTTCTACTCCGATATTTTTTTTTTTGTGCTGCATCGTTACTCGTTACTTTTAAAAAAAATTACCACTGCCAGAACAGTAGATGGCAGGTTGCATAAAGCTCAAAAAAATGTGTATAATGTCATTTGTAAATCAGCGCATACGAAAATAAAGGCTGTGTATAATAAAAGCTGCTATACCAAATCTTTCCAATAAAAAGAAAATAAGAAACAAACAAATAAATGGTGCTACAGCGCTTAAAGTGCATCAAGAAACTACTAACAAACACAACTTGGCTGTGCGAATAAAGTGCCTGTGCAATCGATATAATATCATCATTGCCCCCAGTGCCCTGCCCACACTCCACACAGTATCAAAAATAAAGTGACATGAATGTGCTAAAGCCTAAATGCAGTGAAAATAATTATTCCCACAATGTAACAGTAAATTCTATTCATATAAAATATGACAAAATAATTTTTAAATCACAATAAAATAAATTATGAAATAAGTTAGGTCAGGTGCGTGCAACAAGTTGAAGTGTGTAAACCTATCTAGAACGAAAAGTCCATAAATGAATTCCAGTGTGCAAATCTAAAGTGTCACTTCACTTGTCAGATGCTTCCACCTCCTTCAGTGCTCGAGTAACCGACCAACACACTTAATGGTGGTGGCACTGGTGGATAGCGTCTGGGTGGCACTGTGGCACTGGCACTGGCACTGACTGCACTGGTTCAAAAAGCCATATATATTTAATTATTTCAATTCTCAATCTCATAGGTCCTCTCCTCATAAGATATTAATAACTTAAGATTAGGTGATGAACTTCTTGGCGGCCCTGGCAGGATGACGGGGACACCCGCCACTTCTGGAGCCGAGCCGCTGTGATTCCCCAACATGTGACAAAGTGACAGCCAGGAGATCTAGTGGCTAGTAGTGCTCAACAATATCGCTTTTATATATAAAAATGAAATAAAATATACTGACTCACAATTTAGTAGTAGTAGTAGGTAGCGTGTAGCAGTAGGCAGCACAACTCAATTCAATCAATCCCACAGCCTCGCTCGCGCCGCGGCATCACTGTCATGATCATCAAGTTAAGAGACCGCACTGGAGGAGCCGTGCTGCCATCTTCCCGCTCGAGGTCTCTGCCTCTAAGCGTGTTGTGTGTCACTCAGACTCCACCCCTTACGGCCCTTACTGAGAGGAGTTGTGACGCTGGCGGCGGGACGCGGGAGCAGGACTCGGAGCATTTTCTTCGTCATCTCTTCTTCTCTATGAGGTGAGTGAGGTGGACCGTGGAGAGGGCCTAATCCTTGCCATGGCAAATGTGCCATTTGAGAAACAAATAATCAATATGAAATATTAATATATTATATACACACGGGTCATGGGTGGCTTTTTTGAACCAAGAAGAATGAGACTGACGGCTATGATGATTATCCGACCATCCATGGGCCATGGACCATAAGTGTTGTGTTGTGGTGGTGCCTGTGCTTCCTGCGGCCTGCCTCTGCCTGTGCGGCTGTGCCTGCACTGCAGTGGCCACTGGCAGTGGCACTTGACTTGAGCAAATCAAATGAGCACTACTAGTGTGAAGGACAGGTGGTGGAAGCATGTTCTGACAAGTTCTTATAATGAAAATAATATAGACAGCTTTTTGAACCAGTGCAGTGCCAGTGCTACTAAGGTGAGAGGCAGAGAGAGAGGCTATCCAGTCCACCACTTTACTTGAGCAGATCACAGAAGAAAGGTGGAAGCATCTGACAGCAAGTGACAAGCACTTCTTAGATTGCACACTGGAATTTATGGACTTTTCGTTATAAAGTTTAGTTTACACACTTAAACTTGCACCTAAATTATTCACAATCACAACTTATTTTATTGTGGTATTGTCATATATATTTTATATGAATTAAATTCACATTGTGGGAATAATTTGCACTGCATTTAGCACAGACATGTCACTTTATTTTTGATACTGTGGGCGATGATTTTGAATACAAGAAGAATATATATATATATATATATATATATATATATAATTGCAGGCACTTTGTTAGTAGTTTTTGATGCATTTTTCACTTGTAGGTTTGATGAAGCTGGCCTGGCACATCATCCACCATCAATTGAGCAAATCAAATCAAACCGCGATTAACTACTTGCCTTCTGTGCACTTAAACACCCTTCCCATCCAGGCCAATTTTCAGCTTTCAGCGCTGTCACACTTTGAATGACAATTGCGCGGTCATGCTACACTGTACCCATATAAAATTTTTATCATTTTTTTCACACAAATAAAGCTTTCTTTTGGTGGCATTTAATCATCTCTGGGTTTTTTATTTTTTACAAAAAAAAAGAAAAAAGGCAGAAAATTTTGAAAAAAAAAAAGTTTTTCTTATTTTTTGCAAGTAAATTTTGAAAATAAATAAACTTTTCTCCTTCACTGATGTGTGCTGATGAGGCGGCACTGATGGGCACTGATGGGCACTGATGAGGTGGCACTTATGGGCACTGATGAGGTGGCACTGATGAGGAGGTACTAATATGCCGCACTGATGAGCACTGATAGGCGGCACTGCTTGGCACTGAGAGGTGGCACAGCTGGGCACTGAGAGGTGGCACAGCTGGGCACTGAGAGGTGGCACTGGCGGGTGGCACTGATGGGCACTGGCGGGTGGCACTGATGGGCACTGGCGGGTGGCACTGATGAGGACTGATGGGCGGCACTGATGAGCACTGATGGGCAGCACCATCAGTGCCCACACTCAGTGCCCATAGTGCTGCCAGTCAGTGCTCATCAGTGCCTAGATGAGCAGGCACTGACTGGCAGCACTATGGGCACTGATTGTGTGCACTGATGGGGGGCACTGATGGTGGGCACTGTGGGCATTGAAGGTGTGTTTGGTGTACCTCTAGTAATCAGGGCACTGGTGATCGGTGCCCTGATCACTTTTTGATCGAGCACTTGTACTTGTATTTTTACTCAAGTAGAAATTTTGAGTACTTTATACAAGTCTGCACCACGGTCATACAAATACTCGTTGACGGCTTTTTCTTGTTGGAGCAGGCGGTCGAACATTAGGAGTGTTGAATTCCAACATGTCGTGCTGTCGCAAATCAATCGCTTCACTGGCATGTTTCGCCACTGAATATCTGAAAAGTGTGCCATGGCCGTGTAGGAACGCCTGAAATGGCCACACACCTTCCTGGCCTGCTTGAGGACGTCCTGTAAGCCTGGCTACTTATGCACAAAGCGTTGTGCAATCAGATTCAACACATGTGCCATGCACGGTACATGTGTCAACTTGCCCAAATTCAATGCCGCCAACAAATTGCTTCCGTTGTCACACACCACTTTGCCGATCTCCAGTTGGTGCGGGGTCAGCCACTGATCCACCTGTGTGTTCAGGGCGGACAGTAGTGCTGGTCCGGTGTGACTCTCTGCTTTCAGGCAAGCCAACCCCAAGACGGCGTGACACTGTCATATCCGGCATGTGGAATAGCCCCTGGGGAGCTGGGGGGTGCAGTTGGTGTGGAGCAAGACTCAACAGCAGAAGAGGACTCAGCCGAGGAGGTTAGCAAAGAGGATGGAGTAGGAGGAGTAGAGGAGATGGCAGCAGGCCTGCCTGCAAGTCGTGGCGGTGTCACCAACTCCTCTGCAGAGCCACGCATTCCATGCTTGGCAGCCGCCAGCAGGTTTACCCAATGCGCAGTGTAAGTGATATACCTGCCCTGACCGTGCTTTGCATACCAGGTATCAGTGGTTAGATGGACCCTTGCCCCAACACTCTGTGCCAGACATGACATGACTTCCTTTTCCACAATAGAGTACAGGTTGGGGATTGCCTTTTGTGAAAAAAATTTCGGCCGGGTACCTTCCACTGCGGTGTCCCAATAGCGACAAATTTTTGAAGGCCTCAGACTCCACCAGCTTGTATGGTAAAAGCTGGTGGGCTAAGATTTCCGACAAGCCAGCTGTCAGACACCGGGCAAGGGGGTGACTCTGTGACATTGGCTTCTTACGCTCAAACATTTCCTTGACAGACACCTGACTGTGGGCAGATGAGCAGGAACTGCTGAAGGTGAGAGGCGGAGTGGCGGGTTGTTATGGGGCAAGGAGGACAGCAGTGGTTGACGTGGCCGAAGATGCTGGACCAGGAGGAGGATGGTGGCTTTGAGTTTGTGTGCTGCTTGTACTCCTGTGTTGATCCCATAGGCGTTTGTGATGCAAAGCAGTTGTACCTAGGTGGGTGTTGGACTTCCCACGACTCAGTTTCTTTTGGCACAGGTTGCAAATGGCATCGCTGTTATCAGAGGCAAACACACAAAAAAAATGCCACACTGCTGAGCTTTGCAATGATGGCATTCTGGTGGTGGCAACAGCTTGCGTTGATTGGCGGGCTGTCTGGCTGACCCCGGGTGCCGATACATGCTGTCTGACTGTGCCACTAGCTCCTTGCGATGACCTCCCCCTGCTTCCAACTCGTCTCCTCCTCCTCTCCGTCTCCCCATCTGAACTTTCCCCCTCTTCCCCCTCTTCTTCTCCTCTTTGAGCAGGCACCCAGGTGACATCCACAGACACATCGTCATCATCAGCCGCTTCACTTGACAACTCAGCAAAGGCAGCAGCAGCAGGTACAACATCATAATCATCATCACAATGTACGTCAATGTGTATAATGCTGCCTGACAGACATATCCCCGTTATCTACATCCTCTGGCACTAATGGTTGCGCATCACTTATTTCTTCCAACTGATGTGTAAATAACTCCGACAGATCAAGTGAAGCGGCTGTGGTGCTAGTGTTGGTGGTGGTGCCGGCGGGCGGGCGAGTGGTAAATTGAGAGGTGCCCGAAGCTGAGCTGGAGGAGGATGGTGCATCAAGGTTCCGAGCGGAAGCTGTAGAAGATTGGGTGTGCTGTGTAAGCCAGTCAACTATGTCCTCAGAATTTTTTGAGTTCAGGGTACGTGGCTTCTGAACACTGGGCATTATTCTAGGGCCAATTATTGGCATTATCACAGCACCATGACCACGACGGCCCCTGAGGGGTGGCCTGCCTCTGCCTGTGATTTTTTTTAGATTTGTGGTACTATGCATGCAAGGTGCTGTGCCACCCTATATGAGTGTTGGGCAGTGGGTACAGTACAGTCTGTGGACCTGACACTCACTGGCAGGCAACTATAAAATATATATATTTTTTTAATTTGCAAGGTGCTGTGCCACCGTATATATGAGTGGTGGGCACTGCAGTGGGCATAGTACACTCTGTGGACCTGACACTCACTGGCAGGCCAGGCAACTGCAATTATAAAAAATATATATTTTTTTTAATTCTCAAGGTGCTGTGCCACCGTATATGAGTGGTGGGCACAGTACACTCTGTGGACCTGACACTCACTGGCAGGCCAGGCAACTGCAATTATAAAAAATAATTTGTGCAATGTGACGGCGCGGCCCCTATCTCCATTCCCAGTCGATGCCTCATCAGGGAAAACGCGTTGGGGGAGAAGCCTGCGCTGTCACCACCTGTGGTCCATGCTGCAGAGCGGCCACGATTGAAATAACATTCGCCTATTTATCCAACTTTAAATGTAAGTGTTCTACCTTTACTAATAAAGTCTTATAAGAGGTAATGCACTATTGCCTGTTTTATTCTCCTTTTGGGAATTATCTGTGATTGAGTGTGAGAGGTACAGGAAAGAGATTAACCTCCCCACGGCAACAGGAGTCTGAACAGGATCTGCTAGAAAGTTCACTGCCTGACAGTCTGGATAGCCACAAATTGAAAGTTCTGCACCCGCACAAAGCGGTTCAGTGATTTGAGGTCCATAAAGGGCTCTTTAATGGAAAGAGCCTGTAGATCACCAATTCTTCTTGCTGTAGTGATGGCTACTTTTAGAGAAAGAAATTTTAATGAGATTTCCTTTAAAGGTTCAAAAAGGGTCCTTAGATAACGCCTCTAGGACCCTGTTCAGGTCCCAAGGAGGGAACCTGTCTTTAGTAATAGGGGTAACCCTTTGTCTAGCCAACAAAAATCTTTTAACGGCTCTTTTGCCAGACTGGAGTCCAAAAAAACTGAAAGAGCCACTATCTGTACCTTAAGGGTGTTCACCGCCACACCCTTATCTACTCCATCTTGCAAAAATTCCAGGATCATGGGAGTAGAGGTAGCAGCAAAGTCCTTTTACTTCTTCCAGGCACAGAATTTTTTCCATACTTTCAAATACATTTTTCTAGTGACTGTTTTTCTGCTCAGTAGGAGTATCTACAACTTTATCTGAGCATCCTTTTGCTCTAAGCAATTGGTGTTCAGTAACCAGGCCTTCAGATGGAAGAAACCTGGGTTCTGCCACTGTACTGGTCCCTGAGACAGAAGGTCTGGGGAGACTGGGAGATGCCAAGGACAGGCTATGGACATGGCTTTCAGGATTGGGAACCATGGCCTTTTGGGCCACCAGGGAGCGATCAGAATTAAATTCAGATCCTACGTCCTGCTCAATTTCTGGAGCACTCTGGGAATTCGCATCAGATGTGGAAAGGCGTAGGCCAGATTGAACTTCCAGGGCTGAGCTAAGGCATCCAGCCCTACCATTTCTTTGGACCTGGATAGGGAGAAGAAGTTCTTCACCTTCTTGTTCAGAGCTGAGGCAAATAGGTCTATCTCTGGTTGCCCAAACCTCTCTACTACAGACTGGAAGACTTTGGGATTCAATTCCCATTCCCCTTCTTTGATGCTGTAGTGGCTGAGAAAATCCGCCTGCAGGTTGTCCTTTCCCCTGATGTGGACAGCTGCTAGTGAGATTACCCTCCCTTCGGTCCATCCCAAGATGTCTTGGGTTAGGGTAAGGAGAGATCTCGATCTGGTCCCTCCCCGTCGGTTCAGATAGGCCACAGTTGTGGTGTTGTCTGATAATATCAGAACCTCTCTGTTCCATATGAGTTTCCGAAAGGCTTTTAGGGCTTTTCCTACTGCCTTCAGTGCTCTGAAGTTGGATGAGGCTTGTGCTGTTTGTTTGCCCCATATTCCCTGGGTTTGTGCCCCCTCTAGGTGGGCTCCCCAGCCTCTTATACTGGCATCTGTGGTAATCCTTAGTGGGTCCCACTGACCCCATGGCCTACCTTCCGCTAGGTTGTTTGAATTGGTCCACCATTCCAGGGAGGTCTGGACCTGTGGAGTGAGGACAACCATTTCGTCTAGCGACTCTATTCTTCTGTCCCAAGAGGACAGATGGAAGAACAGTAGTTCTCTTGCATGCAGCTGTGCCCACACAATGGCTGGGATACTGGCTGACATAAGGCCTAAGACTTAATACTTTTCTCCTGGGGCAAGATTGAGCATTCTTTAAGTCTAAGACTGCCGAAACTATTTATTCCCGCTTCTCTTTGGGAAGAAAGAGTTTGTGACACCGAGTCCACCTGAAATCCCAGGAAGGATTGTACCTGTGTTGGCACCAGGGACGATTTTTCCCAATTTAGAAGCAATCCTAACTCTTGTAGGGAGGTTATTACTTGCTGGGTGTCTGTCTTTAGTTGGGCCTCTGTTTTTGCAAAAACCAGCAGGTCGTCCAGGTAAGGGATTAGAGCTATCCCTTGATCATCGTGTAACCAAGCCACTGCTTCCGCTAGGATCTTGGTAAAGATTCTTGGACTGGAGGTTAGTCCAAATGGTAGTGCCCTGAACTGCCAGTAAGAGGTTCCTTTCTCTGTCACTCTGTCATCAGCCTCAGAAACGGCTGATGATCCTGGTGAATAGGAACATACAGGTACGCATCTTTTAGGTCCAGGGTGATCATGAACACATCTTTCAGTAGGTTTTTTCTTACTGAGTAGATGGTCTCCATAGTGAATTTTTTGTATAGAAGGAACTTGTTGAGGTTTCTCAAGTTTATTATCAGGCAAAGTTTCCCTGAGGGTTTTGGGACCACAAACACGTGGGAGTAAAACCATTGGAAAAACTGTTCCTTTGGTACTGGGATGATTACCAGTTGTTCTGCCAGTTCCTGAATCTCTAATAGTAGGGCTTGCCCTTTTTGAGTTCCCTTGGGGACATTTGTAAGGGTTACTGTTGGGAGGTGGTATTGATGCAAATTCCAGTCTGTAGCCTTCTTTTATGGTGCTGCGGATATATGGGGAGACTTATCTCTTCCCAGCCGGAAAGAAATTGAGTCTGCACCCTACTTTGACTTTTAAGTCATTTTTAATCCTTTACAGCTGAGGTGGAAGGAAAGGACGCACTGTTTCTTGATCTTTCCTTCCGAAAATTCCAGCTCTTTGAAGGTTCCCTTTTCCTTCTTTGTTGTTTATTATCCCTGGGGCCACAAAAAAAATTCCTGTTAGCCTCTCTAGGTTTTGTGGGAAATTTCTTCCCTTTTTCTGAAGATCTGGAAAGGACATTGTCCAAACCTGAACCAAACAAAAGGGTCCCCTCAAATGGAAGACCACAAAGCTTGGTCTTGGATGTGAGGTTACCTTCCCACTCCTTAAGCCAAATAGCTCTTCTGGCTGAGTTCAGGAGAGCTGTTTTGGCAGATGCTTCTGATTCTAGTGCGGTGTCTGCCAGGTAGGCCAATGCCTTATCACTGACAGGGAGTCCTGGATTTCTTGGGTTTTTGTCTGAGACAGACTTTTACTGAGTCTATCCACCCAGGAAAAGGCATTTCTGGCCACACAGGAGGCTGTTAGACCTGAAGCCATAGTAGCTGCATTGGCATCCCAAGCTTTTCCCAGTAAAGTTTCTGCTTTTCGGCTCATGGCATCCTTGATGCTACCAGCATCTAGAAAGGAGAGATCTGATTTTCTAGAAACTTGTGCCAGGGGAGCATCCAGTTTTGGTATTTTTAGGAATTTGCTTGTATCCTCCTCCTTAAAGGGGAATCTCCTCTTCCAGGAGCTCCCTTTATTTAACCTATTCTCAGGTAATTGCCATTGCTGAAGAATCAGTCTTCAGTGAATGGTGAACATGAAAAACTCTAGAGAAACTCTTCCCTGTCCCTTTGTAGAGTTTATCCTGTGCCATGGTTTCTCTAGGCAAACCAGGTATCTCTTCTGAGGCATAGATGGCCTGAAGGAGAACCTGCATATTTTCTAACCCAAAAAGGTTTTTGCTGACTCTGCCTCGTCTGGGGCATCTGAGTCCTTATTCCCTTCAGCATCTGAGCAGGATGGGGAATCTGAGCGGCTCTCCTCTGGAGAAAAACCTTCTGTCCTGACTCGAGTTGGGGGAAGGTTTTCTGTAGTTTGGAGTAATACCTGACTGTCCCGCTCTTGATAGAGCTCTTCCTTTAGAAGAAGTCCCTTCCATTGAAGAGGGATCTATAGGGTCCACTCTATTAGCTCCTAGAGTGGACCTAACTGTCATCATAGTGGACAGCATTTCCTCCTGCATTGTCTTAAAAAAGTCTTTCATCATTCCTGAAGTTTCCATTGCTGTCATTCTATAAAGGCATTTATAGCAAAAGGCCTTAGTGTGGGAGCTGGGCAACTTATCTGAGCAATTACCACACTTCCTATGAACAACGTGCCCTTACAATGCTGGTGTAGAGACAGAGGTTTCTTGTGGACCGCTCAAGGACTCTGGAAGACAGGATACAAGATAGTATACAGTAAGTATCACCCTTCCTATAATAAATTATGACATGAGGACCATCTGTTTTTTAATCATTTCACTGCATCTAATTAGAAATTTGCTATCCTAGGAACCTAACAGGAGGCTGCACCCTATTTATAGTTCCTACTATCTAGGTCCAACTACTCCAGGTACTTTTCCCCATTTTTATACCCTCCTCTGTTTAGACAATGATTACATTACACTATGATTTCATACACACTATGCTATTTTTCCAGGTGTATGATTCAACTACTCAATTCAAGAATTGGATACGCTTGAATCTCTACTCCTTAGGTATATCCGCACCAATTAACTCCATATATAGATGAAGACATGATTAACAGTGATATATAACAACATATGTTCCTATTTCAGTACCTATCCTTGGACCACCCTATCCCTACACACATCTTGTTTATTTGGGGGAACACTGGACCCCCATAACGCTTTTTTGGAGGACCCGATCACCCCATCATTCACCCACTGACATACCAAGGTACGATGTAACACAGATCCTACAACTTAAAATTATGTTACCCCTAGACCAGCTCTCATATAAGGATATATACATTGCAGGAAGGTGATTCCGGTTGGAAACATACTCTCCTGCACTCGGACCCGCTTAATACAGGATCTTGCCTCCATAGACGTACTAACGTTTCCACAAGGTATACCTCCATAGTATATATTTCACCTATAACTTGCAGGATATTTCCAAATAAAGTAACTACTCTACATATCCCCCTATATATGCCAACACAGACGCCATTGTGACCTTCCACTGGGTATCCTCGCTGGGACCACATGCGGGAGGATCGGTACCCCTAGGACCCCCTCTTGGTGCACTGTCGGCACCCTACGCAGCGGACCACTCCCTTCTCTGCTTTTATCAGCTGTGACTCTCTTGTCACATTCGGATCACTCTACTGGTATGCATTTCTGTACATCAAATGATATTCACAGATGTAATGATTAACTACTCTGTTATATCTGTATATGAACATATATTTAACATACCACAACCTGTGTAACTAACAAAACTACTATCTGCTATGTTATGTAGGAAATCAAAATCTCTCCGCATCCAGACCCCTGAAGAAAGGCCTGCGTGCCTGAAACGTGTCGGGTTGGAGGATTTCCTTCAAAGCAAACATATGCCACTGAGTATATGTACCATCATCATCTTTATTGTCCTGGTTTTACATCCATACACACTCTGTATATATTGTAATAGGTCTACATTCTAGATCTTTTACAGATCGATTTTAATATTTTTTTTAATAAAATTATTTAAATTTTACTTTCTTGTGGAAGTGTATCACCGCTAAAATCCCGCAACCCAGGGGGACCCCTTGTCCACTTTTGAGGACCATAGAAAGAACATGGTGGGTTCCAATAAGTTCAAGGAAATGATACAACTTCCAGGTATTTTTTATGTCGGTAACCAGCAGTCTTAAAAAATGCATAGACCCAATAAGGGTTACATGTTCAGCAATTACCCTGCTCAGGCCTGGGTTTGGCTGCCGACACCTGGAGCTGCCTCTCCTCTTCCTTCCCCGGAGGATGAGTCATGGAGGGCTTCATTTCCACAGCAGACATCCGAGCTCCGATAGCCTTGGATTCTGCTTTGCCGTTCGTAAGTGGCTCCGGCATCTCCTCCACATTCTTCCGCTTTCCCGTGTCGCGCGTGTATGACGTTGCGCCGGAATTTCCAGTTTTGAAGATGAGGCTTGAAGTGCCTGTCCGGCGGGAAATTCAAAAACCTTCGGTGGAGGAGAGCTGCTGGCGCCGGATCGCAAGACCTGGAAACATCCCGCAGGTGACCGAGGGCTTGCACCACATTGGGCGACCTGCAAGAAGCCTGGATGGGGCAGCAGGTAAAGCTCCGCTCGTGGGGTCCCCCAGGGGGAACCCGTGGCCTTCCGCTGAACCTGGCTCACAGGGTTCCCTTTCGACTCCATAAGTCTGAAGGTTAGTAATAACACACGTATCTTGTAGGAAGAAACGCAATCTAAACTGAGGGCCTGAGGGAAGGGTGGGGCCTTTTAACTAATCTTAATTGATTGTGTTTCCGGTAGGAGGAGCCTCTCATCTCTCACTGTTGGGCCGTCCTGGAAGACGGGGAGAGAAAAACTTTTTAAAGGGACAGTGTAAAAAAATACAAGAAGAAAAAGTAAGAAAAAAAAAAAAGCACCTCGTCCCTCTGTGCTTGCGCGCAAATGCGAACACATACACAAGTCGCGCCCACATATTTATATGGTTTTCAAACCACACGTGAGGTATCTCCACGATTGTTCAAGCGAGAGCAATAATTCTAGCACTAGACCTCCTCTGAAACGCTAAACTGGTATCCTGTAGAAATGTTTAAAGCAACGCCTATGGACATTTAAGTACCAAACTTTGTTACCATTCCACGAGCGTGTGCAATTTTGAAGCATGACATGTTAGGTATCAATTTACTTGGCGTAACATTCTCTTTCACATTAGAGAAAAAAATTGGGCCAACTACTGTTTTTATATTTTTTTATTCACATAAGTGTATTTTTTCCAAAAAAATTGCATTTGTAAGACCGCTGTGCAAATACGGTGTGACAAATATTGCAACGATCTCCATTTTATTCTCTAGGGTCTCTGCTAAAAAAAAAAAAAAAAACAAATATAATGTTTTGAGGGTTCTAAGTAATTTTCTAGCAAAAAATATTGATTTTAACTTGTAAACAAGTGTCAGAAATAGACCTGGTCCTTAAGTGGTTAAGATTGAACTAGACAATAATGTCAATACTAAAAGGGCAGCACTTTTTTTTCATAACTAATGGCATCCATACCTGACTGTATTCTGTGATATTAGACATGTATTATTGTATGCACTTATAGGTAATACTTTGGTGCTTTGGTGGGGGGGCTCCCATGGAAGAGGAATAGAGACTAAGATAAGGAGGCAGCCAGCATCACACAGATGTTTTCATATTTCACAGTGCTGGAGCCTTGAGATGCTTAAGGGAGGAGGTGGGTGAAGCCAACACCCACTAGGCATGCGGTGGAAGAGGAAGGTGGCGGCTCCGCTCAGTTTGGACTTGGTACTCTGGAGTAATACTTTTTTGAGGGGCAATTGCCCAGTTGCGCCCCCCCCCCACCCTGGATCCGGCCCTGGTTCAGCAGGAACCAGCCAAGTGTCGACCCATGTAAGGGCGGGCTGGTTGTACAATAGCCTATTTGAAAAAGTCTGCACGATCAACACTGAAGTGATATCCGGCTGTGGCAAACATCTCCACTTACAGAGTATTCTGTCAGGAATGATTGTACAACTGTATTATGTGTGCATTGTATGTGTAAACGTAACCCGAGCAGTACCTGTAGGATTTTGTATTGTGTTACCTGCTGGCTCATGAATGTGTATTGGAAACCCCTGCTGTCCCTCTGTGGAGACCCCGTGTGGCAAAACACAGCCACTGGATATTGTCCTATTGTTTGTCTGGCAGAGTAAGATATTATGGGATGTTCAGTTTTGTGTGTGGAATGTCTCGAAGAGGGAGGGGTTTTGGCTGAGTGTAATCCCTGTGTTTTTTCAATAAACAAGGCAGTCTAGTGTTGACCTTCAAGCCATGTGTCTGCTGGTTATTATAGCGTTGTTAATATTATACGCTACCAGGATTATTGTATGCTCTGCCTGACTACCAGTGGAGATATCGTGGATCGTACGGCTACTCCGCTACAATTGGTGGCAAGCGACGGGATCTTTATCCACACAGCGAAGCAGCGTTCGGCAGTATTCATGCGAACAAAGAGAAAAGAAACCATTCAGGTGAAACCGGAGTTCGGCAGTACGTAAAACTACACGAAAGGCTGGTGAATGGGAACGGATTATACACGGCTAAAGCGGCAGACATTGAAAGCATTGCTGGAGGCAAGAGGCAAGATAGCCAGCAACAAGAACAAGGTGACACTGATCAAAGAACTCATGGAAGAAGACAGAGCAGCCATGGATGCAAGGCCAGAAACAGACCGGGAATTTGAACTGGAATTTCTCAGCAGGATAGCGTTGTATCCAAGTACCCCATCAATGGAAACCCATGAACGGGTCGCAGCAGACGTACATGAATACATCATGGCCATAAGGGGGCCCCAGCCACAACCTCTCCAAGTACACCCAACTCCACTCAGCATGCCGCAAGGTAAACCCAAAATACCGTACCAGGCATTTAAAAACTTCACGGACACGGAGGGAGAAATAGATGGGTATTTGCAAGACTTCGAGAGGCTGTGCCAGTTACATAACATTGACCCAGAGGATCAGGTACAGATATTGGCTGGGAAATTGTCTGGCCGGGCGGCCGATGCGTATCGGGCAGTCCCTAATGCCGACATCCGGGACTACCAGAAAGTTAAGCAGGCGATTTTGACCAGGTATGCCATCACCTCCGAGGCATACCGACTCCAATTCCGGGATCTTAAAAAGCAGGACCAAGATTCCCACACTGAGTTTGCCCATCGGTTGCACAGGGCGGCCACCGGATGGTTAGATGCAACACAAGCCACTTCACGAGAGGATGTTTTGCAATTATTATTGTTGGAGCAGTTTTTCCGGAGACTACCTCAAGAAATGCAGCTCTGGATAAGGGACCGTAAACCTTGCACCCTTCCAGAGGCTGCTAAATTAGCAGATGAGCACCAAGACACTAGACGGGAACAACGACCACCGCCTAGGGTAGTTGCCCAGCAACCCTATCACCGACCAGCAGTTACCGAACCAGCACGCCCACGTTCAGGAGGAGGTAACAGTCAGTACCCCAGGTACCAACCAGGAGCCCATACCCGGTGCCATCTCTGCAACCAAATGGGGCACATACAGAAAGACTGTCCCCGAAATCGGCCTCGTCAGCCCTGGCCGAATCAGGGCTACGCACCAGCACCTCGAGCCGCTGTACACTGTTACCAAGCAGCCGCTGCATTACAACCCCCCACAGCACTCCAAATGGAGGAACCCCTGGGCACCCTACACGAGGTTAACCCCATCCAAGCAGCATCGGACAATCGACAAAACCGACGGCAAGCTGTTCACCTGGAGGGGAGACAACTAGAAGGGTTACGTGACTCTGGGGCTACCATCACATTGGTCCGGAATCACCTTATTGCATCCAGACAACTTACTGGGGATTCTGTAGCTGTGCGAGTAGCTGGGGGAGCCATTTTCAAAGTTCCCACTGCGAAAGTACACCTGAATTGGGGAGCTGGGTCAGGGAATGTGGAGGTGGGCATGATGCAGGATTTACCCGCAGATGTTATTTTGGGCAACGACCTGGGGGAGCTGACTTCAGCTTTTGTTCCCCAATCTACCATCCACGAAGCTTATTCGGTTGTTACCCAGCAGCAGGCTCGCACCACAGGACCACTACTACCACAGACGGGGCGAAACTCCTCCAAACACCAGACACCCAGATACCCGTCCCGCAGTGGGGTACAGTGCCACAGGTGCAAGCAGTTTGGGCACTATCGACGAGACTGTACCCATAGCAGGAACCAAGCTGCATGGATCCGACCAGGGTCACCCCCTTCAGCACAGACAACGGTCCCCTACTATCCAGCAGAGGTTTCCCCAGTTGTACCCAGGTTCAAACACACAGAGGAGCAATGGGGTACCCTTCATGAAGCTAACCCGGTGCAAGCCGCCACGGAGAACCAACAGCATCATCTACAATCGGTCCAGTTAAATGGAATGCCCGCTCAAGGTCTCCGAGACACGGGAGCCACTCTCACCTTGGTCAAGCGACACCTGGTTCCAGATGCCGCCCGAACCGGAGGCTCAGCAGTGGTACGGATGGCAGGGGGAGCAGTACACCGACTACCCACTGCGAGGGTCCACTTGAATTGGGGTGCCGGGTCAGGTCTGATTGATGTGGGGTTGATACGGGAGCTCCCCACCGACATCTTACTGGGGAACGATCTAGGCCAGTTGCCCTCAGCGATCCTGCCAGTCCAGATCCCCGACCAATATCCTGGAGACCTACTGGCCTTCTGAGGTCCAGACGCTTCAATGTTTGGATTAAGAACAGTATTGAGCCCGGTTGTTGCACTGGAGTTTGGTGGTACAACCTTATGACTTTACTATTCACTACCGCCCCGGAAAACAGAATGGCAATGCTGACGGTTATCTCGACAAACTGAACTGGAAAAATTATCTGTGAGTATTCCCCGGACATCCCCAAGCCGATCCGTTATGGATCAGACTGTGTATGCCGGCTTGGTTCTGGGGGGAGCATTGTGGCAAACATCTCCACTTACAGAGTATTCTGTCAGGAATGATTGTACAACTGTATTATGTGTGCATTGTATGTGTAAACGTAACCCGAGCAGTACCTGTAGGATTTTGTATTGTGTTACCTGCTGGCTCATGAATGTGTATTGGAAACCCCTGCTGTCCCTCTGTGGAGACCCCGTGTGGCAAACACAGCCACTGGATATTGTCCTATTGTTTGTCTGGCAGAGTAAGGTATTATGGGATGTTCAGTTTTGTGTGTGGAATGTCTCGAAGAGGGAGGGGTTTTGGCTGAGTGTAATCCCTGTGTTTTTTCAATAAACAAGGCAGTCTAGTGTTGACCTTCAAGCCATGTGTCTGCTGGTTATTATAGCGTTGTTAATATTATACGCTACCAGGATTATTGTATGCTCTGCCTGACTACCAGTGGAGATATCGTGGATCGTACGGCTACTCCGCTACACCGGCAGTGCTGATCAGTGTATTCTGACAGCAGGGAACTTTCCCCACCATCAGAATACAATACCACAGCAGGAGTGATTTCCCCATCCACATTAAGTGTGTGGGAAGAGTTGATCGAAACAAATAAAATAAATTGTGTATGGGTTGCTTTATTCTGATTGATCAAATGGTATCTGAATTCAAAGTGCATGCATCTTAATACTACGATCCAGGTTAGAAACACAGAGAAAAAAATGGGAAGACATAACTAAGGTTTAAAAATCAGGTCAACATTTATTTTTTAGCTATATTCAATGACTCCATGTTATAAAGAATGGTAGAGGACAGTCCTTCAAGTCATCAGAAAGGGGCTACATCTTCATGCACATTACAGAACAAAATTGCAAAGCAAGTCGGGAAAATTGATGAAGATGAGATCTTTGCGTTGATTGCAGTTCACCTCAACCTTGCTGACAAGCACTGCTAGTCCAGTTAGGCAGACTCGTTGAAATGAAGGCAGGAGCTAAAAAAGAGGAGAGGTATAGGGTTAGAGACAAAACATTTGTAAAGCAGTCCTTAAAGCATATTTCCACTTTTGGAGCCAAAGTGGAATGTAACATGTACTTTATATATTGTTAGATGCTCCTATTAACATAGCATTATTTCAAACTTTAAAAAACTTACCGTTAGTTCACCGGTAACGGCTTTTCTCTTCAATCCTTCCAGGACGGCCTGCAATTGGGAGATTGTGGCTCCGCCTCACAAGAAACACAACTAATTTGCAGCTGTTTAAAAGGGTCCCACCCATCCTTAGCTCCAGTTAATAGGAAAGTAGTTTCCAACCGAACCTTAAGGAATATAGTCAATCAAACAGCTACATATAAATACATATACATTTATATTATACATATTCTTTTAGAATTCACCACCACATAGGGCGGGATGTAGGCCGGCCGTCCTGGAAGGATTGAAGAGAAAAGCCGTTACCGGTGAACTAACGGTAAGTTTTCTCCTTTCGTCCTTCCAGGACGGCCTACAATTGGGAGGATAATAAAGGAATCCATACAGGCCTACCTCAGGGCGGGACCACTGCCTGTAAGACCTTTCTGCCAAAGGCCAGGTCTTGTTGCGACAGTACTTCCACACGATAGTGCTTTAGGAAGGTATCTTGACTGGACCAAGTAGCAGCATGGCGGATCTGTTCCCAGGATGCTCCGGCTTTTTCGGCCCAGGAAGTTGCCATGCCCCTTGTGGAATGTGCCTTTAGAGTTGTTGGTGTGGGGGTACCCGACACCTTATATGACATACTAATGGCTTGTTTAATCCACCTAGAGATTGAGGGTTTTTATGCTTGTAAACCCTTCCTTGGTAAAGAATGCAGAACCAATAAGTGACTAGATCTTCTAAAACTCTTGGTTCTTTCTAGATATGCTAGAAGGCATCTTCTAACATCTAAGCAATGGAATTTTTCTTCTTTTGCGCATTTAGGTTTCTCACAAAATGATGGGAGAACCATCTCTTGATTCTTATGAAAAGATGACACTACCTTGGGCAGGTATAGTGGATCTGGTTTAAGAATCACCCTGTCTTGGAGAATTCTCATAAAGGGTTCTTTCATGGATAAGCTTTGCAAATCACCCACTCTCCTGGCTGTGGTGATTGCTAACAAAAAAGTTAATTTAATAGACAAAATGTCTAAACGAATTTTGTTTAAGGAGTCAAACGCTTCACTAGATAGCGCCTCTAGTACTAGCGTTAAGTTCCAGGCCGGAACAATAGTTCTGTTTATTGGAGATACCCTACTCCGGGCCAACAGAAATCTTTTAAAGGTTCTTGGGCTAACCTTTTGTCTAAAAAAACAGAAAGTGCCGCTATCTGTACTTTAAGGGTGTTCACCGCCACTCCCTTATCTACCCCATCCTGTAAAAAATCCAGGATCCTTGGGGTTGAGGCAGAGGAATCATTCTTCTGACTCTGCCAAGTACAAAAAGTATTCCAGATTCCTAGAAAGGAGGGTCTCAATGACTCAATGAGTATTATCCAAAGAACTGTCACAAATAGAGACACCAGGGTTGCAAATCACATCGTTTTTTGCGACCATACTTTGTGACTCTGCAGAACTCTTGATATTAAATTTTGTAGTGGAAATGCATAGGTTTGCTTGAAAGGCCCAGGTGGTACTGGGGCCTCCAAGCCCAGCATATCCTTCTGTACCATCAGAAGGAAGAACTGTTCTACTTTTTGGCTCTTCTGTGTGACAAACATGTCCACTCCTGTTTGACAATTTTATTGGACCAGGTTTTAGACTATTGTGGGGTTCAGTTCCCATTCTACCTGTTGGGTGAGATGGTAACTGATTCCCAATAGACCTGCTGATTTTAGCCGAGTCCCCATATCGTCCAGAGATGGGACCCACCTTTTGCCTAGTAGGTACTGAAGCCCTACTACCTTGATCCAAATCTTTATAAAGATCCTTGGCTCTGCTATCAGGCAAGGAGGAGAACCTCTGGGCTGCCTGAGAAAAGCTTGATGTTTCCCGCACATTGTAATGTGTAGGTAAGCATTTCTTACATCCAACATTGTCATACAGACATTTTGGTACAGATTTTTTCTGACCATGAACATGTTCACCCTGGAGAACTTTTGTTCTATTTTTAAGGGACAAGTCATAGTTGATTTTTGTACCACTTGGGAGACCAACTCCAATTGGTACCCTTCCCGATGCAGAAAGTAGGGACTGGCAGAGATGTTTTCCCATTGGGAAGCAAAATGGGTTAGTCTGCCCCCTACACTGACTCTGACGTCAGTTAGATTCTTTGGGTTTAGGCCCAGGTTTAAGGAACAACAAATTGTCCCCTTGTTTTCCTTTCCCAGAGCCTTTTTTCCTGGCTTTAAATGGTCTTTGACTCTTGCCTTGGAAGTTTTGAAAGGAATATCTTCCTGATTTATCCTTTCTCTTTGTGGGGAATTTTATCCCTTTTTCTGCGAATCTGGACAAGGTATCATCAAGTCCTGAACCGAAAAGCAATGAACCTTCAAAAGGCAGGGCACAAAGTCTTACTTTAGAGTTTGTATCACCTTCCCAAGCTTTGACCCAAAGCGCCCTTCTAGCAGAATTAACCAATGCTGCTGTTTTAGCAGATGCTGCTAATGACTCCACAGCTGCGTCTGCTAGATAGGACGCAGCTTTACTAATCAGGTTTAAGGAATTTATCAAATCTTGTGATCCTGCCATACTGTGGACACGTTTTAATAGTTCCTTAAGCCAAAAGTCTGTATTCCTGGCCACACAGGTATCAGCTAAGGCTACAGTGGTATTGTATGCATTTGAATCCCAGGCTTTACTTAATGCGGATTCAATCCTGCGATCCATGGGATCTGTAATATGCCCGGCATTTTCAAAGAACAAATCTGTTCCTTTTGATAATTGTGACAGGGGAGCATCAAGTTTAGGGTTTTTTGTAAATACCCTCAAAATCCTGAGGCTCAAAGGGAAACCTTTTCCAGTTTTTTGGTCTGGAAAAGGCATGTGTAGGTACCTTCCATTCCTGATGTATTATGTCCTTTAATGACTGATGAATGGGAATGGTTCTGTACTGGGCTTTCCCCAAGCCTTTGTACACTTTGTCTTTGCAAGAAGACTTTTTTGCTGGAATAGGAATCTCTTCAGTGTCATATACCACTTTGAGAAGATTTTGCATATATTCCAAGGGAAAAAGATTTTTAACTTCTGGATCCTCCTGTTCCCTAACCTGAGTTGAGGGAATGGATAAATTATCTTCCCAGAGGGATGGGGGTCCCATTGACCCCTCAGCATCTTGGGAGGATGCATTGTCTGCTCCTTCCATTGCTGGAACTAGAGGGATGGCTGCTGGAGCCTTAAAGGTTTGAACAGCAGCTGCTATTTCCTCCCTCATAGATTTAAGTAAATCTTTCATAAGGTCCTGCCCTGCCAATTTGTTAATGCAAGTCTGGCATAAGGGCTTTGTATAAGACCTAGATAACCTAACCCCACATTCCCCACATTTTTTAGTTGAGGATAGGGGTCTGGCAGGGGCTTCCTGTGCCGGTGGTGTACCTGTGACAACACATGAAAAAACAAGAAGAGAGGACACCATGAAGCGACATAATCTTCTTGCCTATCACTACGGCAACATACAGGAAAAGCATGGCATGGCATACCTGTCCTAATAGACAGCAGTGGGCCACCATCGGTATCACTTACCCGATCCTGTCGCCACCTGCGTTGCCGCTTTCTCCCCTGTGAGGACTGCGGCTGCTTGTGTCTCTTTTTGGGGCTTTCGCCCTCTCGGAGTCGGAGAGTCAGTCATGGTATCACCGAGTTCGCTCCGATCCGGCGTCTCCTCCACGCTGGGTTTCTTCCGGGAGTCAGCCGCTCCGCCCCTTCCGCCGGAACTTCCTGTCTCCATAGCGAGGCTTGGGGCTCACCGCTCGGCGGGAAATTCGAAATCCTTACCGCCCAACGAAGTGAATGGAGGAGACTTCCTGCAGAGACTAGCAGGACTTCAGGTATGAGGGACCTTCCACGAGGCAAACCGCACTACCTGGTATGTTTGGCGACCTGAAAGCTCCTTTTTCCAAAGGACACAGCTAGGGAGGAACCTGCTATTAGGCCGACCGAAGCCGCCTTACAGGGGTACCGTCTTGGCCAGCTATTTGCCTCAGGTTAGTTAAAAAAAACAAACGTTCCGATGTGAGGTTGGAAACACAACTGAACTGGAGCTAAGGATGGGTGGGACCCTTTTAAACAGCTGCAAATTAGTTGTGTTTCCTGTGAGGCGGAGCCACAATCTCCCAATTGTAGGCCGTCCTGGAAGGATGAAAGGAGAAAAATTGCCTTTTTACATGCATTTTATTTGCTTAAAATAGTTACATGCTCTTGGCTGGAGACAGGCAACCGGGCACTCTGATGGGCTGGAGATAGGTGGTATCAGTGAAAGTAAAAAAATCCCAAAGTTTGGGTTGTCCCCATAAAAGAAATATAGAGGGGAAATATTCCAATGGGGACACTAGTTCTGGTGACCTGGCGGTTCCCAAGGAAATCCCTCAATCTGCAGGGATTTCTTCTAACTTCCTGTTTGGCTATGGGACACGAAGTGAAGGAAAACATCAGCAATGGGACAGATGGTGAAAAAATATCTGACTGAGGATATACCCCCCCCCCCTTACTCTATACAAAAATAAAGTTTTACTTGTAGTTATACTTTAAGTGGCTTTTTCCAGGAAGGGCACTTCATTTTAATCAGGTAATCTCTATTTGTTTTAACCTTAAACAATAACACAGGGAAACAAATAAAATTCAATTTTAAGTGGGCTCCAGCAAGAATTGGCCCACACCCACCATGTGACCACCCAAGCTCCCCATGCAAGGTCAAACAACCGCAAACAGAGGAGAGAGGAAGGAACTCCAAGAACCTTCACCAATGCAGAGCAACCCCCAAGCTGTAGCGCACTTCAGCAGCAGGCTTCCTTTACCCTGACACCCAGAGAGGAAGGCACAATTTCACACACAAAAAAAAGCTCAATAGTAAGGATAACCAAAAGGCACCATTGTACCCCGCTTACCTGGGCCTGGCTAGTGCATGAGATGAGGCACCTGCTTACGCTGTAGCAGCCAGCAGTTTCTGCTTTCTCCATGTTGCACAGTGCAGCGGAAAACTGAGAATGTGGAGTGACTAGGACCTGGAGCTCACATGTGGCAAGCCTCCACCACTATAGCGGCTTCCCTGCACTGCAGCAACCACCTTGTAAGTCCTGGGCTGCATGACACCAGCTCACATAACTTCACACAGCTTCGGGCACACAGGCACAGACAACCCGGCTGGCCACTGCTCCCCTGGGCTGGTGGAGGAAAAAAGGCACTGCAACAATCCCATCATCCAACAGGAGGGGGGTGCTGGGATGAACAGAAAATCAGAAACAACCCTGTGTAAGGCCACCACTCTCCCCCCCCCACCCCCTCCAGTGAGAGCATAGCCCCCACTACAACAATTGCCTGCAGTGCCTCCATAGTGGAGGAAACACCATAACCGAGGGCATGGTGGAAGGGGTAGAACAAAAAGGCTTGCTATAGTGTTTCCTGGGAATTTGAGTGGAGCAACTCTCTCTCCAGGTGCAGTCGTGAAAGATGATTGGGGAAAGTGTAAAGGGTTAATTATACCCGATGCTGGATGAAAACAAAGGAGAGCTAAGTGCAAAATTTGGTTCAATGCTTCCAAGTCCTTACACACACCACTTCCAACCATAGGAGGTCCATGGATAAACTGCAGAAACCTATTAAAGAGCTGAATGGAGGAAAAGACCACATGGACCAGAAGCTTGAATCCAATAGACCCCCAGCTTTTTAAGAGCATTATTTAAGGCAGTGGTGGTCAACTTTCTTGACACAGGGGGTTTCAAGTGCAGACCCACACCACCAAAGGGACGCACATACAATTAAAAGTGAAGTTTACCCTTGAGGGTGGAAAAAAAAAAAAAAAAAATCGTAAAATGCACATATTATTGCAGGAAAAAAAAAGTGTGTACCCTTTCCTTATATCCCATGATCCTCCTAGATTTTCCTCTAAATATAAAAAACAACATAGGTTGCATATTCCAACGACTAAATTGTATGCTTACCAATTTACCAAACTAACCCAAACAGCAAAGTCTTGCCAGAGCCCAACCATGCTGCTCATTCTGATCCGCAAAGAGATTTAGAAAGAGGCTGGGCATAAATCAGCAGGGAAGGGGAATTACTGGTATTGTATACAAACAGTGCTAGAGAGGGCTTGATTACACAACATATCATTTGCATTTCAGATGAATGAAACACGGCTCTAGTAAAGCAGCCAATCACTATATGCATTGCCTATGAACTCTGCTTTGTTGGGACCACAAAGAGCATATGCGCAAGGGGAAATCATTTGCAATGCATTCTACACTGCTCCAGGGTGGGCATATAAATGAGCAACAATTAATGTCATAATAATGGCATAATAAAAGTATGTTAAGCTTTGGGTCCACAAAACTGAGTGGCTAAACCCAAGCAACGAGTTAGAATGAAAGCTCATAACTCAGTTCATCTCCTTCCTTACTCAGCATAAAACATTAAATATTTTTCAGTCCACAAAATTGAGAGGCTAACCCAAGCCATGAGTTACATTGATACCCACCATCCGCCAATGCCGCAGGAAAGGGATTTCATCTTGCTTGGAGTGTTCATGGCTTACCATTTTGCTTGGAGTGTTCATGGCTTCTCACTTTGCTGTTCATTGTTTCCACCTATTAATGGAAAAGATAAAATTTACAACGGCATCATGCCTATGTTTTCAGAGATAATGAAATATGAGATTTGGGTTAAAAACACAAAATGTAAACCATTTCATGAGAAAGACTTTCGCCTTGAACCTAAAATGCTTGCTGCATGGTTGTTATAATAAATCTGGCTTCCCTGCTGTGGCATTGTATTCTGACAGCGAGGAGACTCCCCTGCTGTCAAAATATACAGATCAGCTCTGCAGCCTACTGCACTGATCGAGCGGGAATATACTGACTTCTGTAAACCACATTGGCCACACATGGATCGAAATTCAGCTGGGCCCTGCTGAACCAGCCACATTTTAATCCATGTATGGCCAGCTTAAGGAAGTTACAACTCTTTCTGAATACATGTCACAGTTTAGTTACTTTAAGGCTGGCCATACATGGAACCGTTTAACTGAACAGATTTCCCCATCCACACAATGTGGAAGGAGATGTCCTTCCAATTTTGTTAATGTATTTTAGACTCCTCCACTGTCAGATTACACTGATCATCACTTATTGAAAGGAACAACAAGCTGGCTCGAGAGAAGTCTTACCATTAGATCTACATTTCTGGAATAGGAACAGCCATAGATTAACTGAAAATGCAGCCCAGTCCCTGCTGAACTGCTTGAATTGTGATCCATCTATAGCAAGTTTTAGTTTTTCAAGAGAATCAGCAGTCTCCAGTTGAATAAACCCATGAGGGAAGCCTCCATGTTTTCTTATGTTACTTCTATCAAAACCGCAAGATGCCTTGACACATGAAATTCTAGCCAACCAAAAAAAAACATGTATTGCTTTGTTTGCATTTAAACATTTTCATGCACTGCAAGACAGCATTTTAGTCTCAGATGGTAAAGTTACAGAAGTAATATTGAACAAGCAACTCTTATTTAACCACTTGAATACAAGGGCACTCTCACCCCCTGCCCAGGCCAATTTTCAGCTTTCAGCGCTCTCACACTTTGAATGACAATTACTCAGTCATGCAACGCTGTACCCAAATTTTTTATCCGTTTTCACACAAATAGCGCTTTCTTTTGGTGGTATCTAATCGCCACTGAGTAATTAATTTTTTTGCGAAAAAAGTGAAATAAGAGCGAAAATGTAGAAAAAAAAAAAACATTTTTATTTAGTTTCCATTATAACATTTTGCAAATAAGTAATTTTTTTTTCTCATAAATTTGAACTGCTACATATCTTTGGTAAAAATAACCCAAAATTACTGGGTATTATTATGTGTGACAGTTAGGGTTCTTTTACACTAGGATTCCGTCAAACGGACTCCGTTTATCTCAGCGGGGGATCGATCCGTCGATCCCCCGCTGAGCAGCCGGATGACAGCTGTTCTCCGCGCTGTGTGCGGAGATACAGCTGTCAGGTCCCTATGCATCTCTATGGGGGAATTGGATGGGAACGGACCGTCGGTCCATTCTCATTCGATCCCATCCGATCGACGGATGGAAAATAGGGTTTCCATCCGTCCAGATTTGATGGATCTGATGGGATGTCAGCGGACATGTCTCCGCTGACACCCGATGCCCCATAGAGATGCATGGGGTGTCCGTTCAAATCCACAAAAACAACTGACAGGCGGATTTGAACGGTCCGTCTGTGTGAAAGGGGCCTTATAGAGTCTATGGTGCCAATCATTAAAAATTGATCACACCTAATCACATCAGATGTACCGACGGGCCCATCTAATTTCTTGAGGCCCTGAAATGTTAGGACAGTAAAATGACCCCTTTTTGGAAAGTAGACATTCCAGGGTATTTAGTAAGAGGCATAGTGAGATTTTTGGAGTTGTAATTCTTTCCCACAATTCTTGAGGAAATAAATACTTTATTTTTCACACAAAATTGTAATAACAAGTTATTTCTCACACACAGTATAGGCATACTTGCAATTACACCCCAAAATACATTCTGCTACTCCTCCTGAATATGGCAATACCACGTGTGAGACTTTTACACAGCCTGGCCACATACAGAGGCCCAACATGCAAAGAGCACCGTCAGGTGTTCTAGGAGCATAAATTACACGCAATTTCATAACGACCCAACACACTTTGAAGGCCCTGGAGCACAAGGACAATCGAATTACCAACAAAATGACCCCATTTGAAAAACACCCCAATGTATACTCTATGAGGCATTATGAGTCTTTTCTCTATGTCATTTTTTTCCACAAATTTTTAGAAAATGTGGAAAGAAAAATAAACATTTTTTATTTATTTTATCTACACAAAGCTGTCAATTTTAAAAGATATTCCTAACACATAGCATGTACACAGCAAAAATTACACCCCAAAATACATTCTGCTACTCCTCCGGAGTAAGGCGATACCAGGTGTGAGAGGCCCAACATCCAAGTAGCACCTTCAGGCGTTCTAGGAGAATTGCACATCTAATTTCATTACAACCAATCACACTTTTGAAGGCCCTGGAGGACCAGGACAATGGAAACACCCACAAAATGACCCCATTTTGGAAAGCAAACACCCTAACACAATCTTTGAGGCATGGGCTGCAGACAGGCACCCGGCGCCCTCTGGCGGGCTGGACACAGGCACCTGGGCGCCCTCTGGCGGGCTGGACACAGGCACCCGGGCGCCCTCTGGCGGGCTGGACACAGGCACCCGGGCGCCCTCTGGCGGGCTGGACACAGGCACCCGGGCGCCCTCTGGCGGGCTGGACACAGGCACCCGGGCGCCCTCTGGCGGGCTGGACACAGGCACCCGGGCGCCCTCTGGCGGGCTGGACACAGGCACCCGGGCGCCCTCTGGCGGGCTGGACACAGGCACCCCCCTGGGCCCTCCGACAGGCTGGACACAGGCGGCACCCGGGCCCTCCGACGGGCTGGACACAGGCGGCACCCGGGCCCTCCAACGGGCTGGACACAGGCGGCACCCGGGCCCTCCAACGGGCTGGACACAGGCGGCACCCGGGCCCTCCAACGGGCTGGACACAGGCGGCACCCGGGCCCTCCAACGGGCTGGACACAGGCGGCACCCGGGCCCTCTGATGGGCTGGACACAGGCAACCGGGCCCTCTGATGGGCTGGACACAGGCAACCGGGCCCTCTGAGGGGCTGGACACAGGTGGTATCATTGAAAGTAAAAAAAGTTTGGGTGGTCCCCATAAAAGAAATAAAAAGGGAAATATTCCAATAGCGACACCTTTTTTTTGGTGACCTAGCTGTCCCCAAGGAGGTCCCTCAATCTGCAGGAATTTCTTTTCCCTTCCTGTTTGGCTATGGGACAGGAATTGAAGGAAAATCTTGGTTATGGGACAGATGGCGAATCAATATCTGATTGAGGTTAATCCCCCCCCCCCTTTACTCTATACATAAAGAAAGTTTTACTTGTAGTTCTATTTTAAGTGGCTTTTTCCAGGAAGGGCACTTCCTTTTATCAGGAGAGCTCTATTTGATTTAACCTTAAACACAGGGAAACAAATACAATCCCATTTTAAGTGGGCTCCAGCCATGTGACCACCCTTGCTCCCCATGCAAGGTCAAACAACCGCAAATAGAGGATAAAGGAAGGAGCTCTGAAAACCTTCACCAATGCAGAGTAGCCCCCCATCTGTAGCGCACTTCAACAGCAGGCTTCCATCACCCTGACACCCAAAGATGAAGGCACAATAAACCACACACAAAAAATCCCAATAGTAAGGATAACCGAAAGGAACACTGTACCCCCTTACCTGGGCCTGGCTAGTGAATGAGATGAGGCACCTGCTTCTGCCGTAGCAGCCAACAGTTTCTGGTTTCTACATGTTGCACAGTGCCGCGGAATGTTGAGAATGTGGTGTGGCCAGGTCCCGGAGCTCACATGTGGCAAGCCTCCACTACTACAGCGGCTTCCCTGCACTGCAGGAACCACCTTGTAAGTCCTGGGCTGCATGACACAAGCCCATATAACTCCGAACAGCGTCGGGCAAACAGGCACAGACAACTCTGCTGGCCACTGCTCCCCTGAGCTGGTGGAGGAAAAAAGGCACTGCAACACATCCATCATCCGACAGGAGGGGGTGCTGGGATGAGCAGAAAAAAACCTGGGTAAAAAACCACTCCCCCCTCCCCCTTCAGTGAGAGCATAACCCCCACTACAAAAGTTGCCTGCAGTGCCTCCATAGTGGAGGAAACACCATAACAGAATGGCATGGTGGAAGAGGTAGAACTTAAAGGCTTGCTGTGGTGTTTCTTGGGAATTTGGGTGCAGCAACTCTCTCCAGGTGCAGTCCTGATAGACGAATGGGGAAGTGTAAAAGGTTAATTATACCCGATGCTGAATGAAAACAGAGCTCAATGCCAATATTTGTTCAATGCTTCTTAAGTCCATGCACACACACCTTCCAGCCATGGTCCATGGATGAACTGCAGAAACCTATTAAAGAGCTGAATGGAAGAAGAGACCACATGAACCAGAAGCTTGAATCCAATAGACCCCCAGCTTTTTAAGAGCATTATTTAAGGCAGTGGTGGTCAACCTTATTGACACAGGGGGCTTCAAGTGCAGACCCATACCACAGGCACCCGGGCACTCTGGAAGGGCATGGAGACCGGCACCCGGGCCCTCTGGAAGGGCATGGAGAACGGCACCCGGGCCCTCTGGAAGGGCATGGAGACCGGCACCCGGGCCCTCTGGAAGGGCATGGAGACCGGCACCCGGGCCCTCTGGAAGGGCATGGAGACCGGCACCCGGGCCCTCTGGAAGGGCATGGAGACCGGCACCCGGGCCCTCTGGAAGGGCATGGAGACCGGCACCCGGGCCCTCTGGAAGGGCATGGAGACCGGCACCCGGGCACTCTAGAAGGGCATGGAGACCGGCACCCTGGAAGGTCATGGAGACCGGCACCCTGGAAGGTCATGGAGACCGGCACCCTGGAAGGTCATGGAGACCGGCACCCTGGAAGGGCATGGAGACCGGCACCCGGGCACTCTGGAAGGGCTGACACGGGCACCCCTGATAGGCTGGACACGGGCACCCCTGATGGGCTTACTCTATACAAAAAGAAGGTTTTGCTTGTAGTTCTACTATAAGTGGCTTTTTTATTAATTTCCTTTTATCAGGAGAGCTCCATTTGCTTTAACCTTAAACAATAACAAAGGGAAACAAATACAATCCCATTTTAAGTGGGCTCCAGCAACAATTGACCCACACCCGCCATGTGACCACCCAAGCTCCCCATGCAAGGTAAATCAACCACAAATAGATGAGAGAGGAAGGAGCTCCGAGAACTTTCACCAATGCAAAGCTGCCCCCAAGCTGTAGCGCACTTCAGCAGCAGGCTTCCTTTACCCTGACACCTAGAGAGGAAGGCACAATAAACCACACACAAGTAATCCCAATAGTAAGGATAACCAAAAGGCACCACTGTGCCCCCCTTACCTGGGCCTGGCTAGTGCATGAGATTGAGCACCTGCTTCTGCTGTAGCAGCCAACAGTTTCTGCTTTCTTCATGTTGCACAGAGCAGCAGAATTCTGAGAATGCGGAGTGGCCAGGACCCGCAGATCACATGTGGCAAGCCTCCACCACTGCAGCAGCTTCCCTTCACTGCAAGAACCACCTTGCAAGTCCTGGGCTGCATGACACAAGCTCATATAACTCCAAACAGCATCGGGCACACAGGCACAGACAACCCTGCTGGCCACTGCTCCCCTGGGCTGGAGGAGGAAAAAAAAGGCACTGCAACACCCCCATCATCCGACAGTAGGGAGGGTGCAGTGATGGTCAGAAGGCCCTCTGGAAGGGCTTGGAGAGACACGCAACCGGAGCCCTCTGGAAGGGCTTGGAGACAGGCAACCTGGGCCTTCTGGAAGGGCTTGGAGACAGGCAACCTGGGCCTTCTGGAAGGGCTTGGAGACCGGCAACCGGGGCCCTCTGGAAGGGCTTGGAGACAGGCAACCGGGGCCCTCTGGAAGGGCTTGGAGACAGGCAACCGGGGCCCTCTGGAAGGGCTTGGAGACAGGCAACCGGGGCCCTCTGGAAGGGCTTGGAGACAGGCAACCGGGGCCCTCTGGAAGGGCTTGGAGACAGGCAACCGGGGCCCTCTGGAAGGGCTTGGAGACAGGCAACCGGGGCCCTCTGGAAGGGCTTGGAGACAGGCAACCGGGGCCCTCTGGAGGGGCTTGGAGACACGCAACCGGGGCCCTCTGGAGGGGCTTGGAGACACGCAACCGGGGCCCTCTGGAGGGGCTTGGAGACACGCAACCGGGGCCCTCTGGAGGGGCTTGGAGACACGCAACCGGGGCCCTCTGGAGGGGCTTGGAGACACGCAACCGGGGGCCCTCTGGAGGGGCTTGGAGACACGCAACCTGGGCCCTCTGGAGGGGCTTGGAGACACGCAACCTGGGCCCTCTGGAGGGGCTTGGAGACACGCAACCTGGGCCCTCTGGAGGGGCTTGGAGACACGCAACCTGGGCCCTCTGGAGGGGCTTGGAGACACGCAACCTGGGCCCTCTGGAGGGGCTTGGAGACACGCAACCGGGGCCCTCTGGAGGGGCTTGGAGACACGCAACCGGGGCCCTCTGGAGGGGCTTGGAGACACGCAACCGGGGCCCTCTGGAAGGGCTTGGAGACACGCAACCGGGGCCCTCTGGAAGGGCTTGGAGACACGCAACCGGGGCCCTCTGGAAGGGCTTGGAGACACGCAACCGGGGCCCTCTGGAAGGGCATGGAGACCGGCATCCAGGCACTCTGGAAGGGCATGGAGACCGGCACCCGGGCACTCTGGAAGGGCATGGAGACCGGCACCCGGGCACTCTGGAAGGGCATGGAGACCAGCACCCGGGCACTCTGGAAGGGCATGGAGACCGGCACCCGTGCACTCTGGAAGGGCATGGAGACCGGCACCCGGGCACTCTGGAAGGGCATGGAGACCGGCACCCGTGCACTCTGGAAGGGCATGGAGACGGGCACCCTGGAAGGGCATGGAGACGGGCACCCGGGCACTCTGGAAGGGCATGGAGACGGGCACCTTGGAAGGGCATGGAGACGGGCACCCGGGCACTCTGGAAGGGCACTTTCCTTTTATCAGGAGAGCTCCATTTGCTTTAAACTTAAACAATAACAAAGGGAAACAAATACAATCCCATTTTAAGTGGGCTCCAGCAACAATTGACCCACACCCGCCATGTGACCACCCAAGCTCCCCATGCAAGGTCAATCAACCGCAAATAGACAAGAGAGGAAGGAGCTCCGAGAACTTTCACCAATGCAAAGCTGCCCCCACGCTGTAGCGCACTTCAGCAGCAGGCTTCCTTTACCCTGACACCTAGAGAGGAAGGCACAATAAACCACACACAAGTAATCCCAATAGTAAGGATAACTAAAAGGCACCACTGTACCCCCCTTACCTGGGCCTGGCTAGTGCATGAGATGAGGCACCTGCTTCTTCTGTAGCAGCTAACAGTTTCTGCTTTCTCCATGTTGCACAGAGCAGCAGAATTCTGAGAATGCGGAGTGGCCAGGACCTGCAGATCACATGTGGCAAGCCTCCACCACTGCAGAGGCTTCCCTTCACTGCAATAACCACCTTGCAAGTCCTGGGCTGCATGACACAAGCTCATATAACTCCAAACAGCATCGGGCACACAGGCACAGACAACCCTGCTGGCCACTGCTCCCCTGGGCTGGAGGAGGAAAAAAAGGCACTGCAACACCCCCATCATCCGACAGGAGGGAGGGTGCAGTGATGGTCAGAAGGCCCTCTGGAAGGGCTTGGAGACACGCAACCGGGGCCCTCTGGAAGGGCTTGGAGACAGGCAACCGGGGCCCTCTGGAAGGGCTTGGAGACAGGCAACCGGGGCCCTCTGGAAGGGCTTGGAGACAGGCAACCGGGGCCCTCTGGAAGGGCTTGGAGACAGGCAACCGGGGCCCTCTGGAAGGGCTTGGAGACATGCAACCGGGGCCCTCTGGGGCACTTGTCTGCCATTGCTGTGTGGAGAGGACACCCAATTTCCTTCCAACTTTATCCTCAAGATCGGCAGTACCTCCATTGGATTGTTTACACCATAAGGGATTGCTCCTGGCTCCTCCCTTTGAGGACTTCAGATGCCCAGCTATTTGTGGGGCACCTACCTGACCTGATCCTCCGGGGTTCCAAATATTCGATCAATCCACAAACTATACTGCTGCATACATTGCCAGATAAATCCACACCAATCAGATGTTTTTAACCTTTGTGCATGCAATGAAAGCCCAGTTATGACCTAACTCTAGTACCACTTTGAACCACCCCTGAAGAAGAAGCAAGCATTTTGGCTTCGAAACATGTCGGGTTTCATAGTTCTAGCATTATGAGTTTTGTCCCCCTGTCTATTTCATGCTTGTACATGTCTTTTTAACCCATTGTTTTTTGTATTCAATAAAATTTATTACCTTTTCTATTATATACAATTTTACCATTTTTATGTGCCTTCAAAGTCCCATTTAGGGGAACCCCTGTTTCTTTGGCTTGGAGACACGCAACCGGGGCCCTCTGGAAGGGCTTGGAGACACGCAACCGGGGCCCTCTGGAAGGGCTTGGAGACACGCAACCGGGGCCCTCTGGAAGGGCTTGGAGACACGCAACCGGGGCCCTCTGGAAGGGCTTGGAGACACGCAACCGGGGCCCTCTGGAAGGGCATGGAGACACGCAACCGGGGCCCTCTGGAAGGGCATGGAGACCGGCACCCGGGCACTCTGGAAGGGCATGGAGACCGGCACCCGGGCACTCTGGAAGGGCATGGAGACCGGCACCCGGGCACTCTGGAAGGGCATGGAGACAGGCAACCGGGGCCCTCTGGAAGGGCTTGGAGACAGGCAACCGGGGCCCTCTGGAAGGGCATGGAGAGCGGCACCCGGGCACTCTGGAAGGGCATGGAGACCGGCACCCGGGCACTCTGGAAGGGCATGGAGACCGGCACTCTGGAAGGGCATGGAGACCGGCACTCTGGAAGGGCATGGAGACCGGCACCCGGGCACTCTGGAAGGGCATGGAGACCGGCACCCGGGCACTCTGGAAGGGCATGGAGACCGGCACCCGGGGCCCTCTGGAAGGGCATGGAGACCGGCACCCGGGGCCCTCTGGGGCACTTGTCTGCCGGTTGCTGTGCGGAGAGGACACCCAATTTCCTTCCAACTTTATCCTCAAGATCGGCAGTACCTCCATTGGATTGTTTACACCATAAGGGATTGCTCCTGGCTCCTCCCTTTGAGGACTTCAGATGCCCAGCTATTTGTGGGGCACCTACCTGATTTGATCCTCCGTGGTTCCAAATATTCGATCAATCCACAAACTATACTGCTGCATACATTGCCAGATAAATCCACACCAATCAGATGTTTTTAACCTTTGTGCATGCAATGAAAGCCCAGTTATGACCTAACTCTAGTACCACTTTGAACCACCCCTGAAGAAGAAGCAAGCATTTTGGCTTCGAAACATGTCGGGTTTCATAGTTCTAGCGTTATGAGTTTTGTCCCCCTGTCTATTTCATGCTTGTACATGTCTTTTTAACCCATTGTTTTTTGTATTCAATAAAATTTATTACCTTTTCTATTATATACAATTTTACCATTTTTATGTGCCTTCAAAGTCCCATTTAGGGGAACCCCTGTTTCTTGGGCTTGGAGACACGCAACCGGGGCCCTCTGGAAGGGCTTGGAGACACGCAACCGGGGCCCTCTGGAAGGGCTTGGAGACACGCAACCCAGGCCCTCTGGAAGGGCATGGAGACCGGCACCCGGGCCCTCTGGAAGGGCATGGAGACCGGCACGCGGGCCCTCTGGAAGGGCATGGAGACCGGCACCTGGGCCCTCTGGAAGGGCATGGAGACCGGCACCCGGGCACCCTGGAAGGTCATGGAGACCGGCACCCTGGAAGGTCATGGAGACCGGCACCCTGGAAGGGCATGGAGATCGGCACCCTGGAAGGGCATGGAGACCGGCACCCGGGCACTCTGGAAGGGCTGACACGGGCACCCCTGATAGGCTGGACACGGGCACCCCTGATGGGCTTACTCTATACAAAAAGAAGGTTTTGCTTGGAGTTCTACTATAAGTGGCTTTTTTATTAATATCCTTTTATCAGGAGAGCTCCATTTGCTTTAACCTTAAACAATAACAAAGGGAAACAAATACAATCCCATTTTAAGTGGGCTCCAGCAACAATTGACCCACACCCGCCATGTGACCACCCAAGTTCCCCATGCAAGGTAAATCAACCGCAAATAGATGAGAGAGGAAGGAGCTCCGAGAACTTTCACCAATGCAAAGCTGCCCCCAAGCTGTAGCGCACTTCAGCAGCAGGCTTCCTTTACCCTGACACCTAGAGAGGAAGGCACAATAAACCACACACAAGTAATCCCAATAGTAAGGATAACCAAAAGGCACCACTGTGCCCCCCTTACCTGGGCCTGGCTAGTGCATGAGATTAGGCACCTGCTTCTGCTGTAGCAGCCAACAGTTTCTGCTTTCTTCATGTTGCACAGAGCAGCAGAATTCTGAATGCGGAGTGGCCAGGACCCGCAGATCACATGTGGCGAGCCTCCACCGCTGCAGCGGCTTCCCTTCACTGCAAGAACCACCTTGCAAGTCCTGGGCTGCATGACACAAGCTCATAACTCCGAACAGCATCGGGCACACAGGCACAGACAACCCTGCTGGCCACTGCTCCCCTGGGCTGGAGGAGGAAAAAAAGGCACTGCAACACCCCCATCATCCGACAAGAGGGAGGGTGCAGTGATGGTCAGAAGGCCCTCTGGAAGGGCTTGGAGACACGCAACCGGGGCCCTCTGGAAGGGCTTGGAGACAGGCAACCGGGGCCTTCTGGAAGGGCTTGGAGACAGGCAACCGGGGCCCTCTGGAAGGGCTTGGAGACAGGCAACCGGGGCCCTCTGGAAGGGCTTGGAGACAGGCAACCGGGGCCCTCTGGAAGGGCTTGGAGACAGGCAACCGGGGCCCTCTGGAAGGGCTTGGAGACAGGCAACCGGGGCCCTCTGGAAGGGCTTGGAGACAGGCAACCGGGGCCCTCTGGAAGGGCTTGGAGACAGGCAACCGGGGCCCTCTGGAAGGGCTTGGAGACAGGCAACCGGGGCCCTCTGGAAGGGCTTGGAGACAGGCAACCGGGGCCCTCTGGAAGGGCTTGGAGACAGGCAACCGGGGCCCTCTGGAAGGGCTTGGAGACAGGCAACCGGGGCCCTCTGGAAGGGCTTGGAGACACGCAACCGGGGCCCTCTGGAGGGGCTTGGAGACACGCAACCGGGGCCCTCTGGAGGGGCTTGGAGACACGCAACCGGGGCCCTCTGGAGGGGCTTGGAGACACGCAACCGGGGCCCTCTGGAGGGGCTTGGAGACACGCAACCGGGGCCCTCTGGAGGGGCTTGGAGACACGCAACCGGGGCCCGCTGGAGGGGCTTGGAGACACGCAACCGGGGCCCGCTGGAGGGGCTTGGAGACACGCAACCGGGGCCCGCTGGAGGGGCTTGGAGACACGCAACCGGGGCCCGCTGGAGGGGCTTGGAGACACGCAACCGGGGCCCTCTGGAGGGGCTTGGAGACACGCAACCGGGGCCCTCTGGAGAGGCTTGGAGACACGCAACCGGGGCCCGCTGGAGGGGCTTGGAGACACGCAACCGGGGCCCTCTGGAGGGGCTTGGAGACACGCAACCGGGGCCCTCTGGAGGGGCTTGGAGACACGCAACCGGGGCCCTCTGGAGGGGCTTGGAGACACGCAACCGGGGCCCTCTGGAGGGGCTTGGAGACACGCAACCGGGGCCCTCTGGAGGGGCTTGGAGACACGCAACCGGGGCCCTCTGGAAGGGCTTGGATACACGCAACCGGGGCCCTCTGGAAGGGCTTGGAGACACGCAACCGGGGCCCTCTGGAAGGGCTTGGAGACACGCAACCGGGGCCCTCTGGAAGGGCTTGGAGACACGCAACCGGGGCCCTCTGGAGCACTTGGAAACACGCAACCGGGGCCCTCTGGAAGGGCATGGAGACCGGCACCCGGGCACTCTGGAAGGGCATGGAGACCGGCACCCGGGCACTCTGGAAGGGCATGGAGACCGGCACCCTGGCACTCTGGAAGGGCATGGAGACCGGCACCCTGGCACTCTGGAAGGGCATGGAGACCGGCACCCTGGCACTCTGGAAGGGCATGGAGACCGGCACCCGGGCACACTGGAAGGGCATGGAGACCGGCACCCTGGAAGGGCATGGAGACGGGCACCCGGGCACTCTGGAAGGGCATGGAGACGGGCACCTTGGAAGGGCATGGAGACGGGCACCCGGGCACTCTGGAAGGGCATTTTCCTGTTATCAGGAGAGCTCCATTTGCTTTAAACTTAAATAACAAAGGGAAACAAATACAATCCCATTTTAAGTGGGCTCCAGCAACAATTGACCCACACCCGCCATGTGACCACCCAAGCTCCCCATGCAAGGTCAATCAACCGCAAATAGACAAGAGAGGAAGGAGCTCGAGAACTTTTACCAATTCAAAGCTGCCCCCACGCTGTAGCGCACTTCAGCAGCAGGCTTCCTTTACCCTGACACCTAGAGAGGAAGGCACAATAAACCACACACAAGTAATCCCAATAGTAAGGATAACTAAAAGGCACCACTGTACCCCCCTTACCTGGGCCTGGCTAGTGCATGAGATGAGGCACCTGCTTCTGCTGTAGCAGCTAACAGTTTCTGCTTTCTCCATGTTGCACAGAGCAGCAGAATTCTGAGAATGCGGAGTGGCCAGGACCCGCAGATCACATGTGGCAAGCCTCCACCACTGCAGAGGCTTCCCTTCACTGCAATAACCACCTTGCAAGTCCTGGGCTGCATGACACAAGCTCATATAACTCCAAACAGCATCGGGCACACAGGCACAGACAACCCTGCTGGCCACTGCTCCCCTGGGCTGGAGGAGGAAAAAAAGGCACTGCAACACCCCCATCATCCGACAGGAGGGAGGGTGCAGTGATGGTCAGAAGGCCCTCTGGAAGGGCTTGGAGACACGCAACCGGGGCCCTCTGGAAGGGCTTGGAGACAGGCAACCCGGGGCCCTCTGGAAGGGCTTGGAGACAGGCAACTGGGCACTCTGGAAGGGCATGGAGACCGGCACCCGGGCGCTCTGGAAGGGCATGGAGACCGGCACCCGGGCGCTCTGGAAGGGCATGGAGACCGGCACCCGGGCGCTCTGGAAGGGCATGGAGACCGGCACCCGGGCGCTCTGGAAGGGCATGGAGACCGGCACCCGGGCGCTCTGGAAGGGCATGGAGACCGGCACCCGGGCGCTCTGGAAGGGCATGGAGACCGGCACCCGGGCGCTCTGGAAGGGCATGGAGACCGGCACCCGGGCGCTCTGGAAGGGCATGGAGACCGGCACCCGGGCGCTCTGGAAGGGCATGGAGACCGGCACCCGGGCGCTCTGGAAGGGCTTGGAGACACGCAACCGGGGCCCTCTGGGGCACTTGTCTGCCGGTTGCTGTGTGGAGAGGACACCCAATTTCCTTCCAACTTTATCCTCAAGATCGGCAGTACCTCCATTGGATTGTTTACACCATAAGGGATTGCTCCTGGCTCCTCCCTTTGAGGACTTCAGATGCCCAGCTATTTGTGGGGCACCTACCTGACCTGATCCTCCGGGGTTCCAAATATTCGATCAATCCACAAACTATACTGCTGCATACATTGCCAGATAAATCCACACCAATCATATGTTTTTAACCTTTGTGCATGCAATGAAAGCCCAGTTATGACCTAACTCTAGTACCGCTTTGAACCACCCCTGAAGAAGAAGCAAGCATTTTGGCTTCGAAACATGTCGGGTTTCATAGTTCTAGCGTTATGAGTTTTGTCCCCCTTTCTATTTCATGCTTGTACATGTCTTTTTAACCCATTGTTTTTTGTATTCAATAAAATTTATTACCTTTTCTATTATATACAATTTTACCATTTTTATGTGCCTTCAAAGTCCCATTTAGGGGAACCCCTGTTTCTTTGGCTTGGAGACACGCAACCGGGGCCCTCTGGAAGGGCTTGGAGACACGCAACCGGGGCACTCTGGAAGGGCTTGGAGACACACAACCGGGGCACTCTGGAAGGGCTTGGAGACACGCAACCGGGGCACTCTGGAAGGGCATGGAGACCGGCACCCGGGCACTCTGGAAGGGCATGGAGACCAGCACTCTGGAAGGGCATGGAGACCGGCACCCGGGCACTCTGGAAGGGCATGGAGACCGGCACCCGGGGCCCTCTGGAAGGGCATGGAGACAGGCAACCGGGGCCCTCTGGGGCACTTGTCTGCCGGTTGCTGTGTGGAGAGGACACCCAATTTCCTTCCAACTTTATCCTCAAGATCGGCAGTACCTCCATTGGATTGTTTACACCATAAGGGATTGCTCCTGGCTCCTCCCTTTGAGGACTTCAGATGCCCAGCTATTTGTGGGGCACCTACCTGATTTGATCCTCCGTGGTTCCAAATATTCGATCAATCCACAAACTATACTGCTGCATACATTGCCAGATAAATCCACACCAATCAGATGTTTTTAACCTTTGTGCATGCAATGAAAGCCCAGTTATGACCTAACTCTAGTACCACTTTGAACCACCCCTGAAGAAGAAGCAAGCATTTTGGCTTCGAAACATGTCGGGTTTCATAGTTCTAGCGTTATGAGTTTTGTCCCCCTGTCTATTTCATGCTTGTACATGTCTTTTTAACCCATTGTTTTTTGTATTCAATAAAATGTATTACCTTTTCTATTATATACAATTTTACCATTTTTATGTGCCTTCAAAGTCCCATTTAGGGGAACCCCTGTTTCTTGGACTTGGAGACACGCAACCGGGGCCCTCTGGAAGGGCTTGGAGACACGCAACCGGGGCCCTCTGGAAGGGCTTGGAGACACGCAACCAGGGCCCTCTGGAAGGGCTTGGAGACACGCAACCGGGCCCTCTGGAAGGGCTTGGAGACACGCAACCCGGGCACTCTGGAAGGGCATGGAGACCGGCACCCGGGCACTCTGGAAGGGCATGGAGACCGGCACCCGGGCAATCTGGAAGGGCATGGAGACCGGCACCCGGGCACTCTGGAAGGGCATGGAGACCGGCACCCGGGCACTCTGGAAGGGCATGGAGACCGGCACCCGGGCACTCTGGAAGGGCATGGAGACCGGCACCCGGGCACTCTGGAAGGGCATGGAGACCGGCACCTGGGCACTCTGGAAGGGCATGGAGACCGACACCCGGGCACTCTGGAAGGGCATGGAGACCGGCACCCTGGAAGGGCATGGAGACCGGCACCCGGGCACTCTGGAAGGGCTGACATGGGCACCCCTAATAGGCTGGACACGGGCACCCCTGATGGGCTTACTCTATACAAAAAGAAGGTTTTGCTTGTAGTTCTACTATAAGTGGCTTTTTTCTTAATTTCCTTTTATCAGGAGAGCTCCATTTGCTTTAACCTTAAACAATAACAAAGGGAAACAAATACAATCCCATTTTAAGTGGGCTCCAGCAACAATTGACCCACACCCGCCATGTGACCACCCAAGCTCCCCATGCAAGGTAAATCAACCGCAAATAGACAAGAGAGGAAGGAGCTCCGAGAACTTTCACCAATGCAAAGCTGCCCCCAAGCTGTAGCGCACTTCAGCAGCAGGCTTCCTTTACCCTGACATCTAGAGAGGAAGGCACAATAAACCACACACAAGTAATCCCAATAGTAAGGATAACCAAAAGGCACCACTGTGCCCCCCTTACCTGGGCCTGGCTAGTGCATGAGATGAGGCACCTGCTTCTGCTGTAGTAGCCAACAGTTTCTGCTTTCTTCATGTTGCACAGAGCAGCAGAATTCTGAGAATGCGGAGTGGCCATGACCCGCAGATCACATGTGGCAAGCCTCCACCACTGCAGCGGCTTCTCTTCACTGCAAGAACCACCTTGCAAGTCCTGGGCTGCATGACACAAGCTCATATAACTCCAAACAGCATCGGGCACACAGGCACAGACAACCCTGCTGGCCACTGCTCCCCTGGGCTGGAGGAGGAAAAAAAGGCACTGCAACACCCCCCACATCATCCGACAGGAGGGAGGGTGCAGTGATGGTCAGAAGGCCCTCTGGAAGGGCTTGGAGACACGCAACCGGGGCCCTCTGGAGGGGCTTGGAGACACGCAACCGGGGCCCTCTGGAGGGGCTTGGAGACACGCAACCGGGGCCCTCTGGAAGGGCATGGAGTCCGGCACCCGGGCACTCTGGAAGGGCATGGAGTCCGGCACCCGGGCACTCTGGAAGGGCATGGAGTCCGGCACCCGGGCACTCTGGAAGGGCATGGAGTCCGGCACCCGGGCACTCTGGAAGGGCATGGAGTCCGGCACCCGGGCACTCTGGAAGGGCATGGAGTCCGGCACCCGGGCACTCCGGAAGGGCATGGAGACAGGCAACCGGGGCCCTCTGGAAGGGCTTGGAGACACGCAACCGGGGCCCTCTGGAAAGGCTTGGAGACACGCAACCGGGGCCCTCTGGGGCACTTGTCTGCCGGTTGCTGTGTGGAGAGGACACCCAATTTCCATCCAACTTTATCCTCAAGATCGGCAGTACCTCCATTGGATTGTTTACACCATAAGGGATTGCTCCTGAATCCTCCCTTTGAGGACTTCAGATGCCCAGCTATTTGTGGGGCACCTACCTGACCTGATCCTCCGGGGTTCCAAATATTCGATCAATCCACAAACTATACTGCTGCATACATTGCCAGATAAATCCACACCAATCATATGTTTTTAACCTTTGTGCATGCAATGAAAGCCCAGTTATGACCCAACTCTAGTACCGCTTTGAACCACCCCTGAAGAAGAAGCAAGCATTTTGGCTTCGAAACATGTCGAGTTTCATAGTTCTAGCGTTATGAGTTTTGTCCCCCTGTCTATTTCATGCTTGTACATGTCTTTTTAACCCATTGTTTTTTGTATTCAATAAAATGTATTACCTTTTCTATTATATACAATTTTACCATTTTTATGTGCCTTCAAAGTCCCATTTAGGGGAACCCCCGTTTCTTGGGCTTGGAGACACGCAACCGGGGCCCTCTGGAAGGGCTTGGAGACACGCAACCGGGGCCCTCTGGAAGGGCTTGGAGACACGCAACCGGGGCCCTCTGGAAGGGCTTGGAGACACGCAACCGGGGCCCTCTGGAAGGGCATGGAGACACGCAACCGGGGCCCTCTGGAAGGGCATGGAGACCGGCACCCGGGCACTCTGGAAGGGCATGGAGACCGGCACCCGGGCACTCTGGAAGGGCATGGAGACCGGCACCCGGGCACTCTGGAAGGGCATGGAGACAGGCAACCGGGCACTCTGGAAGGGCTTGGAGACACGCAACCGGGGCCCTCTGGAAGGGCTTGGAGACACGCAACCGGGGCCCTCTGGGGCACTTGTCTGCCGGTTGCTGTGTGGAGAGGACACCCAATTTCCTTCCAACTTTATCCTCAAGATCGACAGTACCTCCATTGGATTGTTTACACCATAAGGGATTGCTCCTGGCTCCTCCCTTTGAGGACTTCAGATGCCCAGCTATTTGTGGGGCACCTACCTGACCTGATCCTCCGGGGTTCCAAATATTCGATCAATCCACAAACTATACTGCTGCATACATTGCCAGATAAATCCACACCAATCATATGTTTTTAACCTTTGTGCATGCAATGAAAGCCCAGTTATGACCAAACTCTAGTACCGCTTTGAACCACCCCTGAAGAAGAAGCAAGCATTTCGGCTTCGAAACATGTCGGGTTTCATAGTTCTAGCGTTATGAGTTTTGTCCCCCTGTCTATTTCATGCTTGTACATGTCTTTTTAACCCATTGTTTTTTGTATTCAATAAAATTTATTACCTTTTCTATTATATACAATTTTACCATTTTTATGTGCCTTCAAAGTCCCATTTAGGGGAACCCCTGTTTCTTTGGCTTGGAGACACGCAACCGGGGCCCTCTGGAAGGGCTTGGAGACACGCAACCGGGGCACTCTGGAAGGGCTTGGAGACACGCAACCGGGGCCCTCTGGAAGGGCTTGGAGACACGCAACCGGGGCCCTCTGGAAGGGCATGGAGAGCGGCACCCGGGCACTCTGGAAGGGCATGGAGACCGGCACCCGGGCACTCTGGAAGGGCATGGAGACCGGCACTCTGGAAGGGCATGGAGACCGGCACTCTGGAAGGGCATGGAGACCGGCACCCGGGCACTCTGGAAGGGCATGGAGACCGGCACCCGGGCACTCTGGAAGGGCATGGAGACCGGCACCCGGGCACTCTGGAAGGGCATGGAGACCGGCACCCGGGGCCCTCTGGAAGGGCATGGATACAGGCAACCGGGGCCCTCTGGGGCACTTGTCTGCCGGTTGCTGTGTGGAGAGGACACCCAATTTCCTTCCAACTTTATCCTCAAGATCGGCAGTACCTCCATTGGATTGTTTACACCATAAGGGATTGCTCCTGGCTCCTCCCTTTGAGGACTTCAGATGCCCAGCTATTTGTGGGGCACCTACCTGATTTGATCCTTGGAGGGCTTGGAGACAGGCAACCGGGGCCCTCTGGAAGGGCTTGGAGACAGGCAACCGGGGCCCTCTGGAAGGGCTTGGAGACAGGCAACCGGGGCCCTCTGGAAGGGCTTGGAGACAGGCAACCGGGGCCCTCTGGAAGGGCTTGGAGACAGGCAACCGGGGCCCTCTGGAAGGGCTTGGAGACAGGCAACCGGGGCCCTCTGGAAGGGCTTGGAGACACGCAACCGGGGCCCTCTGGAGGGGCTTGGAGACACGCAACCGGGGCCCTCTGGAAGGGCTTGGAGACACGCAACCGGGGCCCTCTGGAGGGGCTTGGAGACACGCAACCGGGGCCCTCTGGAGGGGCTTGGAGACACGCAACCGGGGCCCTCTGGAGGGGCTTGGAGACACGCAACCGGGGCCCTCTGGAGGGGCTTGGAGACACGCAACCGGGGCCCTCTGGAGGGGCTTGGAGACACGCAACCGGGGCCCTCTGGAAGGGCTTGGAGACACGCAACCGGGGCCCTCTGGAAGGGCTTGGAGACACGCAACCGGGGCCCTCTGGAAGGGCTTGGAGACACGCAACCGGGGCCCTCTGGAAGGGCTTGGAGACACGCAACCGGGGCCCTCTGGAAGGGCTTGGAGACACGCAACCGGGGCCCTCTGGAAGGGCTTGGAGACACGCAACCGGGGCCCTCTGGAAGGGCTTGGAGACACGCAACCGGGGCCCTCTGGAAGGGCTTGGAGACACGCAACCGGGGCCCTCTGTAACACTTGGAAACTCTGGAAGGGCATGGAGACCGGCACCCTGGCACTCTGGAAGGGCATGGAGACCGGCACCCGGGCACACTGGAAGGGCATGGAGACCGGCACCCTGGAAGGGCATGGAGACGGGCACCCGGGCACTCTGGAAGGGCATGGAGACGGGCACCTTGGAAGGGCATGGAGACGGGCACCCGGGCACTCTGGAAGGGCATTTTCCTGTTATCAGGAGAGCTCCATTTGCTTTAAACTTAAATAACAAAGGGAAACAAATACAATCCCATTTTAAGTGGGCTCCAGCAACAATTGACCCACACCCGCCATGTGACCACCCAAGCTCCCCATGCAAGGTCAATCAACCGCAAATAGACGAGAGGAAGGAGCTCCGAGAACTTTTACCAATTCAAAGCTGCCCCCACGCTGTAGCGCACTTCAGCAGCAGGCTTCCTTTACCCTGACACCTAGAGAGGAAGGCACAATAAACCACACACAAGTAATCCCAATAGTAAGGATAACTAAAAGGCACCACTGTACCCCCCTTACCTGGGCCTGGCTAGTGCATGAGATGAGGCACCTGCTTCTGCTGTAGCAGCTAACAGTTTCTGCTTTCTCCATGTTGCACAGAGCAGCAGAATTCTGAGAATGCGGAGTGGCCAGGACCCGCAGATCACATGTGGCAAGCCTCCACCACTGCAGAGGCTTCCCTTCACTGCAATAACCACCTTGCAAGTCCTGGGCTGCATGACACAAGCTCATATAACTCCAAACAGCATCGGGCACACAGGCACAGACAACCCTGCTGGCCACTGCTCCCCTGGGCTGGAGGAGGAAAAAAAGGCACTGCAACACCCCCATCATCCGACAGGAGGGAGGGTGCAGTGATGGTCAGAAGGCCCTCTGGAAGGGCTTGGAGACACGCAACCGGGGCCCTCTGGAAGGGCTTGGAGACAGGCAACCCGGGGCCCTCTGGAAGGGCTTGGAGACAGGCAACTGGGCGCTCTGGAAGGGCATGGAGACCGGCACCCGGGCGCTCTGGAAGGGCATGGAGACCGGCACCCGGGCGCTCTGGAAGGGCATGGAGACCGGCACCCGGGCGCTCTGGAAGGGCATGGAGACCGGCACCCGGGCGCTCTGGAAGGGCATGGAGACCGGCACCCGGGCGCTCTGGAAGGGCATGGAGACCGGCACCCGGGCGCTCTGGAAGGGCATGGAGACCGGCACCCGGGCGCTCTGGAAGGGCATGGAGACCGGCACCCGGGCGCTCTGGAAGGGCATGGAGACCGGCACCCGGGCGCTCTGGAAGGGCATGGAGACCGGCACCCGGGCGCTCTGGAAGGGCATGGAGACCGGCACCCGGGCGCTCTGGAAGGGCTTGGAGACACGCAACCGGGGCCCTCTGGGGCACTTGTCTGCCGGTTGCTGTGTGGAGAGGACACCCAATTTCCTTCCAACTTTATCCTCAAGATCGGCAGTACCTCCATTGGATTGTTTACACCATAAGGGATTGCTCCTGGCTCCTCCCTTTGAGGACTTCAGATGCCCAGCTATTTGTGGGGCACCTACCTGACCTGATCCTCCGGGGTTCCAAATATTCGATCAATCCACAAACTATACTGCTGCATACATTGCCAGATAAATCCACACCAATCATATGTTTTTAACCTTTGTGCATGCAATGAAAGCCCAGTTATGACCTAACTCTAGTACCGCTTTGAACCACCCCTGAAGAAGAAGCAAGCATTTTGGCTTCGAAACATGTCGGGTTTCATAGTTCTAGCGTTATGAGTTTTGTCCCCCTTTCTATTTCATGCTTGTACATGTCTTTTTAACCCATTGTTTTTTGTATTCAATAAAATTTATTACCTTTTCTATTATATACAATTTTACCATTTTTATGTGCCTTCAAAGTCCCATTTAGGGGAACCCCTGTTTCTTTGGCTTGGAGACACGCAACCGGGGCCCTCTGGAAGGGCTTGGAGACACGCAACCGGGGCACTCTGGAAGGGCTTGGAGACACACAACCGGGGCACTCTGGAAGGGCTTGGAGACACGCAACCGGGGCACTCTGGAAGGGCATGGAGACCGGCACCCGGGCACTCTGGAAGGGCATGGAGACCAGCACTCTGGAAGGGCATGGAGACCGGCACCCGGGCACTCTGGAAGGGCATGGAGACCGGCACCCGGGGCCCTCTGGAAGGGCATGGAGACAGGCAACCGGGGCCCTCTGGGGCACTTGTCTGCCGGTTGCTGTGTGGAGAGGACACCCAATTTCCTTCCAACTTTATCCTCAAGATCGGCAGTACCTCCATTGGATTGTTTACACCATAAGGGATTGCTCCTGGCTCCTCCCTTTGAGGACTTCAGATGCCCAGCTATTTGTGGGGCACCTACCTGATTTGATCCTCCGTGGTTCCAAATATTCGATCAATCCACAAACTATACTGCTGCATACATTGCCAGATAAATCCACACCAATCAGATGTTTTTAACCTTTGTGCATGCAATGAAAGCCCAGTTATGACCTAACTCTAGTACCACTTTGAACCACCCCTGAAGAAGAAGCAAGCATTTTGGCTTCGAAACATGTCGGGTTTCATAGTTCTAGCGTTATGAGTTTTGTCCCCCTGTCTATTTCATGCTTGTACATGTCTTTTTAACCCATTGTTTTTTGTATTCAATAAAATTTATTACCTTTTCTATTATATACAATTTTACCATTTTTATGTGCCTTCAAAGTCCCATTTAGGGGAACCCCTGTTTCTTGGACTTGGAGACACGCAACCGGGGCCCTCTGGAAGGGCTTGGAGACACGCAACCGGGGCCCTCTGGAAGGGCTTGGAGACACGCAACCGGGGCCCTCTGGAAGGGCTTGGAGACACGCAACCAGGGCCCTCTGGAAGGGCTTGGAGACACGCAACCGGGCCCTCTGGAAGGGCTTGGAGACACGCAACCCGGGCACTCTGGAAGGGCATGGAGACCGGCACCCGAGCACTCTGGAAGGGCATGGAGACCGGCACCCGGGCACTCTGGAAGGGCATGGAGACCGGCACCCGGGCACTCTGGAAGGGCATGGAGACCGGCACCCGGGCACTCTGGAAGGGCATGGAGACCGGCACCCGGGCACTCTGGAAGGGCATGGAGACCGGCACCCGGGCACTCTGGAAGGGCATGGAGACCGGCACCTGGGCACTCTGGAAGGGCATGGAGACCGGCACCTGGGCACTCTGGAAGGGCATGGAGACCGACACCCGGGCACTCTGGAAGGGCATGGAGACCGGCACCCTGGAAGGGCATGGAGACCGGCACCCGGGCACTCTGGAAGGGCTGACATGGGCACCCCTAATAGGCTGGACACGGGCACCCCTGATGGGCTTACTCTATACAAAAAGAAGGTTTTGCTTGTAGTTCTACTATAAGTGGCTTTTTTCTTAATTTCCTTTTATCAGGAGAGCTCCATTTGCTTTAACCTTAAACAATAACAAAGGGAAACAAATACAATCCCATTTTAAGTGGGCTCCAGCAACAATTGACCCACACCCGCCATGTGACCACCCAAGCTCCCCATGCAAGGTAAATCAACCGCAAATAGACAAGAGAGGAAGGAGCTCCGAGAACTTTCACCAATGCAAAGCTGCCCCCAAGCTGTAGCGCACTTCAGCAGCAGGCTTCCTTTACCCTGACATCTAGAGAGGAAGGCACAATAAACCACACACAAGTAATCCCAATAGTAAGGATAACCAAAAGGCACCACTGTGCCCCCCTTACCTGGGCCTGGCTAGTGCATGAGATGAGGCACCTGCTTCTGCTGTAGTAGCCAACAGTTTCTGCTTTCTTCATGTTGCACAGAGCAGCAGAATTCTGAGAATGCGGAGTGGCCATGACCCGCAGATCACATGTGGCAAGCCTCCACCACTGCAGCGGCTTCTCTTCACTGCAAGAACCACCTTGCAAGTCCTGGGCTGCATGACACAAGCTCATATAACTCCAAACAGCATCGGGCACACAGGCACAGACAACCCTGCTGGCCACTGCTCCCCTGGGCTGGAGGAGGAAAAAAAGGCACTGCAACACCCCCATCATCCGACAGGAGGGAGGGTGCAGTGATGGTCAGAAGGCCCTCTGGAAGGGCTTGGAGACACGCAACCGGGGCCCTCTGGAGGGGCTTGGAGACACGCAACCGGGGCCCTCTGGAGGGGCTTGGAGACACGCAACCGGGGCCCTCTGGAAGGGCATGGAGTCCGGCACCCGGGCACTCTGGAAGGGCATGGAGTCCGGCACCCGGGCACTCTGGAAGGGCATGGAGTCCGGCACCCGGGCACTCTGGAAGGGCATGGAGTCCGGCACCCGGGCACTCTGGAAGGGCATGGAGTCCGGCACCCGGGCACTCTGGAAGGGCATGGAGTCCGGCACCCGGGCACTCCTGAAGGGCATGGAGACAGGCAACCGGGGCCCTCTGGAAGGGCTTGGAGACACGCAACCGGGGCCCTCTGGAAGGGCTTGGAGACACGCAACCGGGGCCCTCTGGGGCACTTGTCTGCCGGTTGCTGTGTGGAGAGGACACCCAATTTCCATCCAACTTTATCCTCAAGATCGGCAGTACCTCCATTGGATTGTTTACACCATAAGGGATTGCTCCTGAATCCTCCCTTTGAGGACTTCAGATGCCCAGCTATTTGTGGGGCACCTACCTGACCTGATCCTCCGGGGTTCCAAATATTCGATCAATCCACAAACTATACTGCTGCATACATTGCCAGATAAATCCACACCAATCATATGTTTTTAACCTTTGTGCATGCAATGAAAGCCCAGTTATGACCCAACTCTAGTACCGCTTTGAACCACCCCTGAAGAAGAAGCAAGCATTTTGGCTTCGAAACATGTCGAGTTTCATAGTTCTAGCGTTATGAGTTTTGTCCCCCTGTCTATTTCATGCTTGTACATGTCTTTTTAACCCATTGTTTTTTGTATTCAATAAAATGTATTACCTTTTCTATTATATACAATTTTACCATTTTTATGTGCCTTCAAAGTCCCATTTAGGGGAACCCCCGTTTCTTGGGCTTGGAGACACGCAACCGGGGCCCTCTGGAAGGGCTTGGAGACACGCAACCGGGGCCCTCTGGAAGGGCTTGGAGACACGCAACCGGGGCCCTCTGGAAGGGCTTGGAGACACGCAACCGGGGCCCTCTGGAAGGGCTTGGAGACACGCAACCGGGGCCCTCTGGAAGGGCTTGGAGACACGCAACCGGGGCACTCTGGAAGGGCATGGAGACACGCAACCGGGGCACTCTGGAAGGGCATGGAGACACGCACCCGGGCACTCTGGAAGGGCATGGAGACCGGCACCCGGGCACTCTGGAAGGGCATGGAGACCGGCACCCGGGCACTCTGGAAGGGCATGGAGACCGGCACCCGGGCACTCTGGAAGGGCATGGAGACCGGCACCCGGGCACTCTGGAAGGGCATGGAGACCGGCACCCGGGCACTCTGGAAGGGCATGGAGACCGGCACCCGGGCACTCTGGAAGGGCATGGAGACCGGCACCCTGGAAGGGCATGGAGACCGGCACCCGGGCACTCTGGAAGGGCTGACATGGGCACCCCTAATAGGCTGGACACGGGCACCCCTGATGGGCTTACTCTATACAAAAAGAAGGTTTTGCTTGTAGTTCTACTATAAGTGGCTTTTTTCTTAATTTCCTTTTATCAGGAGAGCTCCATTTGCTTTAACCTTAAACAATAACAAAGGGAAACAAATACAATCCCATTTTAAGTGGGCTCCAGCAACAATTGACCCACACCCGCCATGTGACCACCCAAGCTCCCCATGCAAGGTAAATCAACCGCAAATAGACAAGAGAGGAAGGAGCTCCGAGAACTTTCACCAATGCAAAGCTGCCCCCAAGCTGTAGCGCACTTCAGCAGCAGGCTTCCTTTACCCTGACATCTAGAGAGGAAGGCACAATAAACCACACACAAGTAATCCCAATAGTAAGGATAACCAAAAGGCACCACTGTGCCCCCCTTACCTGGGCCTGGCTAGTGCATGAGATGAGGCACCTGCTTCTGCTGTAGTAGCCAACAGTTTCTGCTTTCTTCATGTTTCACAGAGCAGCAGAATTCTGAGAATGCGGAGTGGCCATGACCCGCAGATCACATGTGGCAAGCCTCCACCACTGCAGCGGCTTCTCTTCACTGCAAGAACCACCTTGCAAGTCCTGGGCTGCATGACACAAGCTCATATAACTCCAAACAGCATCGGGCACACAGGCACAGACAACCCTGCTGGCCACTGCTCCCCTGGGCTGGAGGAGGAAAAAAAGGCACTGCAACACCCCCATCATCCGACAGGAGGGAGGGTGCAGTGATGGTCAGAAGGCCCTCTGGACGGGCTTGGAGACACGCAACCGGGGCCCTCTGGACGGGCTTGGAGACATGCAACCGGGGCCCTCTGGACGGGCTTGGAGACACGCAACCGGGGCCCTCTGGACGGGCTTGGAGACACGCAACCGGGGCCCTCTGGACGGGCTTGGAGACACGCAACCGGGGCCCTCTGGACGGGCTTGGAGACACGCAACCGGGGCCCTCTGGAAGGGCTTGGAGACACGCAACCGGGGCCCTCTGGAAGGGCTTGGAGACACGCAAACGGGGCCCTCTGGAAGGGCTTGGAGACACGCAAACGGGGCCCTCTGGAAGGGCTTGGAGACACGCAACCGGGGCCCTCTGGAAGGGCTTGGAGACACGCAACCGGGGCCCTCTGGAAGGGCTTGGAGACACGCAACCGGGGCCCTCTGGAAGGGCTTGGAGACACGCAACCGGGGCCCTCTGGAAGGGCTTGGAGACACGCAACCGGGGCCCTCTGGAAGGGCTTGGAGACACGCAACCGGGGCCCTCTGGAAGGGCTTGGAGACAGGCACCCGCGTACTTCTGATGGGCTTGGAGACAGGCACCCGCGCACTTCTGACGGGCTGGAGACAGGCACCCGCGCACTTCTGACGGGCTGGAGACAGGCACCCGCGCACTTCTGACGGGCTGGAGACAGGCACCCGCGCACTTCTGACGGGCTGGAGACAGGCACCCGCGCACTTCTGACGGGCTGGAGACAGGCACCCGCGCACTTCTGACGGGCTGGAGACAGGCACCCGCGCACTTCTGACGGGCTGGAGACAGGCACCCGCGCACTTCTGACGGGCTGGAGACAGGCACCCGCGCACTTCTGACGGGCTGGAGACAGGCCCCCGCGCACTTCTGACGGGCTGGAGACAGGCACCCGCGCACTTCTGACGGGCTGGAGACAGGCACCCGCGCACTTCTGACGGGCTGGAGACAGGCACCCGCGCACTTCTGACGGGCTGGAGACAGGCACCCGCGCACTTCTGACGGGCTGGAGACAGGCACCCGCGCACTTCTGACGGGCTGGAGACAGGCACCCGCGCACTTCTGACGGGCTGGAGACAGGCACCCGCGCACTTCTGACGGGCTGGAGACAGGCACCCGCGCACTTCTGACGGGCTGGAGACAGGCACCCGCGCACTTCTGACGGGCTGGAGACAGGCACCCGCGCACTTCTGACGGGCTGGAGACAGGTACTCAGGCACTTCTGATGAGCAGAAGACCGGTGGGATCATTGGAATTAAAAAAATACCAAAGTTTTGGTTATCCCTATGAAAGAAATAGAGAGGAAATATTACAATGGGGACACTTGTTCTGGTGACCTGGCGGTCCCCATGGAAAACTCTTAATCTGCAGGGATTTCTTTTCAGTTCCTGTTCAGCTATGGGACAGGAAATAAAGGAAAATCTCGGCAATGGGACAGATGGCAAAAAATATCTCAGGTTATAACCCCCCCTTTACTCTATACAAAAATAAGGTTTTGCTTGTAGTTCTACTTTAAGTGGCTTTTTTCTTTACTTCACTTTTTTTTATCAGGAAAGCTCTATTTGCTTTAACCTTAAACAATAACAAAGGGAAACAAATACAATCCCATTTTAAGTGGGCTCCAGCAACAATTGACCCACCCCCACCATGTGACCACCCAAGCTCCCCATGCAAGGTCAAACAACCGCAAATAGAGGAGAGAGGAGAGAGGAAGGAGCTCTGAAAACCTTCACCAATGCAGAGCAGCGCCCCAGCTTTAGCGCAGTTCAGCAGCAGACTTCCATCACCCTTTACTTATATCTCATGATCCTCCTAGATTTTCTTGTAGCTAAAAAACACAGGTTACATATTCTAACTACTAAATCGTATGCTTACCAATTTACCAAACTAACCCAAACAGCAAAGTCTTGCCAGAGCCCAACCATACTGATCATTCAGATGATCCGCAACAAGATTTAGATAGAGTTAGATAGAGTTAGATAGCTCCAGGCTGGGCATAAATCAGCAGCGAAGGGGAATTACTGGCATTGTATACAAACAACGCTAGAGAGGGCTTGATAACGCAACATATCATTTGCATTGCATATGAACGAAACACGGCTCTAGTAAAGCAGCCAATAACTATATGCATTGCCTATGAACTCTACCTTGTTGGGACCACAAAGAGCATATGCGCAAGGTAAAATCATTTGCAATGCATTCTACACTGCTCCAGGGTGGGCATATAAATGAGCAGCAAAGGGGAATTAATGGCACTGTATTCGAACAATGCTCAACTGGACTTCAATACACATCATTTGCATTTCATCCCATCACTCCAGCACAGGAACCAGGCACTAGCCTTCGCCGCTCTGGCGCCCGCGGTCCCGCCGATGATTCGATTGGGTTCAGAACGATCAGTCATCAGGTCCAGGGCAATCATTTTTGGCCTGGACCTGTTGATCGGTCCTGCCCAATCAAATTACACTAATGCCCCGTACACACGTGCAGATTATCTGCAGACTTTTGTCTGCAGACTTACCTTTTCTATGTAGTGCAAGGGCCTGCCGGATTGCATACAAATTGAAAGTGTTTAGGTTTGACCTCATATTATATGGTTTTGGTAAGTCTGCAGACAAAAGTCTGCAGATAATCTGCACGTGTGTATGGGGCATAAGCCTGTGAAATGTAAACACAGGCTTAGAGAAGAGGTGCCCTCCCCTCCCATCGTCCTTTTTGGATCCAGTGTGAGAGGAAAGCACATCTAACTGAGTAACTGCACAAGCACACCCACACACAGGTAGATAGGCACATTTAACCCCCGATCGCCCCCCCCCAATTAACCCCTACAGCCCCTGACACAACACACACTGTATACAGCATATAGCATTTTCCTATATACCTGTATAAGTGTGATTTGTGGTCAGATGTATCGCTTGCGACCCCCCCTTTTCCACATAAATTACCCCCCACCCCCCCCATAAAGATTTAACCCCCTGATCCCCCCGATCACCTCCAGTTAACCCCTACCCCGCTGTCACATTCAACACTAATACAAACGTAATATACAGTGTTTTTGTATTAGTGTGATTGTGATCAGAATTAGCGCAGGCGACTACGTTTCTGTCCCAAGAAGGTTTAGGGTCCCCGCCACCCCCCCAATAAAGATTTAACCCTCTGATCCCCCCTACACCACCTGCCACAACACACACTGTATACAGTATATAGCATTTTCTATATACCCGTATAAGTGTGACTTGTGACCAGGTTTAGCGCTTGCCACCATTTCTTTTATCTGTAGGATACCCGCCAGCCCCTCCCAATAAAGATTTAACCCCCTGATCACATCCAGTTAACCCCTTCCCCCCTGTCACATTGCACACTAATACTCACATAATATACTGTTTTTACTGCATTATGTATTAGTGTGCTTGTGACTTGAGTTTGCGCTAGCGAGTTAGTTTATATCCCAAAGGAGATTTGGGGTCCCCGCAGACCCCTGGCGCATAGTTAGAAATAACCCCTTGATTACCACACACATACGCACACATACACTTCCATTACTAGTATAGTGTTTGAACAGATCAATATCTGATCAGAACTATACTAGCACCCCCATAGTTTGGGGTTCCCAAAACTAGGTTTTTGCACGGTCAGCACTGATTCCTGCCAGCGCCTGCGTTTAACCCTTTCACCCAGGCAAGTGTAGTAATCAATAGATTATTGTCACTTACAAAAAAACACAACACACAAAACTGCTGTGTTAAGAGTCAGGCCTGATCCCTGCTAGCATTAGCAGTTTTTTTGGTAGCGCTTGAAATAGTCCTTGACAACCAGGTGCTTTTATTACCTGTGAGTCGCACCACTGTACCGGTAAATTTAGTTACCAAAATGGCCAAACGTTGGTACAGTGGTGAAGAGGTATATAATATACTGTCCGTGTCAGATGATAGCGATAGGGAAGCTACACTGGCAGAATCAGGGTCAGTATATGAACCAGATGACGGCAGCAGCTCCCTGACAGATAGCTCCGACGAAAGATGGGTCCCTGTTAGACCTAGGCGTACTAGGGAATGGGGGGGGGGGTACAGATGTAGAATTAGCCAGTGGAAAGCAAGATTCAGAGGGCAGAAATGGGGGCACTAGCGGTAGGGTGTTCGGAGCTCCTAAACCCAGGGTGGGTACGGGGAAAAAAAATCAAGAGAACAGCCTAAAAACATCAAATGAGGATAAATATAACCGATCAAAATTAAGAGGAGGTTTGTATACCAATGCCAGAAGCCTGACCAACAAGATGGGAGAGCTGGAGCTACTGATGTTTGAGGAGGACTTAGATTTTGTGGGTATAACTGAGACTTGGTTTGACAGCTCTCATGATTGAATGGCGAACATTCAGGGGTATTCCCTTTATCGCAGGGATAGAGAGGGTAAAAAAGGGGGAGGGGTATGTCTGTATATTAAGAACAGTATACAGGTAAATATGAGGGATGATATTAATAATGGAGCTAAGGACGAGGCAGAATCCCTATGGGTAGAGCTTCAAAGGGAAGGCACGGTGGGGATGGTAATATTGGGCGTATGCTATAGGCCCCCCAAACAGAGGGAGGAGGGTGAGGCGGACCTCATGTTACAGATAGGATTGGCAGCAAGGATGGGAAATGTCATAATGGGGGACTTTAATTATCCGGATATGGACTGGGCAGAAGGAACCGTGCACTCAGCCAAGGCTAGGCAGTTCCTAAATATTTTGCAGGACAATTTCATGGGTCAAATGGTGAATGCACCGACAAAAAACAATGCGGTACTTGACTTACTGATTACCAACAATACAGACCTGCTCACGGATATAGAAATACGGGAAAACTTAGGGAGCAGTGACCATAGGTCAATTGGTTTCAGTATTAATTACAGTAATAGGAAACATAAGGGTAATATTAAGACGCTGAATTTCAAAAGAGCCAATTTCCCTAAACTGCGCTCACTGCTAGAAAATATAAAATGGGATAGAACCCTGGGAACAAAGAACACGGAGGAAAAATGGGAGTGCTTCAAGAGCATACTTAAGGGGGTGGGCCAGTGCATTCCACAGGGAAATAAATTTAAAAGAGCAAAACTAAACCCAGGGTGGCTAAATTCCAACATAAAAATGTATATTAGAGCTAAAGAAAAGGCCTTCAAAAAATACAAGACTGAGGGGTCAGTGGCAGCATTTAAGCATTATAAAGAGTGTAATAAGAAATGTAAAGATGAAATCAGGGCGGCTAAAATAGAACACGAGAGACATAGCGGAGGAGAGTAAAAAGAACCCCAAGAAGTTCTTTAAGTATATAAACAGTAAGAAAGCGAGGCCAGAACACATTGGCCCCATAAAAGATGATAAAGGAAAAATGGCCACTGAGGACAGAGAAAAGGCGGAAGTGTTAAATAATTTCTTTTCTTCAGTCTTCACAAAGGAATCGGGGGGCTACACGAACCTTGCTTGTAAGGCCGAACTAAATAATACACCTCAGGAAGTGCCGCCATGGCTAACAGAGGATAGACTTAGAGCTAAACTAGAGAAACTTAACATAAATAAATCCCCGGGACCGGATGGCTTGCACCCGAGGGTTCTTAAAGAGCTCAGCCTGGTGATTGCCAGACCATTATTCTTGATCTTTAAGGATAGTTTACAGACGGGTATGGTGCCAGCTGATTGGAAAAAAGCCAACGTGGTACCAATATTTAAAAAGGGGCAGAGATATATCCCGGGTAACTATAGGCCGATCAGCCTAACATCTGTAGTCTGCAAAATATTGGAGGGGATGTTAAGGGACCACATACAAGACTTTAGTAATGAAAACGGTATTATAAGTATTAATCAGCACGGATTCATGAAAAATCGTTCGTGCCAAACCAATCTATTAACCTTCTATGATGAAGTGAGCTGCCACCTAGATAAAGGTAAGCCTGTAGATGTGGTGTATCTGGACTTTGCAAAGGCCTTTGATACCGTTCCCCACAAACGCTTACTGTACAAACTAAGGAAGATAGGTATGGACCATAAGGTGAGTACCTGGATAGAGAACTGGCTCCAGGGGAGAGTACAGAGGGTGGTGATTAATGGGGAGTACTCGGATTGGGCGGGTGTGGAAAGTGGGGTCCCCCAGGGTTCTGTCCTGGGACCAATCCTGTTTAATTTATTCATAAATGATCTGGAGGAGGGGATATCGAGTGCAATCTCAGTATTTGCAGATGATACTAAATTAGGCATTCCAATATCTTCTATGCAGGATGTGGAAACCTTGCAAGTGGACCTGAACAAAATAACGGAGTGGGCAACTACATGGCAGATGAGATTTAATGTTGAAAAATGTAAAGTAATGCACTTGGGGGCCAGAAACCAGAAAGCAAGCTACTCACTAGGGGGGGAACCTCTGGGTGAGTCTAGGATGGAAAAGGACTTGGGGGTACTGGTAGACAACAGGCTTGGCAGTGGAATGCAATGCCAGGCCGCCGCAAGCAAAGCCAACAGAATACTGGGTTGTATAAAAAAGGGGATTCACTCCAGAAATAAAGAGATTATTCTCCCGCTCTACAAGACTCTGGTCCGGCCACATCTGGAGTATGCTGTCCAGTTCTGGGCACCGGTCCTCAGAAAGGATGTGCTGGAACTGGAGAAAGTCCAGAGAAGGGCAACAAAAATAATTAGGGGGATGAAGGACATCAGCTATGAGGAAAGACTACAAGCCCTGAACTTATTCTCTCTGGAGAAGAGACGATTGAGGGGGGATATGATATCAATGTACAAATACTGTACTGGCGACCCTAGCATAAGGAACAAACTATTCAGAGAAAGGAGATACAATAAGACACGTGGCCACTCACTAAAACTAGAGGAAAGGCGGTTTAACCTTAAAGTGCGTAAGGGGTTCTTCACTGTAAGAGCGGTAAGGATGTGGAATTCTCTTCCACAAGCAGTCGTATCAGCAGGGAGCATTGATAGTTTCAAAAAACTGTTAGATGGACACCTTAAAGACCACAACATACAGGGGTATACAATGTACGGCTAAAAGCAAACACACACACACATCATAGGTTGAACTGGATGGACTGATGTCTTTTTTCAACCTCACTAACTATGTAACTATGTAACTATGTACTGGACCCCATTCTGGAGTTGTTGAGATGCAGGAATCGCAGGGTGCTCGTATGGAGCAGAGTGTGGTTACTAGTGCCGGTCATCCTTCTGGTGACCTGGCAAGCGCCAGCGGCCTAGTACACCCTGGACCTAGTACAACCAGCACTGCAGTATCACCTGGTGACGTGGCGAGTCCCCTAAGTGCAGTTGAAGTTGGTGCGGTGGCTAGCACAAGTAGTGGCCCGCAGCCACCGCGTATTTGTAGACAGGCCCGTAGAGCCCATAGTGCCCTCCCTGATGCGCTGGCATATCCCAATTGGCAACCCACTGATTCTACAGCGCCAGTACTTCCCCCATTCACTGCCCAACCTGGAATCCACGTGGAGACAGCTGGTTTTACGCCCCTGAACTTTTTTTGAGCTGTTCTTCACAGAAGATCTTTACAGATCTATTGTGGATCAATCAAATTTATATGCACGACAATTTATCACCGCCAACCCAAATTCACCCCTTGCCAGACCATTTGGCTGGAAACCCAACGGTTTCCGAATTTGAAATCTTTCTGGGCCTTTCCCTGCACATGGGCATAACCAAACAGAGTGAAGTGTGGCTATATTGGTCCACTAGCCCAGTTCACCATATGCGACAATGAACTCTGTCGTCCTCGGGGAGACCCTGAATATGATCGGCTCCACAAAATTCGGCCCCTCATAGACCACTTCAATCAGCGGTTTGCAGCCTTGTTCACCCCTGAACAAGTTGTCTGCATTGACGAGTCCCTGATTAAATTTACTGGCCGCCTTGTTATGAAACAGTACCTCCCCAGCAAGCGTGCCAAGTACGGGGTCAAGCTGTATAAATTGTGTGACAGGGCCACAGGTTATACAGTTAGTTTCTGGGTCTATGAGGGGAGCCCCCCCAACTGCCCAGACTACATAGGGAGCAGCGGCAAGATTGTTTGGGACTTGGTGTCACGCTTATCCGGAAAGGGGTACCATTTGTACGTGGACAACTTTTACACAAGCGTGCCACTATTTAGTCATCTTTCTGAATTACAAATTGGCGCATGTGGCACCGTGTAACCTAATCGCCGGGGCTTCCCCCAACGGCTTGTAAATTCCCGTCTTAATCGGGGGGCGAGAGCCTGCTTGAAAACGGACAAATTGCTTGCGGTGAAGTGGAAGGATACACGGGATGTTTATGTTCTGTCCTCCCTTCACGCAGACACGACGATCCAAATCCCTAGGCAACTGGCGTTATGGAGAAACCCCTCTGTGTCCACGAATATAACCTTAATATGGGAGGGGTGGACCTTAACGACCAGCTTTTGGCGCCGTATTTAGTTGCCCGTAAAGCCTGACACTGGTACAAAAAAGTGTCTGTTTACCTTTACCAATTGGCTATGCTGAACGCCTTTGTCCTATACAGGGTGTCAGGATGAACTGAATCCTTCCGGGAATTCCAGGAAGCGATCATCCTTACCTACCTGTACCCAGGAGGCATGCCTGCCCAACTTCCCCTTCCAGATGCAGTGAGCCGGCTGCATGAGAGACATTTTCCTTATGTCCTCCCGAGTACCCCTACCCAAAGACGACCCCAAAGACGATGTCGTATCTGTAGCAGGCGCGGATGTAGGCGTGACACCCGTTATTATTGTCCCAAATGTCCTGACCAACCTGGTCTCTGCATCGGGGAATGTTTTGAGCGCTACCATACACACTAGTGGAGTATTAGTGTAGGGTACAGCACAACACAGTGTAGGGCACACAAACACGGTCTCGAAAGATGTTGGATGTCCATCGACATCTTGAGAGACCCAAGCTGGAAGATCGCAGTCCCAAATCAAGGAACAACAGTTAGAAAGAAAAATAAAAGGATCCAAAAACTGTTGTGTCAGTCATTTTATATGTTCTTCTACTCTTCCTACTGTACTTTTAATGTACTTTGTTTTTCCATTCTTTTGTGACCCGTTTCTCTTGCAGGTACAGCATTTGCACTCAGCATATATGGATAACTTTGCTGGCAGCAGCTGTGGCGATTTTCTGATTTCAGCACTGCAGTTAAAATCCAATTTTGGTATACGTGGATAGTGTCGTGTATACCCATCATTAAATTCAGTGGGTGGTTGTTTGGGCGGTTGTTTGGGGGGTTAATGAGTAATGCTACGCATTATTCCTGTGCTGATTTCTGATAGGTTCTCTTTTTCGTTCAGCCCACAGGCTGCATGAAAAAAAAAACCTATATGCAAAACAAGGACCAGCAATGTACTGGTACGTTGCTGGAATTTGAGTGGTTATACCAGGATGATGCCTGCAGATTTAGGCATCATCTTGGTATCGTTTTTTACAGCCAGCGGTCGGCTTACATGTAAAAGCAATCCTAGCAGGTAATTGGCCGCTAGACCGCTTTTACATGCAGTGGGAGGGGACTTCCCCCCCCCCCCCCCACCGCCGCCTTCCGCAGCCTTCCGTGGTTTTTCTCGGGCTCTCCTGTCCCACCGGTTAACCCGAGTGCGCAGACGGTGGTTCAATTATCTAACCATAGATTTAATTGGAGATGAGAATGGCTCAATCATCTCTATGGCCTAAGATACCGGAAGCTACGAGCATTTCATGACTTCTGTTTCACCAGAAATAAACAGGGCCATTGGGAAATTGGGAAAGTATTTTATCACACCAATTTTGGTGTGGTCAGATGCGTTAAGGTCAGAGGAGAGATCTAGAGTCTAAAAGACCCCAATTTTTTAAAAAAAGAGTACCTGTCACTACAGATTGCTATCATAGGGGATATTTAAATGAACTGAGATAAAAAAAATTTTTAAAAAAAGGAAAGGTGTCAAAATAACAAAAAAATCAAGCCCCCCCCTGTCCCCCCGTGCTTGCACGCAAGCGTTGGTCTAGTGACAAATGTAAACCGCAATTGCAGCATGCATGTGAGGTATCGCCACAAACGCCAGGTTGAGTGCAGTAATTCTTGCAGTAGACCTCCTCTAAGTCTAAAGTGGTAACCTGTAAAGACTTTTAAAGGTTTCTAAAAATGTACGTACTTTGTTGCCGCTGCAGAGGCGTGCGCAATTTTTAAAGCATGTCATGTTTGGTATCTATGTACTTGGCATAAGATCATCTTTTAAATTTTACCAAACAAATTGGAATTATATAGTGTATTTGTGCAACAAATTTAAAAAAAATGTATTTTTTTTTCGCAGAAATTGCGTTTGGAAAATCTGTGCGCAAATACCGTGTGACAAAAAATTTTGCAACATCCACCATTTTATTCTATAGGGCCTCTGCTTTAAAGAAATATATGTTTGGGGGTTCAAAGTAATTTTCTAGTAAAAAAAAAATATATTTTTTCATGTAAACAAAAAGTCACAGAAAAGGCTTGGTTTTCAAGTGGTTAGAAGAGTGGGTGATGTGTGGATAAGATTGAGCATAAAATGCCAGGACAGTTCAAACACCCCCCAAATGACCCCTTTTTGAAAAGTAGACACCCAAAGCTATTTGCTGAGAGGCATGGTGAGTCCATGGAATATTTTATATTTTGCCACAAGTGTCGGGAAAAAATGGATTTTTGTAAAATCTTACCGTAAAATCCTTTTCTCTTAGCTCATTGACAGACGTAGTCCTCGGTGATACAGCACCTTCGGGTTATTGTTGCCTCCACAGGAGCAGGACTAGACAGGAAATAAAAATGCTCTGGCCACACCCCAGGGGCAGTCCCCGAGGGTATATTCTCTCTCTCTCCGCCACAGCAAATCAGTTATGTCACAAGAGCAGTGCTTAGAGAATTTAACCCAACCCAACTCAAAAACAGAGGGGCGGGTACTACGTCTGTCAATGAGCTAAGAGAAAAGGATTTTACGGTAAGATTTTACAAAAATCCATTTTTCTCTATCGCTCATTGACAGACGTAGTCCTCAGTGATACAGCACCTTCGGGAAGTCCCAGAGCAGTATCACAAATGAGGGGTGGGAAAATGGAAATCAAATCCAAATCTAGAAGGCCCAACCGGTGCCAACTAGAAGTTTACAATGCTCATCCTTAATGATGAGACTCAACAAAAAAACAAATTTTCAACAGAAAAAAACCCTCGAGGTAGACCACCGGTCTCCTCAAATTGCGGCCTGCAGCACTTTGCGGCCAAAAGAGGCATCCGCCGATGCCATCACATCAATTTTATAAAATTTTGTAAAGGTATGTACCGACGACCAGGTGGCCGCCTTACATACCTGGACCACTGACGCCTGATGGCGAAAGGCCCAGGAAGTACTGAGCGCTCGAGTGGAGTGCGCCCTAACAGGGAACGGAGGACTCTGACCCTTAATAGAATAAGCCTGTACCACCGTCTGTCTAATCCATTTGGCAATAGTCGCGGCAGATGCAGGCAACCCCTTTCTGGGGCCATCCGTGATCACAAAAAGTGAATCCGTCTTACGGAATGATTCCGTAGCTTTCAGGTATACCCTGATTGCCCGAACCACATCCAAGGAATGCAACGCATGTTCCCGATGATGATTGGGCTGAGGACACAAGGAAGGTAGTACAATATCTTCATTCAGATGAAAATCTGAAACCACCTTAGGAAGAAAGGATGGCTTAGGATGAAGTACTACCTTATCCCTATGAATCACTAGGTATGGGGACTGGCATGATAATGCAGCCAGTTCTGACACCCTGCGAGCAGAAGTGATAGCCACCAAGAAGGCCACCTTCTGGGATAAAGTAAGCAAGGGGATCTCCCTGATGTTTTCAAAGGGAGGTTTCTGTAGAACCGACAAAACTAAATTAAGATCCCAGGGCGGTAAGGGCGCGCGGACTGGTGGAGCCAGGTGCCGCACCCCCTGGATGAAATTCCGCACCAAGGACTTGGTAGCTAAAGGTTTCTGAAAGAAGATTGCTAATGCTGAAACTTGACCCTTGATGGTGCTCAAGGCTAGTTTCTGCTCAACCCCTTTTTGCAAAAAGGCCAATATTCGAGTCACCGAATAGGTACGTGGAGAAAATCCTAAAGATTCGCACCACGCAATATAAGTCTTCCATGTGTGATAATAGACCTTGCTGGAAGTCGCTTTCCTTGCTTTAATAAGGGTAGGAATGACTGAAGCTGACAACCCTCTGTCCTTCAGTACTTGGGTCTCAATGGCCAGGCCATTAAAACCAGCGACTGTAAAGCACGATGGTAGATTGGTCCTTGAGACCACAGACACTCCCTGAGACGAAGTTCCCACGGAACGTCTGCGACTAGCATGTCCAAGTCGGCCAGGCCGGCTAGACGAGGCCAGCCTAGAATTTCTAGGACCACTGGCGCTGACTGGATCTGAACCAGGCGTCCCTAGAGCTATCTGGCCCCGACCATCCGAGAAAGTCTGGTCGTTTTCTGTTCCCACACATTTATCAGATACCCGATTCCTATCAGGAACGGTGATCTTTTCTGGTTGAACCTCAGGGACCGAAGTCACCCGGCTAGAGGCTTCTTGGTCTGTCTGGTCAACCAGATCCGATTCCTGTGGGGAATAGAGACTAATCTTAGGAAAAGGTAAAGGAAAAGATCTATTCAGGGAACGGTGACTACCGCTCCCTGTAGTACTTAAATGTTGGAAGGGAAGAATCGCACCGGTAGTAGTCGAAGCTCGATCTAATGTCCTGAATACCGGTGAAAACGTCCCCCCCACCCTCAACCCGGGTGGGGGCGCACCTTCAGGCTGTGTAATCCTTTGCTTCGGGTTTGGCTGAGTCGGTCCTCTGTTTGTCCGACCAGCCTTTCTTGAACCCTCCTGGAGGAGTCTTGCCTTTCCCGCTTGTTCCAGCCGGGCGTACGAACCCTTTATGGGCGGTAAAGAAAGGTCCTCGCTTGTTGCGAGGTCCCTTAGCTTTAGCAGCCTGTGGCAAGAAAGTGCTCTTGCCCCCAGTGGCGTCCTTAATAATTTCATCTAGGGTGGCCCCAAATAGGCGATTCCCCTGAAAGGGGAAATTCGTCAAGGTCTTTTTGGAACCTAGGTCAGCTGACCAGCATTTTAACCACAGCACACGTCTGAGGATTACCGCTGACATAGATGCATGCCCTAATAGGGGGGTAGCATCCAAGGCTGCGTCACAGACAAACTGTAGCCCTTGTATAATCTGTTCCATCAAATCAGATGTTCCCTGGGGGATATCTTTTCCCCTTAGGTCTTGGCGTACCAATCTCGCCCATTCCGTTAGTGTCTGGGAAACTAGACCAATAACAATTACTGGTCTAAATGCTGACCCTATCAGGGAGAAGATAGTGCGGGACTCCGCTTCCATCTTTCGATCCACCGGATCCTTAAAGGACGAAGTGTCCTCCACTGGGATAACCGTGGCTATATTCAGCCTGGAAATAGGTGGATCCACCACTGGTGGTACCGTCCATTTCTTAATGATGGATTCCTCAAACGGATAGCGTCTAGCAATACGCTTGGAAATAGTAAAGGTACGCTTAGAATGCTCCCATTCTCCTTTAATTTTATTACCAAAACACTTGGGTACAGGAAAAACCTTCACCGTTTTAATGGGCTTGTTAGTACCAAAGGGAATCTCTGTTTCAGTTGCATCTGCCGGCGAAACTTCAAGTCTTAAGGTTTCCCGCACCGCTACAACTAGTGCGTCCACCAATGCTTCTTCCTGAATTATAGCAGGAGAAAGAACGTCCTCACTGTCTGAGGGAGCTTTACCTGAGATAACAGCCCTTGCAGAGGGACCTGCAGCAGCAGTGACCATCTCTGAATCTGAGTCAGAGGTGTCAGACAATATAGGGGTAGGCGGGGGTCGCTTTCTTGACCCCCGTCACCGGCGGGTCCCGTGGCCCCCTCGAGGGAAACAGGTGGGGGTATTTGTGTGGCAGGGTCCATGATTATTCCAGTAATTTCCCGGAAAATACAATTCAAATTTAAATAAAAAACTTTTTTTTTTTTTTTTTTTCAGACCCCCAGCGCCACAAAAGCCCCTCAGTGTTACCTGCTAGGGATCCCTATCGATCGAGAGAGAGAGAGAGATAGACCCCCAGGCTCACCACTTGATGCTCAGAGTTCACTGCAACAGATTACAGCGCTGTGTTCACAAACAGGAAGTCTTTTGGCTAGCTGCCCAGGAATAAAGGAGGCGGCTCCGCCCCTCTGCACGCCTTCCGGCGCCTCCCCTAGCTCCACGAGGTGTTTGGATCACCTCAAACATGGCCGCCCCCATGCTGGAGACACGAGGCTACGCCAAAATGGTGGCCTCGTGCGATCTAGCAAACAATGGCGGCGGTTAGTACCGAATAGCGGCGTGACTGCAGAGCATCACAACACCTTCTCTACATGGGGATTTAGCCTGGTCGGCGGTACCGGCCCTGGCGGACCGCATGGCCGTTCGGAAGGCCTGCTATCGCTGGAGACTTGACTAGGAAAGCAGTCTACATGTCCGTGGCTACTGACTGGTAGGATACTTATATTATCACAGTAAGATACCCATACTGCCACTAATTACAATCTTTTTAACATGTTTACAATTAGATTGTCAGCTCCCAAACCAAGCCTCCTGGCTATTTGCACATAAAATCACACTCAAAGTAGGGGGATCTGTGCCATGTTATAGGATAGAGGGGAACTCATCCTTACCATACAGAGAGGGGCCCGCGTTCACCACAAGACCCGTCAGGGGAAAAGGGGGGAACATGCTACTCACCATACCGGAACCAGGCGGGCACCAACTCCTGACAGTACCCCTCTCCACCGGGGCGGGAGGGCTGTCGACCAATACGGACGCCGTGACTCATGGTCCTTGGCGTTTCAGCGAGACGTTTAACTCGCGGGGTCAGTCCCTCCAGTGGGACTATGTCGCGGCCGACCCAGCGCGGAGCTATGGCCTGCACGCGCTCGTAGGCTGAACTGGGGTGACCACCGGATCTCAACATCCAGCCCGTCGCCCAGTTCAGCTTTCTTGCTTGAAGATCTCACAGGAACACTGGAGAAAAAAGCTGTCTAAAAAATCTTTTTAAGAAAAAGATCCTGCCAGGACCGAAGATCCCAGCAAGGTATCTAGGTCCTTACTCCTGACTAGACAGAAAAAAACTGATTTGCTGTGGCGGAGAGAGAGGATATACCCTCGGGGACTGCCCCTGGGGTGTGGCCAGAGCATTTTTATTTCCCGTCTAGTCCTGCTCCTGTGGAGGCAACATAACCTAAAGGTGCTGTATCACCGAGGACTACATCTGTCAATGAGCGATAGAGAAATTATCATTTCTTTTTTTTGTTGTTTTTACAGAAAGTTGTCACTAAATGATATATTGCTCACACATGCCATGGGTATATGTGAAAAGACACTACAAAATACATTCTGCTGCTTCTCCCGAGTACAGGGATACCACATGTGTGAGACTTTTTGGCAGCCTAGCTGTGTACGCGACCCCGAAAACCAATCCACATCTTCAGGTTTTCTAATGGCGTAAATTGCTGATTTTACCCCTGACTACCTGTCACAGTTTCAGAGGCCCTGAAATTTCAAGATAGCACAAAACCCCCCAAATGACCCCATTTTGAAAAGTAGACACTCCAAGCTATTGGCTGAGAAGCATGGTGAGTCCATGGAATAGTTTATATTTTGCCACAATTATCGGGAAAATTATTATTTTTTTTTTTTTACACAAAGTTGTCAGTAAATGATATAATGCTCACACATGCCATGGGTATATGTGAAAAGACACTCCAAAATACATTCTGCTGCTTCTCCTGAGTACAGGGATACCCCATGTGTGAGACTTTTTGGCAGTCTAGCCGCGTACAGGACCTGGAAAACCAATCCGCACCTTCTGGCTTTGTAAGGGCGTAAATTGTTGATCTCACTCCTTACTATCTATCACACTTTTGAAGTCCATAAAAAGCCAAGATGGCACAAAACCCCCCCAAATGACCCCATTTTGCAATTTAGACAATCCAATCTATTTGCTGAGAGGCATGGTGAGTATTTTGCAGCTCTCATTTTCTTGGGAAAATGAAGAAAAAAAAACAGGAAAATGCATTTTTTCCTCTTTTTTCAATTTCCAAAACTTTGTGACAAAAAGTGAGATCGGCAAAACACTCAACATGCCTCTCTGCAAATAGCTTAGGGTGTCTACGTTCCGAAAAGGGGTCATTTGGGGCGGGGGGGGGGGGTTGTGCTGTCTTGGCATTTCATGGCCTCCGAAACTGATAGGTAGTCAGGAGTGAAATCAACAATTTACGCCCTTGGAAAGACTGAAGGTGCGGATTGGTTTTCGGGGTCCAGTACTCGGCTAGACTGCAAAAAAGTCTCACACATGGGGCATCCCATATTAAGTACTTGGGCATTAATATTGGAAAGTCACCGTCATCAATATACTCCTTGAATTTTCCCCCAGTAATTGACACGATCATCAAACAAATGGGGGTTTGGTCGGCCCTACCCCTCTCTCTTCTGGGCAGATGCCATCTTTTCAAAATGGTTGGCTATCCAAAACTTCTGTACCCAATGCAAACCATTCCACTATTACTCAAACATAAAGACTCCCAAAAACTTTATAAGGCTTTGTCCGCATTCTTGTGGCACATGAAGCGACCACGTATCTCACTAAAGAAGCTCCAAATGCCCAGAAGAGAGGGGGGCCAACATTCCAGACATCAGACTCTACAACTTATCCTGTCTTTTGAGGGTGGGTCTTGACTGGATCACAGGGAAGTCTAGATTTTCTAACTTTGAATTGGAATCCCACATGGTGTCACCTCTTAGCTTAGCAGCTTTGTTACATTGTTCTTTACTTACTATACCGGCATCTCTGAGAAATAATTTGTTGTTGCGGGATACTGTGATAGCATGGAGGGAAGTGTCCAAGTTATTATCTCTGTCTCCCCGCTTCTCCAAATACCTCCCAATCATGGGCCACCCCTTGTTTCCGAAAACCAGACAATACCTGCCCTTCTCTACATGGCCCAACAAGGGTCTCTCCCTTGCCCATCAGCTATTTGACCCTAACTCGGGTCGTCCACATCCCTACTCAGAACTTTGTGACCTACACAATATACCACTTCACCATTTCCTGCATCTCCAACAAGCCACAAAGTTTGCTGAAGTCTTATGTCCAGATAAGAGCAAGCGCTCCTGTGACTCTTTGCTTGACTTCAAATTAGGAAATTAACGCTATCGGATGTATATAAACCCCTCTTAAATCACCGTCTCCATAGAAAGGACATTGATCCACCAACGCCCTGGAAGACCGCCTTTCACTACCCTCACTTGTTCACCTCCATTCTCAGCGGCTTTAATACGACCTGTAAATTCATTGAAAACGAATTCTGGAGGGAACAACAACTAAAGATTATGCATAGGGCCTACTCTCCTTTTGCATTTTCTGCTACCTCGCCCACAGGTCAAGCATGTTCTTGGTGTCTACTGCATAGACCAACCCTATCCCATAGACTGTGGGACTGTCCTCAAATTGCCAAGTTTTGGTTGGATGTGCAGCATTTAGTTTCAACCGTATCAGGATTACCCCTAATGAACAACCCACTCCTCCTTCTGTTCGGAAATCTTCATGGTCCTACCCTGGGCCTGGCCCCGACACAGTCCGTTATATTATACCAGAACAAACCCTGGATATCTACATGTCTCATGGTCGCCAGAAGGTCTATCCTCAGGAAGTGGATCTCCCACGACCCCCCTAAGATCCAGGGGGTGCACGAAGATCTTAGTTCACTTATGGTTAAGGAACTACTGGATGTAAAGCTATTGTCGGGCTCCCCCGCACACTTCCAAGCCAAGTGGAACTCGTACCTGTCTTATTTTCCCCAGCCTTCTTCTGGAACACCCTGATTGTAAATTATTGTGGGCCACTGTGAGCATCTTGTCCTATTATGTTAGATTCTTTGTGCCGACCTGAACCTCCCTTTTCTTCTTACCCGACTCTCTCGTTTATCTCCCTCCCTCTCTCGGTATTCCTTTCCTTTCCCCAGTTAATACCCCCCCCCCACTCCCACTACTCTACTCTACTCTACTCTACTCCCCCCCTCCCCCTCCTCCCTCTCTGCTTAATCCCCACACGACATCTAGTGCAACTCCAGATCAGATTGTGTCTTCATCTCCTATCTGTATGAGTACAGTTGTATGGTTTACTGATATGTTCATTTGTATTCTTCCATATGTTTATGGTTCTTTCTTATTTTGTATTTCAAAAAACTCCAATAAAATTTGGTATAAATAGAAAAAAGGGGTCTGGTCAGGAAGGGGGTAAAATCTTCCAGGGCTTAAGTGTTTAACTATACACATCAGCTCTGCAGCCTACTGCACTGATCGAGCGAGAATATGACTCCTGTAAACCGCATTGGCCACACATGGATCGAAATTCAGCTGGGCCCTGCTGAACCAGCCACATTTTGATCCATGTATGGCCAGTTTAAGGAAGTTACAAATCTTTCTGCATACATGTCATGGTTTAAGGCTGGCCATACATGGAACTGTTAAACTGAACAGATTTCCCCATCCACACAAGCGAGGTGTGTTGTAGAAGTTTTATTAATATTTATGTGGACATTTCTTTAGGATGTATTTTTAGTTAAATTGCCATTATGTCTCCCAGTGTCAGTTTACCGGTACCTCGTAACTTTAATCACTATGCGAATATTGCTTTAACTGGCATTGAGGAAAGACTTGTTAGTGGAACTCTTCCATTAGATGGAATTGCACAAAACTTGTAGCCTGATTTATGGCAAGGAGAAATCCATCGCACAAATATATATCCGCCATCGAGAGCACCAGTATTCACTGCAGAGATTTGTTTGCGATGTGGAATTCTTATAGTTTTACCAGGATTAATGGCTGGCATCTTTCTATTATATTTGATCCATATGACTGACATAAGACTGCTGCTATTGTCTTTTGCAGATATAATAAAGTCCCATTCACTGGAACAATAGCATGATCAGTATCAAATAGGGTTTATATGAACCATGAAAGGATTTATGTGGTTCCGCGCTTAGGATAGGGGGTATATAAGGAAAAATATATATGATACCGCACCTGGCTGCTGCCGACTTCAAAAAATGCAACCCTGAAAGGGGAGCATTTGAATGAAGAAAAAAAGGAGAAGTAATTGGCGCTGCCTGGTGGGGTATTGGGAATGCAATTTATGGTTGCTAGCCTCCTGAAGTTATATAAAAAAATCTATTGTGATTTAGGGTATATAAAACAACATGGACAAATTGGTAAAACTGGGTCAATCTGTGTGTAGAATCAATGGTGTTCCATGTGTAAATCAAAGCATCAAAAAATCTTAAAAATTATAAAAAACCAACATATACATACAATGTGTACAATCGGTGGGTATAAAGTGCAACAAAAGAGTGCAATAGTGGATATCAGGAGTGAAATGATAAAAAATTAGTTAAAATATCCAATCATAAATAGGCAACCATATCATCACAATCAATAGATATAACCATAAAAATTCTAATAAATATAAGTGCAAATAGAGTGCATATATATAGCTGCCAAAAAATACGTGCAAAGGTGCAAAAAGGTGAAAACGATCAAAAAGATCTGCTAATACAGCTGTGCAAAAGAAACGGCAGCACAAAAAATTGAAGTGTCCTTATAGATTATGAAGCAAATAAATCACAACACATGTGCAATCTCGGTGATTCTGACAGATCCAGAGCGTGACCACGTCATTTCCGTTTTCCGAACCCGAGGCCTGGAACGCACATCCGGCGGTTGACGAGCACGCCATCCCCTAGCGTGCACCGCAAGTGAGGAGGTTGCGGTTCCTATGCCAGACGGGCATACGATAGGTTACACTTTTATGTGAGTACATGTCCTTTTTTTAACAATAAAGTGTCTTTTAAAACGATATTACACTATCGGAGGCTCCTTCCCTTTTCTTCTACATACCCTGGTACTGAATTGGAATTCATTATATCTACTGAGCTGACACCTGAACACTATTAAAGGAGAGAGATCGAGATCTGGGGACATCCTTGATTGCCAGTGTATGGGAGCGATCCCTTATTATCGACCCGCTGTTTACCCCTGTAGGGGTAAGGGAATCTGGTAAGCGCAGGACCCCAGGCTCAGGGGAACACTTCTTCCTTCTGCCCATTCACCACACTCTGGGCATAGAGAAAAGAGCACCATAATCACTATATATGGACTATACAATCTAGGACTTCTCTGGATCTGTCAGAATCACCGAGATTGCACATGTGTTGTGATTTATTTGCTTCATAATCTATAAGGACACTTCAATTTTTTGTGCTGCCGTTTCTTTTGCACAGCTGTATTAGCAGAAAGATCTTTTTGATCGTTTTCACCTTTTTGCACCTTTGCACGTATTTTTTGGCAGCTATATATATGCACTCTATTTGCACTTATATTTATATCTATTGATTGTGATGATATGGTTGCCTATTTATGATTGGATATTTTAACTAATTTTTTATCATTTCACTCCCGATATCCACTATTGCACTCTTTTGTTGCACTTTATACCCACCGATTGTACACATTGTATGTATATGCTGGTTTTTTATAATTTTTAAGATTTTTTGATGCTTTGATTTACACATGGAACACCATTGATTCTACACATAGATTGACCCAGTTTTACCAATTTGTCCATGTTTTATATACCCTAAATCACAGTACATAGATTTTTTTATATAACTTAATTCAGGAGGCCAGCAACCATAAATTGCATTCCCAATACCCCACCAGGCAGCGCCAATTACTTCTTTTTTTCTTATTTATATGAACCATATTTGATAGGATCCACTAACAGGATATGATGAGTTCATGCTTGTGAATTAGCATGGCTGGGTGCATGGGAATCTATGTAGCAGCCATGTTTCTTTGTTCACCTGGCAGTTAGTCTCTGCACTCAGTGATGTTCATACATAAACATTGACTCTTTTCTATTGTACTTTGGAATGTATATATGTCTGGGGGCGTGGCCAGCGCGGGACAGTGATGGACGCCTGATCTCCCGCTCCGCAGATAGACGACTCCATCCAGCGCCATCCACAGCAACACAGACAGGATCCGAGCCTGATTTTCACCCCAGTTGACCGCGGCAACCTGCAGCGATGTCCCACAAGCAAAAGGAGAAAGGGCCGAAGAAACTCACCGCTTGCTTCCCCGCGCCTCGGGGGAAGCAGCGGGTGCACTATACTGACCTGCCGGAGGACGCTGCCTCGGCTGAACCCCTGCTGTCAGGTACTCTCCCCCCCTTCGCATCTGCTCCCTCCAGCCCTTCCTGCACGAGCCCAGCCAAGTCAAAAATGAGGCTAGACAGCGCTGACAAGGCCCCACAGCCTGGGAGCTCCAGTAACCCTCTACTGCCCATCTCCCTGGGGACATCTCCATTTGCAGCCTTTCCCACGGTAGGCCAGCCTATCATGGACACAGCTCAAGGAAATGTATGCCCTCCATAACTCTCTCCAAGCGAACATTGTGACACTTGCTAACAAATTCTCAGCAGAAGTCCACTCCCTAGGGGACAGGGTACACACTGTAGAATACTCCATATCAGAGATTGTGACCACTGTGAATGATTTGGTAGAGGCACATGAAGAACATGTGGATGAGCGACACTGGATCAAAGCAAAAATCGCAGATCTGGAGGATCGCTCCAGAAGAAATAACCTTAAAATCCGTGGCATTCCTGAAACTGCTTCCTGCTAAGCTACACAAATTTGCCACGGACCTTTTCTTAGCTATATTGCCTGGAGCGTCTCCCCTGGAGCTGACGGTTGACTGTATTCACAGGGTCCCAAAGCCCCCTTTCCTCCGTCAGCATGTTCCCCCGCGACACATTGCTACGTGTGCACTTCTACCAAACTAAGGAATCCATCTTAACCAAAGCTAGATCCCTGGGCACTCTCCCTGACCCCCTACTCAGCTGTGCAAATCTTCAAGGACCTCTCTAAGCATACCCTAGATATGCGCAGACAACTTTACACCATTACCAAAGCCGTGCGCAACCACAACCTGCCGTACAAGTGGAAACCAAACTAGCCCCTCCGCAGACCTCAAAATCAAGCTCTTATCACTTAGGCAGGAACTTAGATCACATCTCCTTGACACGAATGAACGCAATCGCCGAAAAATTAAGGCCTCTTATGCCACCAACAACAAATCAGGCAAATTATTAGCCACCAGACTTAAAGGGCAATGTCTTAAACACAAAATTAAATATATCATTCACCCCCACACAAACGAGCAGCTCTATGACCCCAGAGACATGGCCAACGCCTTTAGTAGCTACTACGAATCTTTGTACAATCTTAAAGACTCCCAGTCTACGTCGCCTACTCCTGACCACATCAAAAACTTTCTAGACAGCATCTCCCTTCCTACCCTCACTCCCGCACAATCTGCACAACTTAACATCCCCTTCACGGTAGAGGAGGTTTGTGAAGCCATAGCGTCCCTACCAACTGCAAAATCCCCAGGCCCGGATGGCTTGATTAATGACTATTATAAAGCTCCCAAACAGGGGTCTTCAAACTATGGCCCTCCAGTTGTTCAGGAACTACAATTCCCATCATGCCTAGTCATGTTTGGGCATGTCAGAGTTTTACAATGCCTCATGGGATGTGTAGTTCTGCAACAGCTGGAGGGCCGTAGTTTGAGGATCCCTGCTCTAAAGGATGTCCTAGCTCCCCACCTGTGCATGTTGTTTAACAATGCCACCACATCCTCTTCATTCCCAACGGAAATGCTTGAGGCCACTATCATCACCCTCCCCAAGCCAAGTAAGAACCAATCACTCCGCAAAATTTCCATCCCATCTCCTTACTCAATTCAGACATAAAAATCTATGCCAAAATGGTAGCCAATAGACTAATGCCCATCCTCCCACAGCTTATCCACAAGGACCAATCGGGTTTCACCTTAGGTAGACAATCCGCAGACGCAACCAGACGCCTCATTAACATTATTCACAATGCAAATGCTTCTAGAACGCCTTCTCTGCTCCTGTCACTGGATGCAGATAAGGCATTCGATAGAGTGCACTGGGGGTACCTTCAGGAGGTGATCCGCAGATTTGGTATAAACGGCAGAATGCATGCGGCTATACTAGCGCTCTATTCTCATCCATCAGCCCGAGTACTTGTTGACGCCTCCCTTTCCTCACCTTTCTATATTACTAATGGGACGCGGCAGGGATGCCCACTCTCCCCCCTGGTCTTTAATATGGCCATAGAACCTCTGGCCCAAAAAATCCGAACGGACCCCGGCATCACGGGCATAATTATCGGCTCTCAGGAGAACCGCATCAGCTTGTTCGCTTATGTTATCCTGATGGTATCGAACCCAGTCACCTCACTTCCACGAAGGATATCCTTACAGCGTTCGGAGAAGTTTCACTATACAAGGTAAATGAGGCCAAATCCCATATACTTGATTTAGGTGTAGACGGAACAACCAGAAACCTTCTCAATCGGTCACTCCCGTACAAATGGGCAGATGCGGGTATTACCTATCTGGGCATTACGCTTACCAAATGCACATCCCTACTTTTTCAAGCTAATTTCTCTCCCTTCAAGAGCCAATTGGCCACGGAACTGCAATCTTTGGCAAAATTTGAACTTGCGTGGTCGGGACGCCTGGCTGCTTTTAAGATGTGCACATTGCCCAAACTTCGGTACCTATTCAGGTCGCTACCTATCCCCGTCCCCAAGTCATTCCTGCGTTCACTACAGACGATGCGGTCTCGTTATCTGTGGCAAGACAAAACGGTCTTGGTGTGCTAAAGGGATCTTACTGAAATCCAGGGAAGCCGGAGGTGCCTCCATGCCTGACCTGGAAGATTATTACACAGCCTCCATAATCTCCCAGTTGCGCACTTGGTTCCAGCGAACCCCAGACAGCCTCTGGGGAGCACTGGAAAGAGACCAAACCCCTCAAAAGGACCTCTCATCATGGTTATTGTCGTGGAAAATAAATAGGCTTGTACTGAAAAGTACAAGTGCTCCGCTCTTTTACATAACGATTTACCAAGCACTCGGCGATAAAGAAAGGAACAAACGCGCTGGGTCATTTCGATGCCATCTGCCAGGTCTCTCTCCATTGGATATGTATGTGTGTGCATTTGTGTATAAGAGCTAGTGTGTGTGTGAGAGTTTATGTGTCTCTTCATGGATGAATGATGTGTTAGCTGCTGTTATGTGAGCTGTTATGTGAGCTTGTGTGTGTGTGTGTCTATGTGTGTGTCTCCTTCTGTGTTCTGATCTGTTCTGAGCAGGGCTTGTTTATTTACAGCAAGTAAGTGAGTTACAGGGAGTGGCTTCATGGCCACCAATCACAGATACGTATACATTCAAAAAGCACAATAGAAGCTGTGGAGTACACGCCCATAGATGGACAAGAGTGAACAAAAGACTAAACTGCCATGAAGCACATGGCTTTTCATTGCTCATTCATGTCAATCCATAAACATGAATTCCATTACCTGTTGGTGGGTTTCCATCAAACCTGATTCATATATATATAAACCAATTTTGATAGTGACCATAAGATTTTCACCAGCAAGTCTTTCCTACAATGACAGTTAAAGTGATAATCGCTGTGAATAGCGATTATCAGTAAAACCGACACTGGGAGACATCATGACTATTTAAACTAAAGAATATGTCTATCAAAATTTCCACAACAGTTATGCAGTAGGAACATAGGGGACAAACTTCCGGAACACATATCGCCGACCATTAGAGCATCGGTCTCGGCTTGGCTACATTTGACACACTCTAGATGGAAACACCTCACTTACCACGATCTCCCTTCCTATGTCCAGCATCCTTCAAGTGGTCCCAGATATGAACCTCAACCGGTGGATACTCCATGGCTGTACCACCTTAGATGCCCTGTATAATCTCGGAGTCCTTAAACCCTTCTCACAGTTAGTGTCGGAATAATGCATTCCCACAACGGAATGGTACCGTTACATCCAAATTAAGTCCTGCCTGACAAAACCCCCAGCTCAGAGCTCCCCTCCCGAAGAAAATTTGGGATTACCTCACATCCACTTTGTCGAAAGCCAAGGGCATATCTACAATTTATCCCGTCCTCGGTGAGAACGTCCTGACCAAGACTTCCCCCCCCCCCCCTACTTAAATGGGAAGGAGATTTGGGCACAGTTTTTTCCCAGCGTCAGAGGTCCCTGGCCCTAACCTCAGGTTGTAAAGCCTCCCTGAGCGCTTCTGTCAGGGAATTGCATCTAAAGATATCCTTGAGATGGTATCTCACACCGCATATCATAGCAAAATTCGATGACAACACCCCCCCAACATGTTGGCTGAAGCCTTTTTACTCTCAAAAATTACTCAAATACCCCTAGACCCCTCCCCAGAGCTAGGTCTACTTAATCTGACAATAGAAAAAATACCGCTGCAACTCCGCAAAATAGTATTGAATATACTCCTGGCAACAAGATTAAACATCACTAGGAAATGGAACACCATCCAACCCCCATCATTGCTAGACATTGTCCGTACCACCCAATTGCACTACACATATGAACTGATTATGTCCCCCTCTAGCGAGCATTACCATAAAGAAATAAATGGCACCCCTGGTGTCAATGGTTCAGTTTGAATTTTGATGTATAATCCAAGTTGATCACTAGATGGCGCACTTGTTTTTTCATTAGCTGTTGTGAGTGGTGAAGATGTAGGTATAATGCATTGTACTTTTCACCTGCCGATATTGTAGATGTTACGTGCTATCTGAGCTGATAAGATCTGGAAAGATATTGATGATTGAATTCTTCACAGTTTTACCTGTTACACATGTTTTGCAAACCTGCCGGCCGTCCTGGAAGGGTTAATAGAAAGGCCGTTACCGGTACACTAACGGTAAGTTTTCTCATTTCACCCTTCCAGGACGGCCTACATATGAGAGGATGATAAAGGAATCCATACTGGCCTACCTTAGGGCGGGACCACTGCCTGTAAAACCTTTCTGCCAAAGGCAAGGACTTGTTGAGACAGTACTTCCACACGATAGTGCTTTAGGAAGGTATCTTGACTGGACCAGGTGGCTGCATGGCGGATCTGTTCCCAGTATGCTCCGGCTCCTTCGGCCCAGGATGTTGCCATGCCCCTTGTGGAATGTGCCTTTAGATTTGCTGGTGTGGGGATACCTGACACCTTATAAGACATACTAATGGCTTGCTTAATCCACCTAGAGATCGAGGGTTTTGATGCTTGCAATCCCTTTCTTGGTCCAGAATGTAGAACCAACAGGTGACTAGACCTTCTAAATCCTTTGGTTCTTTCCAAATAGATAAGACACCTTTTTACATCCAGGCAATGGAATTTTCATTCCTTTGCACACCTAGGCTTTTCACAAAATGATGGCAGGACCATCTCTTGTTTTCTGTGAAAAGAGGAAACTACTTTGGGTAGGTACAGGGGATCTGGTCCAAGAATCACTCTGTCTTAGAGAATTAGCATAAAGGGCTCCTTTATGGACAAACTTTGTAAATCTCCCACTCTTCTGGCTGTGGTAATTGCCAACAGAAAAGGTAACTTAATTGACAAAATATTCAGATTAACCTTAACCAAAGGTTCAAAGGGTTCACTAGATAACGTCTCTAGTACTTGAGTTAAGTTCCATACTGGAACATTAGCCCTATTAATCGGGGTCGCTCTTCCCTGAGCTAACAAAAATCTTTTAACGGCTCCAGACTTATCTAAGAAAACAGAAAGTGCCACTACCTGTACTCTAAGGGTGTTAACTGCCACCCCCTTATCTACCCCATCCTGTAAAAATTCCAGGATAATGGGGATCAAGGCAGAGGAATTCTTCTGACTGCCAAGTACAGAATTTTTTCCAAATTTTGGAATACATTTTCCTAGTAACTTGTTTTCTACTTAGAAGGAGGGTATCAATGACCTTATCTGAACAACCTTTTCCCTTTAGGATTTGGCGCTCACTACCCAGGCTGTTAACTGAAAAAAAACTGTGGTCTGGGGTGAATAAGAGGCCCTTGTAGTAACAGATCCGGAACCTCTGGTAGTTTCCAAGGAGCTGTCACTGATAGGGATACCAGAGTCGCGAACTACCTTCTCTTTGGCCACCAAGGGGCAATCAAGATGAGACGTAGTTGCGGCCATCCACAGTCTCTGTAGAACTCTTGGAATCAGATTTTGAGGAGGAAAAGCATAGGCTAGCCTGAAGTGCCATGGCTGTGCTAGAGCATCCAAGCCCAACATACCCTTTTGTTGTGTCAGGGAGAAGAACCGGCTTACTTTTTTGTTCTGCCAAGTGGCAAACATATCCACTTCCGGCTGACCAAACTTTTGAACTAGAAGTTGAAATATTCTGGGATTCAGTTCCCATTCTGTCTGCTTGATGGAATGGCGACTGAGGAAGTTCACTTCCCAGCTGTCCTTCCCTTTTATATGCACTGCCGATAGAGAAATCACTCTCTTTTCTGCAAAGCCCAGTGTCTCCTGAGCTAACTTTAACAGGGTGTTCGATCTGATCCCCCCTTGATGATTCAAGTAAGCTACTGTTGTAGCATTGCCTGAATGGATTTGGACTTCTTTCCCTGAAATGTCCTTTTCGAATGCTCTTATTGCTTCTCCCACCGCTTTCAGCTCTCTGTAGTTGGATGAGGCCTGACTTCTCTGTATATCCCAGGTGCCCTGGGCATGAGCTCATTCAAGATGAGCTCCCCACCCCTCGGAACTTGCATCCGTGGTGATCTTTCAGGGTTGCTCTTGACCCCAGAGTCGCCCTACCCTCAGATTTTTGAGAACTGTCCACCATTTTAGGGATATTACTTGCGGGGAGAGCGTAATTTTTTCGTCTAGGGACTCTTGTTTCTTGTTCCAAGAGAGCAAGTGAAAAAATTGGAGGTGTCATGAGTGCAATTTGGCCCACTCTACAGCTGGGATGCAAGCTGTCATCAGACCCAAAATCCTCATGATCTGTCTCCAGGAACACCGAGGATGAGAACAGACATTTTCCACCGCCGAGACCACTTTTTCCACCTTTTCCTCTGGGAGAAAAAGTCCCTTTACTCTGGAATCTATCTATCTTGTACCCCAGATAGACTTGAACCTGTGCTGGCTCTATTGAGGATTTCTCCACATTCATCAGGCACCCTACCGTCTGTAGGACTGACATCACTTTTTGGGTGTCTGCCGTGGCCAGTTTTGCTGATCTTGCAAAGATCAACATATCGTCCAGATAAGGGATCAAACTTAGGCCCTGAAGATGAAGATGGCCTACTACTTCTGCCAAGATCTTCGTAAAGATCCTTGGACTGGCTGCCAAGCCAAAAGGAAGAGCTCTGAACTGCCAGTGTGCAGTTCCTTCTTCCATCACTACTGCGAATCTGAATAATGCTTGATGTTCCGGACAAATTGGGACATGCAGGTAAGCATCCCTTAGATCCAGTGTGGTCATAAATTGATGTTCTGAAACGCATTTTTTCTGACCACATAAATGTTCTCCATAGAGAACTTCTTGTATATTAGAAATTTGTTTAATTTTTGAGGTTTATGACTAGCCGGAATTTTCCTGAGGGCTTTGGTACCACAAATATGTGGGAGTAAAAGCCTTGGAATACCTGACTTAATGGTACAGGTGTAATCACCCTCTGTTATGCTAACTCTTGAATACCTTCTAGCAGTGCTTTCTTCTTTTGTTTTACTCTTGAGGGATATGTCATTGTTATTTCTGTCACTGGCTGAGAGGAAAACTCCAGTCGGTAACCTTCCCGGATGATCTGGAGAATATAGGGGCTGGTTGAGATGTTTTGGGAAATTGGGAAATGAAATGGGCTAACCTGCCCCCTACCCCGACGCTGGCGTCACTTGGTCTCTTTAGGATTGGGTCCAGGTTTAAGGAAAAGCAAGTTAGCTCCTTGTTTTCCCTTTGCCGGACCACCTCTCCTGGTTTGCCCCCTGAAAGGCCTTTGTTGGTTTCTGTCTTGGAAGTTCCGAAAGGAATACCTCCCCAACTTGTCCTTCCTCTTAGTAGGGAATTTTTTACCCTTCTCTGAGGATCTGGATAAATCATCATCCAGCCCAGAGCCAAACAAAAAAGACCCTTCAAAAGGTAATGCGCAAAGTCTCAGCTTGGAAGATATATCTCCTTCCCATGCTTTGACCCAAACTGCCCTCCTAGCAGAATTCATCAGAGCTGCTGTTCTTGCAGAGGCTAATATTGACTCTACTGCTGAGTCTGCTAAGACACCGCTTTCCCAATCACAGATAGGGAATCTAGTAAGTCTTGTGATCCCTCCATTGTAGAGATATGTTTTGACAATTCCTTGATCCACAAATCTACATTTCTGGCCATACGGGTATCTGCTAGAGCTGTAGTCATATTATATGAGTTGGAAGCCAAAGCCTTTTTTAGTAAGGATTCGATCTTGAGATCCATGACACCTTTAATGTGACCAGCATTTTCAAAGGACAAATCTGACGTCTTTGATAGCTGGGCCAGAGGAGCGTCTAGTTTAGGGCTTTTTATAAACTCCTCCAATTCCTGTTCCTCAAAAGGATACCTTCTTTTCCAGTTTTTTGGTCTGGATAAGGCATTCATAGGAAATTTCCATTCCTGGTCAATCATGTCCTTTAAAGACTGGTGGATGGGAATTGCTCTGTACTGGGCTCTTCCCAAGCCCTTGTACACTTTATCCTTAATGGAAGACTCTTTGACCGGAGTTGGGATCCCTTCAGTGGCATGCACCACTTTAAGGAGACCCTCCATACACTCTAAAGGAAAGAGACTCTTGTTTCTTTTGAAACTATCCCTTTCCTTCTCATTGTCACTGTTTGACTCCTTGTCTGAACTGGATGGGGATCTAATGTGACTAGTGCCTTCCCCTGGATCCTCCTCCTCCCTAACTTGTGATGAGGGAATGGGTTGGGATCCTGACAAGAGAGAAGAGGGTCCTCTTGACCACACACTATCCTGGGAGGATAACCTATCCCTTGATATTTCCTCTGTCTGTGTTGGGGTCTGAGTGATAGCTGCTGCAGTCCTAAATGACTGAATAGTAGCCAACATCTCATCCTGCATTGATTTAAGGAAACCTTTCATTAAAACAGATGCTTCTTGCCCTGCCAATTTATTAATACATGTATGGCACAATGGCTTTAAGTAAGACCTCGACAACTTATCCCCACAGTTACCACACTTTCTAGTCATGTTAGTGTTGGTGTTAGATGGGGGTCTGGTCTGGCAGGTGCCTCCTGTGTAGCTGGAAGACCTGTGCATAGACACAAGAAGAGAAAACATTTGTTTGCAACAGACATATTTAGTCTAACACTGCGGCTGCTCAATCAGGAAAGAAAAAGGCATGACTGTCTCCTATAGACAGCAGTCAGCCCCGCCACCACTGTAGTCACTTACCCAGTTTTTCTGAGTTTCCTACAGCCACCTGCACTGACGCTTTCTCCTCTGTGGGAAGTGCGGTCGTTCGAGTCTCTTTGGGGTGTTTCAGCCCCTTCGTAGCCGGAGATTCTGCCATGAGTGCTCGTGGATCCGGCGTCTCCTCCCTCTCAAGCTTCCTTCCGGGTACTGCTCGCTCCTCCTCTTCTGACCGGAACTTCCGGTCTTCACAGCGAGGCTTGAGGCACGCTCTTTGGTGGGAAATTTGAAATTCTTACCGTCCAGCAATAGAGCAGCAATGGAAGAGACTCTTCCTGCAGAGACAACAGGTATGGAGGGACCTTCTCCTTAAGGTAACCGACTACCCGACATGTTTGGCGACCTGTAAGTTCCTGTTTCCAGGACACAGATAGGGAGGAACCTCTCATAGGCTGTCCGTACCTGTCTTACAGGGGTACCTATCAGACACTCCTTTGCCTTCAGGTCAGAGAAAAAAACAAACGTTCCGGTGTAAGGTTGGAAACACAACTGAACTGAAGCTCAAGGATGGGTGGGACCTTTTTAACAGCTGCAAATTAGTTGTGTTTCCTGTAGCGTGGAGCCACAATCTCTCATATGTAGGCCGTCCTGAAAGGGTGAAATGAGAAAAATGCATTTAAGGGCTGGCTTGACGCTGGCTGAATGCCGGTCAACGCCCATAGGCGCTCGAGAATCTGACTCGCTGTCGGTGAACTTAAACTTGACTTCTGACACTTCCTCACAGCTCAAAAGTCCTTTAAAGCACTCCCTGTAGACTTCACTGACCGAGGTAATCTCTTGTAATGCTGCAGCAACTGTTAACACTGTAAACACTGCACTGTATACTCTGCACTTCAGGGCCCAACCACTGGCACCCCCTTTATTTTGCTCCTGCACCAGCTAGCTAGCTCCTGGATCACTCTGACCTTCTCCACAGTGGTCCCCTCTGCTAGGCAGACTCCCAGGGGCAGTTTACAGTACTCGTGACTGGGAATGCTTGCCTGAAACTCGACCCCTCACAGCTCCACTGGTCCTCAGCACACTGGATCCTCTCCTGCAGCTCAGCCCTGTGTCCCCTCAGGCAAGCTGCCTGAGACACCTGATTCCTCCTGATAGGAGGAGAGACACCTATCGCCTCTCCTGGGACTCTGCTTCCTGCCAAAGACAATCTGTCATGTGCTCCCCACAGACTTATACCCCTTCCCAGAATGCTCTGCGGCAGAATCTGCCCTTCCAGGATGGATACAAGCCCAGGTGTGCTATTGGTCAGGTTTCCTCCACTGCCCAATGAGAGCCCTCATTGGGACACAATGGGGAGACTCCCCAACACAACAGGCACACCTGGGAACACATACAAGCCTAGATGAAAATCATGGCCCTGCTGGTAAGACTATACTTTATCTTAGCACCTACCATGGAGGGTGCATATATATATATATTAGTGTGACAAGTGCCATGGGCTACTGGAGGAGTGTGGAGGCCAGCCTCCTGCCCACGGACTACGGGCCCTGGCTTGTAGGGGAGTGCACCTCTGTGTGGGGGTATATGCTGGAGGACCATGGGAGTAGTGTTGCTTTGGACTCAAATCCATGTCACCCCAAGATACAGACTCAGACTGGGATCAATGTTACAGGCCTAAAGCGGCCTGTTGCCGCAGAGGACTTCTCCACACATTGAGAGACTAAAGAGATGCTAATGATGTCTACTGTGGGGATGTGTATTGACAGTTATAATAAGGTGTGTTGAAAATGGAGATGGGCAGTCAGAGCCTACGTCTTCTGCTTTCATCTGTTTAGAGGTTAAGTGTGTTCACATTTCTAGGAAAGTGTATTCAGCTATGTTTGGGCTGGTTGTTTGTGGAGTCAATTATGATAATGCTAATCCTGTCTGAGCCTGCAATGTCATTCACCTGTTTCTGTCCAGATGGTCAGGTATGTTAATTATGTTCTGTATACAATACATTTGCATGATGTAATCAAGCACCTAAAACTATATATATTGGAAGTGAGTAGGTGAATAAAGTGTCTTTTGTTTTACCCTTCATTGAGCTTAGGCTAATGTTTGGGGGGAATTGAGGGGCCAGGTCACTGCATCACGTGAGAATCTGGAGACCTAAGACCGAAATACTTGGTCCAAGTATTGGGGATCGGTTACATACATACATATATATATATATATATATATATATATATATATATATATATATATATATATATATACACACACACACACATACACACACACATACAGGTCCCTCTCAAAAAATTAGCATATTGTGATAAAGTTCATTATTTTCTGTAATGTACTGATAAACAGTAGACTTATATATTTTAGATTCATTACACACAACTGAAGTAGTGCAAGCCTTTTATTGTTTTAAAATTGATGATTTTGGCATACAGCTCATGAAAACCCAAAATTCCCATCTCAAAAAATTAGCATATCATGAAAAGGTTCTCTAAACGAGCCATTAACCTAATCATCCGAATCAACTAATTAACTCTAAACACCTGCAAAAGATTCCTGAGGCTTTTAAAAACTCCCAGCCTGGTTCATTACTCAAAACCGCAATCATGGGTTAAGACTTCCGACCTGACTGCTGTCCAGAAGGCCATCATTGACACCCTCAAGCAAGAGGGTAAGACACAGAAAGACATTTGTGAACAAATAGGCTGTTCCCAGAGTGCTGTATCAAAGCACCTCAGTGGGAAGTCTGTGGGAAGGAAAACGTGTGGCAGAAAACGCTGCACAACGAGAAGAGGTGACCAGACCCTGAGGAAGATTGTGGGGAAGGACCGATTCCAGACCTTGGGGCACCTGCGGAAGCAGTGGACAGTCTGGAGTAGAAACATCTAGAGCCACCGTGTACAGGCGTGTGCAGGAAATGCGCTACAGGTGCCGCATTCCCCAGGTCAAGCCACTTTTGAACCATTAACAGCGGCAGAAGCGCCTGACCTGGGCTACAGAGAAGCAGCACTGGACTGTTGCTCAGTGGTCCAAATTACTTTTTTCGGATGAAAGCAAATTTTGCATGTCATTCGGAAATCAAGGTGCCAGAGTCTGGAGGAAGACTGGGGAGAGGGAAATGCAAAATGCCTGAAGTCCAGTGTCAAGTAACCACAGTCAGTGATGGTCTGGGGTGCCATGTCAGCTGCTGGTGTTGGTCCACTGTGTTTTATCAAGGGCAGGGTCAATGCAGCTAGCTATCAGGAGATTTTGGAGCACTTCATGCTTCCATCTGCTGAAAAGCTTTATGGAGATGAAGATTTCATTTTTCAGCACGACCTGGCACCTGCTCACAGTGCCAAAACCACTGGTAAATGGTTTACTGACCATGGTATTACTGTGCTCAATTGGCCTGCCAACTCTCCTGACCTGAACCCCATAGAGAATCTGTGTGATGTTGTGAAGAGAAAGTTGAGAGACGCAAGACCCAACACTCTGGATGAGCTCAAGGCCGCTATCGAAGCATCTTGGGCCTCCATAACACCTCAGCAGTGCCACAGGCTGATTGCCTCCATGCCATGCAGCATTGAAGCAGTCATTTCTGCAAAAGGATTCCCAACCAAGTATTGAGTGCATAACTGAACATAATTATTTGAAGGTTGACTTTTTTTGTATTAAAAACACTTTTTATTGGTCGGATGAAATATGCTAATTTTTTGAGATAGGAATTTGGGTTTTTCATGAGCTGTATGCCAAAATCAATATTAAAACAATAAAAGGCTTGCACTACTTCAGTTGTGTGTAATGAATCTAAAATATATGAAAGTCTAATGTTTATCAGTACATTACAGAAAATAATGAACTTTATCACAATATGCTAATTTTTTGAGAGGGACCTGTATATATTATATATATATATATATATCTGCACATCGCATCTGAACTCTGCTCTGTTGGGACCACAAACAGCACAGTCCAGGGGGGTAGAGCAAAGAGTCAGTTGGCCGACAGTCACCAGCTCTCTGCTCACGGAGCTCTGAGAACTGAGCGATCTGCAGTCTTTGATCGCTTGGTTCTAAGTCTTCGAGCCAGCAGGAGAGGACTAAGGCTGCATCTACATAATCAAGTATGATTTTTGAAAAAAAAAAAAAAAAAAAAACCTTTTATGTTCCAGGCATGTGGTATTTAAGGAATGAAAAAATATAATAGCCAATTTTGAGTAGTCCTACAAAGGTGCAGAACTTGAGCTGTAAGGAGCAGGGTGTCAATTTGAAGATTTGATAGATAGATACAAGAAACACTTTCAAGAACATCGGAGAATGGTAATGGCTATTCAACAAGAAAAAATAGACTTGTCTAAAGATATAGTATTGACTTCCCAAATATCACAGCAAAAAAGGACTTTAAAGCAGGGTTTCTCAACCAGGGTTCTATGGAATCACAGGTTCTAGGATCCTGCCCAAATCTTACAGGAGCTGCAGAGGTGAACCATCCATCATTCACCCCCCCCCCCCCCCCACTAATGCTTTTAAATGTTATACCACAGACTCTTAGTGTGTTTATCCATGGAATAATTGCTAATACATTAAACAGAGGAGCACTGGATGCTGTGTGTCATTTTTATACATTTCTTTGTTTCAGGGCTCTATGGAACCCTAGGGTTCCTCCAGAGGATACCAGGTGAATATAGTATAAAAAAATTACACATGCATACCCTTCTTCCACCAAGACTTTTCTTTTCATAGGTGGAAGGGTATTTATACATGTCATTTCTTATACCATTTTCATTCAGATATTTGACATTTAAGGTTTTTAGTATGTACTTAATTGAACTTCGTCGTTTGATACACCACGTGTGTCCTGTGAAAGCAACTTTCCTTTGGCATTCTCATGTCCCGTACACACGTGCAGATTATCTGAAGACTTTTGTCTGCAGACTTACCTTTTCTATGTAGTGCAAGGGCCTGCCGGATTGCATACAAATTGAAAGTGTTTAGGTTTGACCTCATATTATATGATTTTGGTAAGTCTGCAGACAAAAGTCTTCAGATAATCTGCACGTGTGTACGGGGCATTAGTCACCATTTTTCTTTTGTATTAATACTTATGCTGCAGGGCCCGCACTGACTGCGTTGGCATGTTTCTATGGTTTACACAATTTTACCTCTTTATTAGCAGTAAAAACAGACAGACGTTCACTGTGTCCATCCCACTGGATAGTGCATGAAATAAAATACTGCATGGTTGCATGAAATAAATATAGCATATTGCAATGAAATGGTGTGAAGAAAAGTCTGGTTGGCCGCACTTCCATAAAATCACCTTGACACATAATTCACGCTGACGATCCACAATGTACAAGGGGAGGCCAATAAGTTCTTACCCTCACCATGATCTAGATGTGCTAGGTATTTGAATATTTGCAGGTTTTTAAGTGGATATCTTTGTAATCTGCATGCCAATTTGTGGTGAATTATAGTTCGAGTCAAGAGAAATGCGTTCCAAGGTTACTGACAACTTTCCAAAAACAGCAAAGAGTAGAATTTGCACAAAGCATTTTGAACCTGTACCACAACAAGGAGGAGGACTTTTTAAACAGATTAGTGACCATGGGTGAAAGCTGGGTATATCTATATGACCCTGAGACTAAAGAAATGAGTAAAACGTGCTTAATCGCCCACCACCAAAAAGGATAAGGTGCAACATTCATTCAGCAAGGTCATGTTGTCAGCTGGTTTTCCTCCAAATCTGCATACTTCTATGCGGATGGTAGTAAAGATCTATTCGACAGATGTGAGAAGCGTGTAGACCATAGGAGGTAGATATGTAGATAAGGAAGAGTTAGTGGACTACATTTAGAATCCCTAGCACATCTGGATCTTGGTGAGGGTAATAAATTATTGGCCTCCCCTTGTACAGATGAGAGAATTTAGCCACCAGCTAAGTGGCTATATTCCCTCATTTGTACAAAGTTTATTTTGTAGAAGTGCAACCAACCAGATTTTTTTTTTCACACCATGACTTATGTGACAAACATGGCCAGCACCCATTAGTGTGCAGTGGGGGTGAGATAGGTGAAGACTCACCTTGAGCTGTGCTTCACGGTCTATAATTTGATGAAATAGCGCATGCATGTGGTATTTTAGTAGCGTTTTTTTGTGTGAATTGCAATATAAAAGCTATTTTACCTCAAATTGTAAACGGGAAAATACTGCTTCGTAAATGGAATGGAGCCCACAACTTAAAAAAAAAATGTCACTTAAATGTCCCGCAGATTACAGCATTTATAGACTCTAATTTCCCAGCATTTGACCCTCACAGCACCGTGTTGTCATTGTTCAGCCTTGATGGTCATTTCACCATCTACATAATAAAGAAAAGATTTGTCGTTGTAGAAAACAAATTGACAGAGAAATTCCATTTCTACTCCACACATTATTCATACACCACAATCATCAAAAAACGTCCCCAAAACAAAGCAACAACATAAGACTATGTAACCTCTTTCATTTCATTCCTCCGGCAAAAAGTCTACATTTTTCAAGAGCAACAAGTTCCCCCCCTACAATTTTCTGCACCATGCTGTAGCCCCAGTTCACGTGATGTGGAAATCAGCGCTATTCCAGTGTGGATTCCCGCATCCGATCTCCCTTGCAGGCAGTTCACACTGCCTTCTATAAACTGCTGTGGGTGTCAATATAAAGTTAATGACAACCCCAGATCAGTTCGCAGATCGCAGTGTGAAATGTTAATTCGGATAGAAAACAAATCGCATGGGTGTGATCCAATTCCAGTGCGGAAAAAAAAAAAAAAAGTTTCTTGCATTATTTTCATGTGAATTCATTGCGAGCTCACCCATACAACTGTATGGCTGAATTAGCATTGCACAGCAGTGCAGTGAGAATCAAATGCAATGTCTGACATCACAGCAGTGTGAACCCAGGCTTAGAGCATTTTTTTTCCACCTGCATACAATTTGGATACCAAACTAGAATACAATATGCTCATACACTCGCAGAACGATCGGTCTCTACCACCTTCTGTTCCAAGCCATTCTTCCTAAGGAGTCTCAAAAAATAAACGTTGCTGTGATTTCCTAACCTCTTCTGGACTGCCCCATGTACATTTACTGCAGCGGGGCGGCCTCTTTGTTTGAAATTTCGTACCTGTATGTGATTTCACCCTTCCTCATCTGGGGCGCCTCCGGCGACCACCACATCCCGTTACACCCAAACACACATGAATTACACATGTTCTAAGGCTGATTTAATGCAGATAAGGCACCAAGTGAGTTTAATTACCACAGAACCTGTGTAGTTAAAGGGGTTTTTAAAGCAGTGCTCCCAATCACTGCCAGCCCCTCTGCTAGGACAACATGTAGTATATGCTGTATGTTTTGTAAAATTCATCTTCTAAATTTCTTAATCCTTCTCCCCCATCAGCGGTCACGTGACCGCCCGTCGCTCTCTTTATCTGAGGTATTTACTAAAGAGGGAGGGGCCGAGATTTCTTAATGACATCTGCCAGGCAGTCACGTAACCTCCCTTTGTAGTGTATACATTGGAGGAAGAAAGCAACGGGCGGTCACATGATCGCTGATCTGGAGAAGGATTGAGGTATTTGGAAGATTCATTTTACAAACCGCATACAGTATATACGACATGTTATCCTAGCAGAGGTGCCGACAGTGATTGGAAATAGTAATGTTTGCACCGCTCAGGACAGTGCTAGAAAGGGGCGGCTCAATCACAGTGTACAGGCGGGAGGGGGAGGGGGACACATGAGACAGAAGAGAGTGGATGATGGAGGCACGTAAACTTGACCATGATACACCGTGGACAGTTTACAGGGGGGAGGGCAGAACCAGGCAGGATCAGTCAGGTATTGCAGGTGATAGAAGGGGACAAATGACACAGCACAAGCACTGTGCGGTTATCCATGCTTTAAAGAAACGGGATATTTTTTTCTTTTCTGGGTAACAAACATCCTAACCACTTCCGGGACCGCCCGCTGCAGTTTTATGTTGATACTTTGATGTTAAATACCGGTGTTATGGCAGCAGCTTGCTGCCATAACCCCGGTATTTTCTTACAGGGTGGGTGGTCCTCTCACATAAAAGTGGTCCCAGTGGTGAATTCACGCGGGATCACTTAGGGGGGGCAGAAGAGGTGCCCCCCCCAGTCATTTTTCCTGCTTACCGGAGCCATTGGTAGCGGAGAAAACGATCCGGTCCGACCATGTCCCAGGCAGGAAGTCAGGTGAGGGCAAGATGGCCCCCACTTAACTGTATGGCTATGAGGACCGCAGTGACCTCATACATCAATTTCTCCCAATGGCCCATTTTTTCCATGCTGAAATAAAAAAACTACTTTTTTTGCTTTTTAGTGTAGATGCGAGATTTGATTTCTTTTTGACCCCAGATCTCACATTAAAGAGGTCCTGTCCTGCTTATTTCTATTACAAAAGAGGTTTACATTTTTAAAGCATCGCCTTTGGAGATTTTTAAGTACCAATATTTGTTCCCATTCCACGAGCGTGCGCAATTTTGAAGCATGACATGTTGGGTATCTATTTACTCCGCTATTACATATCTTTCACATTTATAAAAAAAATGGGCTAACTTCACTGGTTCTTTTTTTTTTTATTAAAAAAAGTGATTTTTTTCCAAAAAAACTGCATTCGTAAGACCGCTGCGCAAATACGGTGTGACAAAGTATTGCAATGATCCTTATTTTTTTCTTTAGGGTCTCCGCTAAAAAAAAATATGTTTGGGGGTTCTAAGTAATTTTCTAGCAAAAAATACTGATTTTAACTTGTAAACAAGTGTCAGAAATAGGCCTGGTCCTTATGTGGTTAATACGCGTTCAGGTATAAAGGGATGAGGTGGCAACCCTAGACCAGCTCCCGCTGTGACAGGAGCCAATTAGCGGGTCCGGTGGACCCACCGATTGTTACCAAGGCAAACAGAACGGCAGTCTGCCTATGTAAATAAGGCAGATGGCAGTTCTGTGACAAGAGAAGTCAGGGATCCTATGTTTTTGCTAAGCAGGAACACAGATTTCTGTCTTCTTACAGTACAAGCCCATCCCCCACACAGTTGGAAAACACCCCCTAGGGACACATTTACCCTTTGATCACCCCCTGATGTTAACCCCATCCCTGCAAGTGCCATTAGTACAGTTGCAGTGCATATGTTTTAATACTGATCACTGTAGTAGCGTCACTGGTCCCCAAAAAGTGTCAGGGTTTATTTACTAAAGCTAAAGAGTGCAAAATTAGTCCCATTGCTGCATAGATGCCAATCAGTTTCTAACCTCAGCTTGTTAAATTAAGCTTTGGCAGAAAAAAAAAACCTGGAAGCTGATTGGTTCTGTGGAGAATTGGGACTAATTTTGCACTCTCTAGCTTTAGTAAATACACCCCTTCATGTACGATTACCTGCCACAATATTGCAGTCGGCTATAAGTCGCTGATCACCGCCATTACTAGTAAAAAAAAAAAAAATAAATACAATATAATACAATACCACATAGTTTGTAGAATTTTGCTCAAACCAAATCAATATACAATTAATGTCGATGTTTTTTTTTTGAATTTTCATTTAAAAATTGTCAATTTTTTTTTTTTGTTTATAGAGCAAAAAATAAATGCAGAGGCGATCAAATACCACCATAAGAAAGCTCTATTAGCAGGGGGGAGGGGAGAGGTTGGGGGGGCTATGATGTAAAATGGGTCTGTGATGGCTGCGGACCACTAGAAGATTGAGCCAAAGTGCATTAGTCTTCACCTGTAATATCATGCAAACAGATAACATTTAGGGCTGATTTACAGTCAATGCATTTTTAAACAGTTGGCAGTATGAACGCATATGTAAAAAAAAATGAATGCATTCCAATTAGCTTAGTTTATAGCATGGCAGTGCTTTCGTCTGCATGTTAAAAAAAGTACAGCATACTGCACTTTCTGCAAAAAAAAAATGCATTGCAAACATACGTAGATGCATACAAAAAAAAACTAACAAAAAAAAAAAAAATATTCCAAAAAACACTGCAAATGCGCCAAACACGCACTGCGAATGCATGTAAACGCACAACCAATATGCTTGCAGAAACACACAGTTAAAGCAGATATTGTGTATATGACCCCTAGGGTACATTCACACAAGTATTAGTGTATTAATAAATTCTACAAGCAACATTTCCTGCAACGCACATCTTTCAAATGGGTGAATAACAATTTTGACAATAAATGAAACCTGCACTGGAGCTCAGCAGCAGCCAGAGAGCCAGGCAACTAGCATTTTCAGCAGGAGAGATCCACAGTGGCAGGCCACTGTCTCTCCTTTCCTGAAAATGCATGTTTAGTTTTTCTTATTTCTAACACCAGTCTTAGTCAACATAAAAAGTTCTAGAGAAACTGAGCAGGCTGTAAAATGGTTTATAGTATGGGTGACTGTTCAGTATGCATCTAAGTTTAGGCACATAGCAAGGTGCAATAACCATAGCAGCCAATCAGCAACTGACCCATGCTGTTTTCCAGCAGTCATGTGATTGTTTGCTATAAGGGCACACATTGTACTATATATAAATAAAGCCCCAATTGTCACTGAGCTATTATTGAACAACAAAGGCTAGGGGTTGCATGCATCCCATTGAAAACCAATGGCTAGGGGTTGCATGCATCCAATTGATCACCAGTGGATTGATTTTAGCAGGGGTTCCCTTGCTGTGAAAAGGTCTATGTGGTGCAAGAGCTTATCTGCTTGAATACAAACCATTAAGGCAGGCCCCAGCATAACATAGTTATTAGTAAATTTTAGGAGATTATACATGAATATTGGAACATGTACAGGATTTGTTACATTTTAACAAAGTGCAGAAAAAAAAAATAAAGTTTAAACTGTAGTTTTTAAAATCAACATTGCAAACATAATCAAACAATACTTACCAAACAAACATGGCGGCAGCAAACCATGTGCTCACATCTGTAGGCCAGAGGGCAGACTGCTTCACAAGTGGGCGTATTTATAGGTAAATCAGCCTTTTTTTCACCCAACTTTATTTGTGACAGTACCAAACTGACAAAGCTCACAAACTCTAAAAACGTTGAAAATAACTCTTTTTCTCTTGCAGGAAGGGTTTGCATGCGTCGCTGCTCCTGAACAACTGTGGAGAAATGGAAAATAAATTTAAATCAAGGAAAAAATAAAATAAGGCAAAAAAAAAGGTCACACACAGCCACACCCCCTCAACTTTAACTCCTTATCGCCCAGATTCAGTGTTTGCTTGCTTTGCTCAGGGTCAATTTGGCTGCGGTTGTTGTTTTATGGTTTCAGTTAGCAAAAAAAAAAAATTGTCAATTGTTCAAATTCAGCAACCTAATCAGACAAATAAGGTTATTTAATAATGCAGAGTACATTCAGGGCCCATTCATATCTGGGTGTTGGGAAACACACTTCGCGTTTTTAGTGCATTATTAATGCGTTGCGTTACATTTTTACTATCAATGGCACCATGGAAGACGATTATTTTATTCCCACCAACATCATTGATGGAGTTTATTCTGTCCCCAGCCACACTACTGATGAGCTTATTCTGTCCCCACTCACACCAAAGAGGGGGCTTGTCCTATACCCACCCACACCAATGATGGGGCTTATCCTACCCCACCAGGGCCGGACTGGCCATAGGGCAGTACGGGCATTTTCCCAGTGGGCCACGGTCTGCAGACATCACAAAAAGTTCCCTCATAGTCACTGCGGCCGCCGGCCGGCTTCGCGGCCAATCAGCCTTCTGCTCAGGGGGGGGTGTGAGTCACACCCCCCCTGAGCAGAAGGCTAATTGGCCGCGAAGCCGGACAAGGAAGTAATCAACACTCGTCACGAGTCACTCTTGTTCTTTCCCGCCAGTGTCATGCTCGGCACGGCCAGCCCAGCCCGAATCTCTCAAGCAGCTGCAGTCAGTCTCAGATGTGGCAGCTTCTTCAGCCCGGAGCCCGGGCTGTTCACGGGGGACAGCGGCGGCGGCTGCGGGGAGAAGGTAAGTGAGTGCAGAGTGCAGACAGTGCTGTGCTGCCCCGGTGTTACGGGGAAACCGATATCGGGACAACACCGGCCGACCATGTGTGCTGACTGCTGATCACTCTGCCTGATCCCATCCATCCCTCCCACTGCCATCACTCTACCTGCCCTGATCCCATCCACCCCCCCCCCACTGCCATCACTGCCTGATCCCATCCATCCCTCCCACTGCCTGATCCCATCTCTCCCACTGCCATCACTCTGCCTGCCCTGATCCCATCCATCCCTCCCACTGCCATCACTGCCTGAACCAATCTCTCCCACTGCCATCACTCTGCCTGCCCTGATCCCATCCATCCCCCCCACTGCCATCACTGCCTGATCCCATCCATCCCCCCACTGCCATCACTGCCTGATCCCATCCATCCCTCCCACTGCCATCACTCTGCCTGCCCTGATCCCATCCATCCCCCCACTGCCATCACTCTGCCTGCCCTGATCCCATCCATCCCCCCACTGCCATCACTGCCTGATCCCATCCATCCCTCCCACTGCCATCACTCTACCTGATCCCATCTCTCCCACTGCCATCACTCTGCCTGCCCTGATCCCATCCATCTCCCCCACTGCCATCACTGCCTGATCCCATCCATCCCCCCCACTGCCTGATCCCATCCATCCCTCCCACTGCCATCACTCTACCTGATCCCATCCCTCCCACTGCCATCGCTCTGCCTGCCCTGATCCCATCCATCACTGCCAGATCCCATCCATCCCTCCCACTGCCATCACTCTACCTGATTCCATATCTCCCACTGCCATCACTCTACCTGATCCCATCCCTCCCACTGCCATCACTCTGCCTGCCCTGATCCCATCCACCCCCCACTGCCATCACTCTGCCTGATCCCATCCATCCCTCCCTCCCACTGCCATCACTCTGCCTGATCCCATCCATCCCTCCCACTGCCATCACTCTGCCTGATCCCATCCATCCCTCCCACTGCCATCACTCTGCCTGATCCCATCCATCCCTCCCACTGCCATCACTGCCTGATCCCATCTCTTACACTGCCATCACTCTGCCTGATCCCATCCATCCCTCCCACTGCCGTCACTCTGCCTGATCCCATCCATCCCTCCCACTGCCATCACTCTGCCTGATCCCATCCATCCCTCCCACTGCCATCACTCTACCTGCCCTGATCCCATCCACCCCCCCCCACTGCCATCACTGCCTGATCCCATCCATCCCACTGCCATCACTGCCTGATCCCATCTCTCCCACTGCCATCACTTTGCCTGCCCCGATTCCATCCATCCCTCCCACTGCCATCACTGCCTGATCCCATCTCTCCCACTGCCATCACTCTGCCTGCCCTGATCCCATCCATCCCCCCCACTGATGTCACTGCCTGATCCCATCCATCCCCCCACTGCCATCACTGCCTGATCCCATCCATCCCTCCTACTGCCATCACTTTGCCTGCCCTTATCCCATCCATCCCCTCCACTGCCATCACTGCCAGATCCCATCCATCCCCTCCACTGCCATCACTGCCTGATCCCATCTCTTACACTGCCATCACTCTGCCTGATCCCATCCATCCCTCCCACTGCCATCACTCTGCCTGATCCCATCCATCCCTCCCACTGCCATCACTCTACCTGCCCTGATCCCATCCACCCCCCCACTGCCATCACTGCCTGATCCCATCCATCCCACTGCCATCACTGCCTGATCCCATCTCTCCCACTGCCATCACTCTGCCTGCCCTGATCCCATCCATCCCCCCACTGCCATCACTCTGCCTGCTCTGATCCCTCCCACTGCCACCCCCCACTGCCATCACTCTGCCTGATCCCACCCATCCCCCCACTGCCTGATCCCATCCATTCCTCCCACTGCCATCACTCTACCTGATCCCATCTCTCCCACTGCCATCACTCTGCCTGCCCTGATCCCATCCATCTCCCCCACTGCCATCACTACCTGATCCCATCCATCCCCCACACTGCCTGATCCCATCCATCCCTCCCACTGCCATCACTCTACCTGATCCCATCCCTCCCACTGCCATCACTCTGCCTGCCCTGATCCCATCCATCCCCCCACTGCCATCACTGCCTAATCCCATCCATCCCTCCCACTGCCATCACTCTACCTGATCCCATCTCTCCCACTGCCATCACTCTACCTGATCCCATCCCTCCCACTGCCATCAATCTGCCTGTCCTGATCCCATCCACCCCCCCACTGCCATCACTCTGCCTGATCCCATCCATCCCTCCCACTGCCATCACTCTGCCTGATCCCATCCATCCCTCCCACTGCCATCACTCTGCCTGATCCCATCCATCCCTCCCACTGCCATCACTCTGCCTGATCCCATCCATCCCTCCCACTGCCATCACTCTTCCTGATCCCATCCATCCCTCCCACTGCCATCACTGCCTGATCCCATCTCTTACACTGCCATCACTCTGCCTGATCCCATCCATCCCTCCCACTGCCATCACTCTGCCTGATCCCATCCATCCCTCCCACTGCCATCACTCTGCCTGATCCCATCTATCCCTCCCACTGCCATCACTCTGCCTGATCCCATCCATCCCTCCCACTGCCATCACTCTGCCTGATCCCATCCATACCTCCCACTGCCATCACTGCCTGATCCCATCCACCCCTCCCACTGCCATCACTCTGCCTGATCCCATCCATCCCTCCCACTGCCATCACTCTGCCTGGTCCCATCCATCCCTCCCACTGCCATCACTCTGCCTGATCCCATCCACCCCTCCCACTGCCATCACTGCCTGATCCCATCTCTCCCACTGCCATCACTCTGCCTGATCCCATTCATCCCCATCCACTGCCATCACTGCCTGATCCCATCCATCCCTCCGACTGCTATCACTGCCTGATCCCATCTCTCCCACTGCCATCACTCTGCCTGATCCCATTCATCCCCATCCACTGCCATCACTGCCTGATCCCATCCATCCCTTCCACTGCCATCACTGCCTGATCCCATCCATCCCCCCCACTGCCATCACTCTGCCTGCCCTGATCCCATCCATCCATCCCCCCACTGCCATCACTGCCTGATCCCATCCATCCATCCCACTGCCATCACTCTACCTGATCCCCATCTCTCCCACTGCCATCACTCTGCCTGCCCTGATCCCATCCATCTCCCCCACTGCCATCACTGCCTAATCCCATCCATCCCCCCCACTGTCTGATTCCATCCATCCCTCCCACTGCCATCACTCTACCTGATCCCATCCCTCCCACTGCCATCACTCTGCCTGCCCTAAAACCCATCCATCCCCCCACTGCCATCACTGCCTGATCCCATCTATCCCTCCCACTGCCATAACTCTACCTTTTCCCATCTCTCCCACTGCCATCACTCTTCCTGATCCCATCCCTCCCACTGCCATCACTCTGCCTGCCCTGATCCCATCCACCCTCTCCCCCACTGCCATCACTCTGCCTGATCCCATCCATCCCTCCCACTGCCATCACTCTGCCTGATCCCATCCATCCCTCCCACTGCCATCACTCTGCCTGATCCCATCCATCCCTCCCACTGCCATCACTCTGCCTGATCCTATCCATCCCTCTGACTGCCATCACTGCCTGATCCCATCCATCCCTCTCACTGCCATCACTCTGCCTGATCCCATCCATCCCCCCCACTGCCGTCACTCTGCCTGATCCCATCCACCCCCCCCACTGCCATCACTCTGCCCGATCCCATCCATCCCTCCCACTGCCATCACTCTGCCTGATCCCATCCATCTCTCCCACTGCCATCACTCTGCCTGATCCCATCCATCCCTCCCTCCCACTGCCATCACTCTTCCTGATCCCATCCATCCCTCCCACTGCCATCACTCTGCCTGATCCCATCTCTTACACTGCCATCACTCTGCCTGATCCCATCCATTCCTCCCACTGCCATCACTCGGCCTGATCCCATCCATCCCTCCCACTGCCATCACTCTGCCTGATCTCATCCATCCCTCCGACTGCCATCACTCTGCCTGATCTCATCCATCCCTCCGACTGCCATCACTGCCTTATCTCATCTCTCCCACTGCCATCACTCTGCCTGATCCCATCCATCCCTCCCACTGCCATCACTGCCTGATCCCATCTCTCCCACTGCCATCACTCTGCCTGATCTCATCCATCCCTCCGACTGCCATCACTGCCTTATCTCATCTCTCCCACTGCCATCACTCTGCCTGATCCCATCCATCCCTCCCACTGCCATCACTGCCTGATCCCATCTCTCCCACTGCCATCACTCTGCCTGATCCCATCCATCCCTCCCACTGCCATCACTCTGCCTGATCCCATCCATCCCTCCGACTGCCATCACTGCCTGATCCCATCTCTCCCACAGCCATCACTCTGCCTGATCCCATCCTTCCCTCCCACTGCCATCACTCTGCCTGATCCCATCCATCCCTCCCACTGCCATCACTCTGCCTGATCCCATCTACCCCTCCCACTGCCATCACTCTGCCTGATCCCATCCATCCCTCTGACTGCCATCACTGCCTGATCCCATCTCTCCCACTGCCATCACTCTGCCTGATCCCATCCATCCCTCCCTCCCACTGCCATCACTCTGCCTGATTCCATCCATCTCTCCCACTGCCATCACTCTGCCTGATCCCATCCACCCCCCCCCCACTGCCATCACTGCCTGATCCCATCCATCCCTCGGACTGCCATCACTCTGCCTGATCCCATCCATCCCTCCCACCGTCATCCCTCTGTCTGATCTCCACCCCTCCCATGAGGCAGTGGTGATGGGGGATAGGGATGACATCAGTAGCGGTGGTGGTGGGGATAGAGATGACATCAGTCATTTCTATCCCCACCACCACTGCCACTGATGCTATCCCTATCCTTACCACTACTCCCACTGATGTCACCCCTATCCCCACCACCACTGATGTCACCCCTATCCCCACCACCACTGTGCCTATGGAAAATATAGGGTACTGAAATGTTGCCCTTTTCGGGCATGCATAGTCTTAAGGTTTGACATGTTGGGTATTTATTTACTTGACACAAACTCATCTTTTATATTTTACCCAAAAATTGGCTAATATATTTTTTATGTACCCTAAAATGACCTTTTCCCTCTTAGCCTGGGTTCACACTAAATGCGGACTGCATCTAAATAGCAACCCGTCAATGCAAACAGATTGCGGAGTGTATGTTAGGTTAACGACACCCCGCAATCGGTTTTCAAAACGCAGCACGATTTGCAGAATCAAATCGCATGGGTGTGCAGGCTAAATATAACTAAAAAACATAGAGAAACTGGTAGTTGTTCATCATTGGTCATTTTGTTTAAAAAAAAAAAAAAATGGGCTGCTCAGCCTAAAATGCCCGGGCCTATTTTTGTCCCAGTCCGGGCCTGATCCCCACCCACACCAATGATGGGGCTTATTCTATACCCACCCACACCAATGATGGGGCTTATCCTATCCCCACCCACAACAATGATGGGGCTTATCCTATACCCACCCACACCAATGATGGGGCTTATCCTATCCCCACCCACACCAATGATGGGGCTTATCCTATCCCCACCCACACCAATGATGGGGCTTATCCGATCCCCACCCACACCAATGACGGGGGCTTATTCTATCCCCACCCACACCAATGATGGGGCTTATTCTATCCTCATCCACATCAATGATGGGGCTTATTCTATCCCCATTCACACCAATAATTGGGCTTATTATATTCCCACTCACACCAATAATTGGGCTTATTCCATTCCCACTCACACCAATAATTGGGCTTATTCCATTCCCACTCACACCAATAATTGGGCTTATTCCATTCCCACTCACACCAATGATGAGGCTTGTTCTATCTCCACCCATAAAAATGATGGGGCTTTTATCTCCACTGACACCAATGATGGGGCTTATTCTATCCCCACTGACACCAATGATGGGGCACCATTTCTCCCACTGATACCAACGATGGGGGCTTATTCAGTCCCCACTCGCACCAACGATGGGGGTTTATTCAGTCCCCACTCACACCAACGATGGGGGCTTATTCTGGCCCCACTTGCACCAACGATGGGGGCTTATTCTGGCCCCACTTGCACCAACAATGGGGGCTTATTCTGGCCCCACTTTCACCAACGATGGGGGCTTATTCTGGCCCCACTTGCACCAATGATGGGGGCTTATTCTGGCCCCACACGCACCAACGATGGGGGCTTATTCTGTCCCCACTCGCACCAACGATGGGGGCTTATTCTGTCCCCACTCGCACCAACGATGGGGGCTTATTCTGTCCCCACTCGCACCAACGATGGGGGCTTATTCTGTCCCCACTCGCACCAACGATGGGGGCTTATTCTGTCCCCTTTCACACCAACGATAGGGCTTATTTTCTTCTCCCTGGCACCAATAATGGGGCTTATTGTATCCCCACTGACACCAATGATATGGGGTAATTTTCCTCCCACTAACACCACCAATATGGGGCTTATTTTGCTCTCACTGACACCAACTAGAAAATGTATTATTCTCTTACTAACACTAAGAGTGGAGCTTATTTTATCCTCATTGATAACAAAGATGGGGCTGAGATGGGCTCGGGGGTGTTCAAGTTCCCACTTGCCCAATCCCACCAGGATGCCGACACTGCACTCTGCTAATCACAGGCAGTGAGACATTTCCCGATCCGCAGCTGCGCAGATCAGGAAATGTCTCAGTGCCTGTGATTAGCGGAGGGCTCGGGCACATGGAAACTCAAACAAACCCGAGCCCATCTCTAAACACCAATAATTAGTCCTATTGACTCCAACAATAAGGATTTGTTTATCCCAAAGATATCCTTGATTGGTTCTTTTTATTCTGACTCCAGCAATGTGGGGCTTATTTGACTTCCAGGTAACATTGACAACATGGGACCCATTTTGCTTTCATTGACATAAACAATATGGGTGTCAGCTCACTGACACCATCGATATGGGGTCTTACATTTTTTTCTAACTGATATCAATGATATGTGGCTTGTTTTGCTCATGCTGATACCAGCAACAAGGTTTTCTCCTCCCACTGACATTATCAGGCTTTTTTTTTTATATCCCCACTGACACAAGTGATGGGGCCTTTCCACTACTAGGAACATCAAAATACATTGGGTCATTTTCCTCCCACTAAACCAAAAATATAAGTCTTATGCTGCTGCCAATGACACCGGAAAGATTCATTATCCTCTTACTGACAGGGGGGCTTATTTTATGAATGTGATTTTTATTTTATTTTCTAATGATTTGCTTCACATATGTGTGCTTTGCTAAAATGTGCATTTTATTCCATTCATATACCGCAACGCATGGAAGCAAACAATTTATACCCCCAACGTTCCTTCTAAATGCATTCCACTGTACATTCATTGCGGCACACCACAATGTACAAATGACATGTTGGCAGCTGCTTTTTACCATCACACACATTAACGCATACACCTAACGCACAAGCGTCAAGGAGCCCTGAAGGTCATTTAGTTACAAACAGCAGTTAGCAAAACCTTCCTCTGTACAATCAATCTGAAGCAATGTAGAAGTTTCATAGATAGTTACTGAGATCTGTATGGGAGCAGAAGCTCTGGGCGCTGCTTTGTGGCCAAACATTGCAAAGGATTGTGTTATATGGAGAGGAAGATGGAGGGAAAGGTAGAAAATCAAGCTTTGAACTTATACTAAAACGCATTGCTGGAATGGTACAGCTTGATTGAATATAAAAAGCTTGGTTTAGCTCAATGGGGACCAAGCTAGGTGGAGTGTAAGCAGACTTTGACTTTATTGCAGGAGGAAGCCATTGCACATGGAAATACAATTGGTGAGTTTAGGGTGTGATCCATTACAGTCTAACATTGTCTTACCTTCTTGATGTCAGGTGGCTATTGTACCTTACACAAGCAGAATGTGAGGATCCACCCACCAACACAACCAGCATGTGGGGATCCACCCTCCAACTCAACCAACACATGTGCGGATTCACCCTCCAACTCAACCAACATGTGCGGATCCACCCTCCAACTCAACCAACATGTGCGGATCCACCCTCCAACTCAACCAACATGTGCGGATCCACCCTCCAACCCAACCAACATGTGCGGATCCACCCTCCAACTCAACCAACATGTGAGGATACACCCTCCAACTCAACCAACATGTGCGGATCCACCCTCCAACTCAACCAGCATGTGCGGATCCACCCTCCAACTCAACCAGCATGTGCGGATCCACCCTCCAACTCAACCAGCATGTGCGGATCCACCCTCCAACTCAACCAGCATGTGCGGATCCACCCTCCAACTCAACCAACATGTGGGGATCCACCCTCCAACACAACCAACATGTGCGGATCCACCCTCCAACTCAACCAACATGTGCGGATCAAACTCAACCAACATGTGAGGGTCCACCCTCCAACTCAACCAACATGTGCGGGTCCACCCTCCAACTCAACCAACATGTGAGGGTCCACCCTCCAACTCAACCAACATGTGAGGATCCACCCTCCAACTCAAACAACATGTGAGGATCCACCCTCCAACTCAACCAACATGTGCGGATCCACCCTCCAACACAACCAGCATGTGGGGATCCACCCTCCAACTCAACCAGCATGTGCAGATCAACCCTCCAACACATCATACGTGCTGGCTGCTGATTAGGGACAGACAGGCAAAAAACATTTGTGTCCGGATAGAATTGAGGGACAGGTCGGAGTGTGTTAGGCAGGGCGAGTTGTAGGGCATTTTAGGGTGAGGCTGCTGATTTTTAGGGTCAGTGTGTTCTACAATCGATATTGCTGTGTGGGGGGGTTTGCAGTGACCGATCTTATCAATCCTTTTAGGGAGAGGCTGGAGATAGGCAGGTGTCAGTGGTCCACATCGATTTTGCTGTGTGTGGGGTGCAGTGAACACAATCTTTTTTGCCCACTGAGGAGGAGGGAGAAAAGTATTTTTCTATCAGTCACTGTGTGCAGCGTTTTTCCTTCAGTGCTGTGCTGTGCTGACTGTGATCATACACTGCTGTGTTCAGTGTTCACATGTGCTATTATTGAGAGATTTCAACAGTTATACACTTTTTTCTATTCCACTATTCAATATACACCCTTGGGTTAAAAAAATAAATTGGGGCATAGTCTGTACTAATCTAGTTAAAAATTACAAACTTAAAAGGGGATTTTTTTTCCCCTCCATAGCCTGCAGCAGAGCTGGTCCACATTGATTCTGCTGTGTGTGGGGTGCAGTGAAAACAATCTTTTTTGCCCACTGAGGAGGAGGGAGAAAAGTCTTTTTCTATCAGTCACTGTGTGCAGCGTTTTTCCTTCAGTGCTGCTGTGCTGACTGTGATAATACACTGCTGTGTGTGTTCACATGTGCTATTATTGAGTGGTTTCAAAAATCATGCACTTTTTTCTATTCCACTATTCAATATACAGCCTTGGGTTAAAAAAATTAAATTGTGGCATAGTCTGTACTAATCTAGTTAAAAATTACAAACTTAAAAGGGGAATTTTTTTTTTCCCTCCATAGCCTGCAGCAGAGCTGAATGATATAAGACACTGCTGTTCACATGTGCTATTGATAAATCACACCAATTTTATATCATATTTTCTATTCCGCTATTCAATAAAAACCTTTGGGTATAAACAATTAAATTGCGGGATAGTCTGTGTTGGTACGTGTGAGATACACCTTTCCAATTTTTGGGGTGCATCTCATACTTCTGAGGATTTGAGGGTGCGGCCTGTTCCGAACTCCTCCTACTCCTCATCCTGCCTTTGGGGGTACAAAAAATAGTAATTGGGGCATAGTCTGGTTCTGTACGTGTGAGATACATACACTTTTTTTGATAATATTTTCTATTCCGCTATTAAATAAAAACCTTTGGGTATAAACAATTAAATTGCGGGATAATCTGTGTTGGTACGTGTGAGATACACCTTTTCAATTTTTGGGGTGCATCTCATACTTCCGAGGATTTGAGGGTGCTGCCTGTTCCGAACTCCTCCTACTCCTCATCCTGCCTTTGGGGCTACAAAAAATAGTAATTGGGGCCTAGTCTGGTTCTGTACGTGTGAGATACATACACTTTTATTGATAATATTTTCTATTCCGCTATTCAATAAAAACCTTTGCGTATAAACAATTAAATTGCGGGATAGTCTGTGTTGGTATGTGTGAGATACACCTTTCCAATGTTTGGGGTTCATCTCATACTTCTGAAGATTTGAGGGTGCTGCCTGTTCCGTACTCCTCCTACTCCTCATCCTGCCTTTGGGGGTACAAAAAATAGTAATTGGGGCCTAGTCTGGTTCTGTACGTGTGAGATACATACACTTTTTTTGATAATATTTTCTATTCCGCTATTCAATAAAAAACCTTTGGGTATAAACAATTAAATTGCGGGATAGTCTGTGTTGGTACGTGTGAGATACACCTTTCCAATTTTTGGGGTGCATCTCATACTTCCGAGGATTAGAGGGTGCTGCCTGTTCCGAACTCCTCCTACTCCTCATCCTGCCTTTGGGGGTACAAAAAATAGTAATTGGAGCCTAGTCTGGTTCTGTACGTGTGAGATACATACACTTTTATTGATAATATTTTCTATTCCGCTATTCAATAAAAACCTTTGGGTATAAACAATTAAATTGCGGGATAGTCTGTGTCGGTACGTGTGAGATACACCTTTCCAATTTTTGGGGTGCATCTCATACTGCCGAGGATTTGAGGGTGCTTCAGTCTGCCTCCTGCCTGATCCGAACTCCTCCTACTCCTCATCCTGCCTTTAGGGTACAAAAAATTGTAATCGGGGCCTAGTTTGTGTTTGTACATGTGAGATACACCGTTTTGTAAAATTTGTCCTATTCCGCTATTCAATATACACCCTGTTTGAGTGTAAAAAATTTAATTGAGGGATAGTCTGTATCAGTACATGTGAGATACACCTTTTTAAATTTGGTTGGCGCATCTCCTTCTACCGCCGAAGATTGCAGGGCGCTTCAGTTTGCCTCCTGTTCCCAACTCCTCCTACTCCTCTTGCTCATCCTCCCTTTAGGGTACAAAAAATTTTAATCGGGGCCCTGTACGTGTGAGATACACCGTTTTTCATCCTTTTTCCTATTCCGCTATTCAATATACACCCTTTTGGGGTAAAAAACATTAAATTGCGGCATAGTTTGCATATTTGACTGTGAGATAGACCCCTGCGATACTGTTGTTGTTTTGTTCCGCTATTCAATAAACACCTTTCTAGGGCAAGATCTTAAATTACAGAAATATGAGGAGACCGTCAAATAGGGGCCGTGGCATGGGTCATGGTGCTGCTGGTAGAGCTCCTGTTGCAAGGAGAGGACGTGGTCGATCTGTGCCAGCTACACGCACAAGTGAAACACCTTCCTCAAGTGTTAGTAGGCGACAGAACCTGCATCAGTATTTGGTAGGGCATCATAAGCCTCTAGAAGTGATGATGCCAGAACACGTAGAAGCGATAGTAGATTGGTTTGCTGCTGACAGTGCCTCCAGTTCCTTCACATTGTCTCCCACCCAGTCTACTGCAGAAAGGTCAGAGTTGGCACCTGCAGCCGATGTCCAACCGTCTTTCACCTCACCCCCTTGCAAATCAGGCATGCAGTCTGAGCCCCAAGCCATACAGCAGTCTCTTCTTCTTTTTGAGGACTCTGTCATCAAGGTTTCCCAGGGCAATCCACCTAGCCCTGCCCCAGAAGTGGAAGAGATTGAGTGCAGCGATGCCCAACCACTTATTTCTCAAGATGAGTACATGCAAGGACCATCACAGCACGTCTCCGATGATGACGAAACGCAGGTGCCAACTGCTGCGGCGTTCAAAATTGTGGAGACCAACAAGGAGGGCAGGGGTGAAGACTGGGTGGAAGATGATGTGGAGGATGATGAGGTCCTCGACCCCACATGGAATGAAGGTCATGCAGGTGACATGAGTAGTTTGGAGGAAGAGGCGGTGGTCGCACAGAGCCAACAGCACAGCAGAAGAGGGAGCAGGGTGCAGAAGCGGAGCGGCCGTGCCCTACACACTACGCCTGCTACTGCCCAACGCAGCAAGGGAACGAGCGCACCAAAGGCAGCTCAAAGGAGTTCTCTAGCGTGGAAGTTCTTTAGAAAATGTGCTGATGACAGGACACGAGTGGTTTGCACCCTGTGCAATCAGAGCCTGAAGCGAGGCATAAACCTTCTCAACCTGAGCACAACCTGCATGATCAGGCATCTAAGTGCAAAGCATGAGCTGCAGTGGAGTACACACCTTCAAAACCAAGAAACGTCTCTGGCTCATCCTGCTTCCTCTTCTGCTGCAGTCTCGGCCGCTCCAGCCACATCTGTAGTGATACCGGCACCTGCCACCCCGCAAACAGACGATCTGTCAGCAACACCACCACCTGGGTCACCAACTATCTCCACAATGTCCCAAGGAAGCGTTCAGCTTTCCATCTCCCAAAACTTGAGAGGAAGAGGAAGTACCAGCCTACCCACCCGCGATCCCTGGCCCTGAATGCCAGCATTGCAAAATTCTTGGCCTTTGAAATGCTGTCATTCCGTCTGGTGGAGACGCACAGTTTTAAAAACCTTATGTCGGTGGCTGTCCCACAGTACGTCGTGCCCAGCCGCCACTACTTTTCCAGGCAAGCCATCCCTTACCTGAACAACCAAGTGGGGGAAAAAATCAGGTGTGCACTGCGCAACGCCATCTGTGGCAAGGTCCACCTAACTACCGATACGTGGACCAGTAAGCACGGTCAGGGGCGTTATATCTCCCTAACGGCACACTGGGTAAATGCAGTGGCAGATGGGCCTGAGGCGGATAGCAATTTGGCGCATGTCCTTCCTCCACCGAGGATTTCAGGGCGATTCAGTTTGCCTATTGTTCCTAACTCCTCCTACTCCTCTTCCTCTACCACCTCCTCATCCTGACAGCGTAACACCTTCACCACCAACTTCAGCACGGCCAGGGGTAAACGACAGCAGGCAGTTTTAAAACTTGCCTGTTTGGGGGAAAAACCACACACTGCGCAGGAGTTGTGGAGGAGCATGGAACAGCAGACAAATGAGTGGTTGCTGCCAGCGAGCCTCAAGCCCGGCCTGGTGGTGTGCGATAACAGGAGAAATCTCATAGCAGCTCTGGGCCTAGCCGGTTTGACGCACATCCCTTGCCTGGCGCATGTGCTGAATTTGGTGGTGCAGAGGTTCCTTAAAATTATCCCGATATGTCAGAGCTGCTGCAGAAAGTGCGGGCCGTCTGTGCGCACTTTCGGCGTTCTCACCCTGCTGCTGCTCACCTGTCAGCGCTGCAGCGTAACTTCGGCCTTCCCGCTCACCGCCTCATATGTGACGTGCCCACAAGGTGGAACTCCACCTTGCACATGCTGCAAAGACTGTGCGAGCAGCAGCAGGCCATAGTGGAGTTTCAGCTGCAGCACGCACGCGTGAGTCGCTCTGCGGAACAGCACCACTTAACCACCAATAACTGGGCCTCCATGCGAGACCTGTGTGCCTTGTTGCGCTGTTTTGAGTACTCCACCAACATGGCCAGTGCCGATGACGCCGTTCTCAGCTTAACTATCCCACTTCTATGCCTCCTTGAAAAAACAATTCGGGCGATGATGGAAGAGGATGTGGCACAGGATGAGGAGGAGGAGGATGAAGAGGTAACATTTCCAAGGCTTTCAGGGCAGTCATTCACAAGGGGCTCCGAGGGTGGGTTCCTGCACACACAAACGCCAGGGACACAATTGTCCAGCAGGGGCATAGTTCTGGAGGATGAGGAGGAGGAGCTGGAGGAGGAGATGGAACCATGCTCACAGCAGGGTGGCACCCAGGCCAGCTCATGGCCATCACTGGTGCGTGGCTGGGGGGATACAGAGGACACAGACGATACACCTCCCACAGAGGACAGCCTTTCGTTGCCTCTGGGCAGCCTGGCACACATGAGCGATTACATGCTGCAGTGTCTCCACAACGACCGCCGAGTTGCCCACATTCTAACTTGTGCTGATTACTGGGTGGCCACGCTGCTGGATCCCCATTACAAGGACAACGTACCGTCCTTAATTCACTCACTGGAGCGCGATCGCAAGATGCGCGAGTACAAGCGCACGCTGGTAGACGCGATGCTGCTGGCATTCCCACCTGACAGCGGGGCCACAGTGGAAGCACAAGGCCAAGGCAGAGGAGGAGGAGGAGGAGGAGGAAGAGGTCGCCAACGCAACCAGGGCACTGCCAGCACCTCAGAAGGCAGGGTTAGCATGGCCGAAATGTGGAAAAGCTTTATCAGCACGCCACAACAAACAGCAGCACCAGCAGCTCATATGGAACGTCTTAGCAGGAGGCAGCATTTCACCAACATGGTGGAGCAGTATGTGTGCACACGCCTAGACGTACTGAATGACGGGACTGCCCCCTTCAACTTCTGGGTCTCCAAGTTGGGCACATGGCCTGAGCTTGCCCTTTACGCCTTGGAGGTGCTGGCGTGCCCTGCAGCCAGTGTATTATCTGAACGGGTATTTAGCACGGCTGGGGGCGTTATCACAGACAAGCGCAGCCGCCTGTCCAGAGACAATGTGGACAAGCTCACGTTCATTAAAATGAACCAGGCATGGATCCCACGGGACTTTTCCGTACCTTGTGCAGAATAGCGATGGATACCGACCTTACCCAGCCATTGTTCTATTTTTGCTCTTTCTCACTCTTTTTGGGTGTACCCTCATTTACAATTTCTGAAAAAAAGCAGTGTTGGCTACCTCGTCCTCCTCAGGGCCAGATTAACGTAGGGGCTATTGGAGCTGCAGCTCCAGGCCCCTACCTTAATATAGGCCCCGGGTTGGCCATATTCACTGTTACCGCTCTTCTGTCACTTGTAAATACAGAAGTCTGGCTTCTATGCTCGCTTCCCCAGGCAGCTCCCTCAGAACCTCCCCACACAGCACGAAGGCCGGACAAGGAGGGACAGTTGCCGATGCATGGATGTGTTTATGGGCTTCAGAGACAGCATCCCATGTGGAATTAGGCATGCATGGCTGCACCCTTCCTCCTCTGGGTGCATGCCAAGGCACGGCCCTTAAGGCCCTTTAAAATCCTCAGCACCAAGCCCATGATGCTCTTAATCCGGCCCTGGTCCTCCTCCACCACCGCTTCCACCTACACTGCCCATAGGTGTGCGCAGCCTATTGCATTAGGGTGTGCACCTCAAAGTTTAAAAACACATGCATGTGTTTGCCTACATGTACATGGCCCCGATACATTACTCTCCCTGCTGGCAAAGAGAAATAGAGCAGAGCAGGTCCGAGGGAGATCTTTCCCATCTCCTCACTGGCAAACAGAGCGATAATGCTATGTGCCCTAGGTGATTAGGGTGTGCCCAGGTACATCCGGCACACCCTGTGCGCACGCCTATGACACCGTCACATCCACCACCACCTCAACCTCCCAGGGCCTCGTCCTTCAGAGATGAAGAACATTGTTTTATTTTTCTGTTTTTTTTTTTTTTTTGTTGTTTTAAGTTATTTCCCTATCCACATTTTAAACAGGCAAAAAATTTGGGGGAGCATACCCAAGTATTTCCAAAGCTGCTGCAGCTATGAACCAAAAGACATGTATATTAAAAAAGAATAGCGCGCAAATGCAAAAGAAGAATAGCGTGCAAATGCAAAAGAAATTACTACCAAATCTGAAGAGAGTCCATAAATAAAAATGGGGGTTTGGTCCCACCATATGGCCATATCGTGCTCAAGCCCACTACTGCGTCAAAGTACCCCATTATCAGTGGGTCCTACACTATCCATGAAAAAGAGATGAATCCAGCCCTTCTAACCCTTGGAGATAACACTCCTTGCTGGGGAAGATGTGCAAATGCACTACAGGGGACTCCTCCTATATCCACTTGATGGTGGACACTGATTGAGTACAGGTGTGTGTGGGGGGTGGGGAGGGCTGCTCAACCTCGATAGTCTGGTCAGACCGAATACATAATAAACAGGCAAAAAATTTGGGGGAGCATACCCATGTATTTCCAAAGCTGCTGCAGCTATGAACCAAAAGACATGTATATTAAAAAAGAATAGCGCGCAAATGCAAAAGAAATTACTACCAAATCTGAAGAGAGTCCATAAATAAAAATGGGGGTTTGGTCCCACCATATGGCCATATCGTGCTCAAGCCCACTACTGCATCAAAGTACCCCATTATCAGTGGGTCCTACACTATCCATGAAAAAGAGATGAATCCAGCCCTTCTAACCCTTGGAGATAACACTCCTTGCTGGGGAAGATGTGCAAATGCACTACAGGGGACTCCTCCTATATCCACTTGATGGTGGACACTGATTGAGTACAGGTGTGTGTGGGGGGTGGGGAGGGCTGCTCAACCTCGATAGTCTGGTCAGACCGAATACATAATAAACAGGCAAAAAATTTGGGGGAGCATACCCATGTATTTCCAAAGCTGCTGCAGCTATGAACCAAAAGACATGTATATTAAAAAAGAATAGCGCGCAAATGCAAAAGAAATTACTACCAAATCTGAAGAGAGTCCATAAATAAAAATGGGGGTTTGGTCCCACCATATGGCCATATCGTGCTCAAGCCCACTACTGCGTCAAAGTACCCCATTATCAGTGGGTCCTACACTATCCATGAAAAAGAGATGAATCCAGCCCTTCTAACCCTTGGAGATAACACTCCTTGCTGGGGAAGATGTGCAAATGCACTACAGGGGACTCCTCCTATATCCACTTGATGGTGGACACTGATTGAGTACAGGTGTGTGTGGGGGGTGGGGAGGGCTGCTCAACCTCGATAGTCTGGTCAGACCGAATACATAATAAACAGGCAAAAAATTTGGGGGAGCATACCCATGTATTTCCAAAGCTGCTGCAGCTATGAACCAAAAGACATGTATATTAAAAAAGAATAGCGCGCAAATGCAAAAGAAATTACTACCAAATCTGAAGAGAGTCCATAAATAAAAATGGGGGTTTGGTCCCACCATATGGCCATATCGTGCTCAAGCCCACTACTGCTTCAAAATACCCCATTATCAGTGGGTCCTACACTATCCATGAAAAAGAGATGAATCCAGCCCTTCTAACCCTTGGAGATAACACTCCTTGCTGGGGAAGATGTGCAAATGCACTACAGGGGACTCCTCCTATATCCACTTGATGGTGGACACTGATTGAGTACAGGTGTGTGTGGGGGGTGGGGAGGGCTGCTCAACCTCGATAGTCTGGTCAGACCGAATACATAATAAACAGGCAAAAAATTTGGGGGAGCAAACATTTGTTTGCAGAGCACTTGCCATGCTCTTAACTACGTTTTGCTGCCATTTGCAGCACTCTAGCCCTTTCCATTGGTGTTTTAGAGCCTTTTTAGTGCCTGAAAGTTCGGGTCCCCATTGACTTCAATGGGGTTCGGTGTCCGGGAAAAGTTCGCCAAAAGTCCGGGATACGGACCCGGACTTTTTTTTTAAGTTCGGCCGAACCCACCGAACACGGACATCCAGGTGTCCGCTCAACTCTACTCATAATAAATGAGGTCACAGGTCATTTAGGAGTTTTTGTTTTTTACACATATTGCACCAGAAATTGGTTGCATTTAAATTATAATACCTACAAAAGATAACGCACTTACAAAAAATTACAGATCTAATAATGCTACATGATATGTCAATGTGGCATGATATGTCAATGTTTGCTTTGGTCTGCTCGATCTTGGACCATAGCATAAGACCCCTGGAGACGGACGAAGGCAGGTGACAGGCCCTCCGTCCGCCAATATGGATGATCGGATCCCCGCGGCAGCATCCATTTTACTGACTGCACTGATGCAGATGCCGTGATCTGTATTGATCACAGCATCTGAGTGGTTAATGGCGCACATGAGCGTAATCGCTGATGTCCGCCATTACCGGTGGGTCCCTGGCTGCTGATAGCAGCCGGGACCTATGACATGAGCACCACTCCATCATGTACAGGATGTAAATGTACGTCCTTGTGCGATAAGTACCGCCGCACCAGGACGTACAAATTGTTTACATTATTTTATTTGAAAAATGGGGAAAGGGGGATAATTCAAACTTTTATTAGGGAAGGGGCTTATTTACATTTATTAACATTTTTTTGCGTTAGGGAGTACTGGGAGTTGCAGTGAGCTACTGACAAACTACAACTCCCAGCATGCCCTAACATAGCCTATGGCTCTGCAGCTGCCTCAAACCAAAACTACAACTCCCATTATGTTGCACCATAACTTATTCTGTAATACTATATAATGCAACATGCTAGGAGTTGTAATTTTGGGGCAGCTGCAGAGCCATAGGTTGTATCAGGGCATACTGGGAGTTGCAGTTACTAACTACAATGCCCAGCATGCCCTGATACAGCTAACCCAAAAGGTTTGGTCAGCTGAATAGGGTGTATGTGTATCAGGGCATGCTGGGCCACACCCTTGCCATGCCTCCATCCACACCCCGCCTCCAGCCACACCCACACCCACAATAAAACAACACAACATTGCTCTCTGATACCTAGGCCAAGTTGGCTCCTCTTACCTTAATTACAGTTGCTGGTTGGCAAGCTGTGGTCTTGCTGGCTATGACTGGCAGGCTGTGGTCTTGTTGGCTACCGCTGGCAGGCTGTGGTCTTGCTGGCTACTGCTGGCAGGCTGTGGTCTTGCTGGCTGGCACTGGCAGGCTTGCTGTGGCTGGCAGGCTGTGGCTTGCTGGCTGTGGCTGGCACTGGCAGGCTTGCTTGCTGGCTGGCTGGCAGGCTGTGGCATGCTGGCTGGCACTGGCAGGCTTGCTGTGGCTGGCAGGCTGTGGCTTACTGGCTGTGGCTGGCACTTGCAGACTTGCTGGCTGTGGCTTGCTGGCTGGCAGGCTGTGTGCCTGTGGCTTGCTGGCTCTGGGCCTGTGGCTGGCACTGGCAGGCTTTCTGGCTGGCAGTCTGTGGCTTGCTGGCTGTGGGCCTGTGGCTGGCACTGGCAGGCTGGCTGGCAGGCTGTGGCTTGCTTGCAGGCTGTGGCTCGCTGGTTGTGGGCCTGTGGCTGGCACTGGCAGGCTTGCTGGCAGGCCGTGGCTTGCTGGCTGGCAGGCTGTGGTTTGCTGGCTGTGGGCATGTGGCTGGCACTGGCAGGCTGTGGCTTGCTGGCTGTGGGCCTGTGGCTCGCACTGGCAGGCTTGCTGGCTGACTGGCAGACTGTGGGCCTGTGGCTTGCTCGCTGTGGGCCTGTGACTGGCACTGGCAGGCTTGCTGGCAGGCTGTGGGCCTGTGGCCAGGAGCGGACTGAGCGGTCGAGCACTTCAGACGTGGTCCGAGGGCCTGGCCAGGAAGGGGGGGCCTGGCCGGGAAGGGGGCCCACCGCCCAGTACAGAATTAACTCACCCGGCGATATGTAGTGGGAGGAGGGGAGGGGCATAGCTGCTGTCGCTGCTTCAGTGAGAGGAGGGGCCCAGGCTAGCGCTGGATTTCCATGGTGTCCTGTGTGCGGGGATGCGTCGGCGCCGCATACTGATGTGCCGTTGACGTGCCCTGTCTCCACAGACCGTGATACAGGTAACCTCACCGGATGGCTGCAATTGCAAAGGAGTGCCCTCTTCATCTTCTTCAATCATATATTTTTATTAAAATTGTGTGGGATAATGCAAATGTATGTACACATCATTCCTCACAGGAGAGACCATTGAGTGGAGCTGGATTTCACATAGAGGCCATATGTTACAAGAACTACTCACATCATACAGAAACCGCCAGGGATGAAGCAGGGATTGAAGAAGATGAAGAGGTCACTCATTCACAATCGCCGGCATCCAGGAAATTGTCTCCGGTGAGGTTAGCGACCGTTACCCCCAGAGGCGTAACTAGAACCTTCAGGGCCCTGATGCAAGAAACCATGAAGGGCCCCGCAACCTCCAGCCTCAGCCCTTCCCACTGGTCCCAGGACACTTTACGGTCCTGCAGCGGATCCCTTTCACATTTTGTGCAGTGGACCCCCTTCCTGCCTTAAAACAAGAAGTTGAAGCTGAAGCCGGAGTCAGGGGGCGGAGCTTGGAGGCGGTCCTAGGTATGGATGACTACTTGTGAACATTGTGGAGACAGCTAGCACCAGGCTGGATAGGAGGGCTGACGGGGCGGCATATAGGAGAGCCATCCCTAGCCTGGGCCCCTCCTCCTCTCACTGACGCAGCGCCGGCCGCCGGGCCCCTCCCCAGATCCCCTCCTCACACTGTAGCAGTGCCGGCCGCTGGGTCCCTCCCCTCCTTCTACTATGTATCGCTGGCCCGGGTGAGTTAATTCTATACTGGGCGGTGGCTCCCCTTGCTGGCTGGGCCCTCCCTTCCTGGCCGGGCCCTCGGAAGTCCGAAGTGCCCGACCGCTCAGTCCGCCCCTGCCGGGGCCCCTGGACTTTCGGGGGCCCTGGGCAGTTGCCCATGTTGCCCCCCCTAACGCCGGCTCTGATTGTAGTCACTTACATTTAAAAACGTTAAGATCAACAGGTGCACATAGGAGAACCGCGGTAAATGTTCAAGCGTGTCCCAGGAACTGCAGGAGGGTCAACTGACGCATTTCGGCCAATCAGCCGTTGTCCATACAGGAAGCATCGGCTCCGCTTCCTGTAGTGCCAGCTTAGTTTACAGCGATGCTCGGGGATGGCGGGTCGGGAACCCGAAATCTGGGCTTACCGACCCGCCATCCCTGAGCAGGAGGTGGGATCGTGTCGGGGGTCGGGCGGGAACAGGAATGGTGTTACTGTTGTAGAATAAGTACAGGAGCGTCATTCCCATGCCTTCCCGCAGGACTCGAACCCTGATGTGACTGCTGACAAAAGCAGCAGGATGAATTCTGAAGTGTTTCTGGCAATATTATCTGTTAATATTAATAGTATTCATATTATTTTATAATGATAATAATTATTATTATTAATATTATATTATTATTATTAATATTATTAAAGGAAGGCTTGATCCATTGAAGGAAGGATCGATCGAAGGAAGGATCAAAGCCACTTCAGTGGGAACTGAGCCTTTAGGCAGCAAAGATAACCAGAGAGAAGAGGTGAGGGTTAAAACAAAAAAGACCCATAGGAATCGACATGTGCAGAACTAAAAAATGCATAAGGCCCCTTTCACACACGCTGTCCATTTGTCCGTTTTTCATCCATCCGTTGACGGATGAAAAACGGACATCAATGCATCTCTATGTAAAAACGGATGACAACTGACGAAAAACGGATAACAACTGACGAAAAACGGATGACAACTGACGTTGTGTGAAAGGGGCCTAATAATTTTGTTAAGTTAAATTTGTTTTCGGAATTACTTTTGTTTCGTTTATTCATTTTCAAATTCAATTCGATTTCAATTCGGATTCAATATTCCAAATTAATCGACGTTCAAATTCAAATTTATTTATTGGAAATTTGAATTTCAGAAGACAGTTATATCCTTTTTATTCTGTTCCATTCTGTTCTAATCTATTGTTTTTTTCAATTCTATTCTTTTCTATTCTCCTATTTTCTATTCTGTTCTAATCGAAATTCAAAATCCGGATGATGGGGTATATTCTATTCTATTGAATTATATATTAGATTGATTTTTTATTTTGTTTTCTATTCTTTTCTATTCAATTTTTTATTTATTCTATCCAAAATTTTAATTTCTGAAGACAGTTATATTGTATTCTATTATTTTCTATTCTAATCTATTTTCTGTTATTCTAATATTTTCTTTTCTTTTCTAAATTATTCTATTCAAATTCATTCTATTTGAAATTTGAATTTCGAAGTCAATTATATTCTATTTTATTCTATTCAACTGATTTCTTTTTCTATTCTTTTCTTTGATTTTTATTTTATTCTTTTCTATTCTATTATTTTCTGTTTTACTCTATTCTTTTTAGTTCTATTTCCTATTTTATTCTTTTTTTTCTGTTCAATTATTTTAGTTTATATTCTGGTCTTTTATATTCCCTTATTTTCTATTATATTTGATTATTTTCTTTTATATTCTACTCTATATTATTTTATATTCTATTCCTTTATTTTCTATTATACTTGATTCTATTATTTTATATTATATTATATTCTATTTTACTCTATTCTTTTCTATCATACTCTATTCTTGGATTCCTTTATTTTCTATTTTATTATATTCTTGTTTTAGAATTCTATTTTAATTTTGGCAAAATTTCATTTAGTTATTTGGGATTTGTTAAAATGTTTCATCTATTGTAATTTGGACATTTAGATACACTTGAATATCCAAATAACAAAAATGTGTCAGAATTTCAGTTTGGGAAAGAAATTAACCGCACATGTCTAAATCATACTCCCAAAAGCATAAGCCTGTTGAGAGGCTCATACACACATATACAATATGTTACCAAAAGTATTGGGACGTCTGCCTTCACACGCACATAAACTTTAATGACATCCCAGTCTTAGTCCATAGGGTTCAATAGTGAGTTGGCCCACCCTGTGTAGCTATAACAGCTTCAACTCTTCTGAGAAGGCTGTACACAAGGTTTAGTAGTGGGTCTATGGGAATTTTTGACCATTCTTCCAGAAGTGCATTTGTGAGGTCAGGCACTGATGTGGACGAGAAGGCCTGGCTTGGAGTTGGGCTTAACCACTTAGTTCCAGTGAAGAGAACTTTTGAGGCGTCAGCAAACCAAGACATTTTGGAAAATTTCATGCTCCCAACTTTGTAGGAAAAGTTTGGGGATGGTACCTTCCTATATGACTGCTCACCAGTGCACAAAGCAAGGTCCATAAAGACTTGGATGAGCAAGTTTGGAGTTGGGGGACTTGACTGGCCTCAAACTGATAGAACACCTTTGGGGATGAATTAGAGCGCAGACGGTGAGCCAGGCCTTCTCGTCCAACATCAGAGCCTGACCTCACAAATGCGCTTCTGGAAGAATGGTCAAACATTCCCATAGACACACTACTAAACCTTGTGGACAGCCTTCCCAAAGGAATTGAAACAATTATAGCTGCAAAGGCTGGGCAAGCTCAAAATTGAACCTCTAGGACTAAGACTGGGATGCCTTTAAAGTTACATGCGCGTATAAAGGCAGGTGTCCCAATACTTTTGATAGTGTATAATATAAGACTTAAAAAAAAAAAAAAAAAATCTGGCAGAACATTGTATTGGGTTATAGGGTTAACCTTAGCAAAATCTACACTGGTAATGAATGAGATACCCACTCACTGGCTCGGGATTGCATTGGAAGGTGGATCTCCACATGTTGGTTGAGTTGGAGGGTGAATCCCCACATGCTGGTTGTGTTGGAGGGTGGATCTCCACATGCTGGTTGTGTTGGAGGGTGGATCCCCACATGCTGGTGGTGTTGGAGGGTGGATCCCCACATGCTGGTGGTGTTGGGAGTGGTGGATCCCCACATGCTGGTTGTGTTGGAGGGTGGATCCGCACATGCTGGTTGTTTTGGAGGGTGGATCCGCACATGCTGGTTGTGTTGGAGGGTGGATCCGCACATGCTGGTTGTGTTGGAGGGTGGATCCGCACATGCTGGTTGTGTTGGAGGGTGGATCTGCACATGTTGGTTGAGTTGGAGGGTGGATCTGCACATGCTGGTTGAGTTGGAGGGTGGATCCGCACATGCTGGTTGAGTTGGAGGGTGGGTCCGCACATGTTGGTTGAGTTGGATCCTCACATGTTGGTTGAGTTGGAGGGTGGATCCCCACATGCTGGTTGTGTTGGAGGGTTGATCCGCACATGCTGGTTGAGTTGGAGGGTGGATCCACACATGCTGGTTGTGTTGGAGGGTGGATCCACACATGCTGGTTGTGTTGGAGGGTGGATCCACACACGTTGGTTGAGTTGGAGGGTGGATCCACACACGTTGGTTGAGTTGGAGGGTGGATCCACACACGTTGGTTGAGTTGGAGGGTGGATCCACACACATTGGTTGAGTTGGAGGGTGGATCCCCACACGTTGGTTGAGTTGGAGGGTGGATTCTCACATGTTGTTTGAGTTGGAGGGTGGATCCTCACATGTTGGTTGAGTTGGAGGGTGAACCCTCACATGTTGGTTGAGTTGGAGGGTGGACCCTCACATGTTGGTTGAGTTGGAGGGTGGATCCCCACATGCTGGTTGTGTTGGAGGGTGGATCCCCACATGTTGGTTGTGTTGGAGGGTGGATCCCCACATGCTGGTTGTGTTGGAGGGTGGATCCGCACATGCTGGTTGTGTTGGAGAGTGGATTCTCACATGTTGTTTGAGTTGGAGGGTGGATCCTCACATGTTGGTTGAGTAGTAGGGTGGACCCTCACATGTTGGTTGAGTTGGAGGGTGGACCCGCACATGTTGGTTGAGTTGGAGGGTGGACCCTCACATGTTGGATGAGTTGGAGGGTGGATCCCCACATGCTGGTTGTGTTGGAGGGTTGATCCGCACATGCTGGTTGAGTTGGAGGGTGGATCCCCACATGCTGGTTGTGTTGGAGGGTGGATCCGCACATGTTGGTTGAGTTGGAGGGTGGATCCTCACATGTTGGTTGAGTTGGAGGGTGGACTCTCACATGTTGGATGAGTTGGAGGGTGGACCCGCACATGTTGGTTGTGTTGGAGGGTGGATCCGCACATGTTGGTTGTGTTGGAGGGTGGATCCGCACATGTTGGTTGAGTTGGAGGGTGGATCCCCACATGTTGGTTGAGTTGGAGGGTGGACCCTCACATGTTGGATGAGTTGGAGGGTGGATCCCCACATGCTGGTTGTGTTGGAGGGTTGATCCGCACATGCTGGTTGAGTTGGAGGGTGGATCCCCACATGCTGGTTGTGTTGGAGGGTGGATCCGCACATGTTGGTTGAGTTGGAGGGTGGATCCTCACATGTTGGTTGAGTTGGAGGGTGGACTCTCACATGTTGGATGAGTTGGAGGGTGGACCCGCACATGTTGGTTGAGTTGGAGGGTGGATCCCCACATGCTGGTTGTGTTGGAGGGTTGATCCGCACATGCTGGTTGAGTTGGAGGGTGGATCCCCACATGCTGGTTGTGTCGGAGGGTGGATCCGCACATGTTGGTTGAGTTGGAGGGTGGATCCTCACATGTTGGTTGCGTTGGAGGGGGGATCCTCACATGTTGGTTGAGTTGGAGGGTGGACTCTCACATGTTGGTTGAGTTGGAGGGTGGACCCGCACATGTTGGTTGAGTTGGAGGGTGGATCCCCACATGTTGGTTGTGTTGGAGGGTGGATCCGCACATGTTGGTTGTGTTGGAGGGCGGATCCGCACATGTTGGTTGAGTTGGAGGGTGGATCCCCACATGTTGGTTGAGTTGGAGGGTGGATCCGCACATGCTGGTTGAGTTGGAGGGTGGATCCGCACATGCTGGTTGAGTTGGAGGGTGGATCAGCACATGCTGGTTGAGTTGGAGGGTGGATCAGCACATGCTGGTTGAGTTGGAGGGTGGATCAGCACATGCTGGTTGAGTTGGAGGGTGGATCAGCACATGCTGGTTGAGTTGGAGGGTGGATCCGCACATGCTGGTTGAGTTGGAGGGTGGATCCGCACTTGTTGGTTGAGTTGGAGGGTGGATCCGCACATGTTGGTTGAGTTGGAGGGTGGATCCGCACATGTTGGTTGAGTTGGAGGGTGGATCCGCACATGTTGGTTGAGTTGGAGGGTGGATCCGCACATGTTGGTTGAGTTGGAGGGTGGATCCCCACATGCTGGTTGTGTTGGAGGGTGGATCCTCATATTCTGCTTGTGTAAGGTACAATAGCCTCCTGACATCAAGAAGGTAAGACAATGTTAGACTGTAATGGATCACACCCTAAACTCACCAATTGTATTTCCATGTGCAATGCCTTCCTCCTGCAATAAAGTCAAAGTCTGCTTACACTCCACCTAGCTTGGTCCCCATTGAGCTAAACCAAGCTTTTTATATTCAATCAAGCTGTACCATTCCAGCAATGCGTTTTAGTATAAGTTCAAAGCTTGATTTTCTACCTTTCCCTCCATCTTCTTCTCCATATAACACAATCCTTTGCAATGTTTGGCCACAAAGCAGCGCCCAGAGCTTCTGCTCCCATACAGATCTCAGTAACTATCTATCAAACTTCTACATTGCTTCAGATTGATTGTACAGAGGAAGGTTTTGCTAACTGCTGTTTGTAACTAAATGACCTTCAGGGCTCCTTGACGCTTGTGCGTTAGGTGTATGTGTTAATGTGTGTGATGGTAAAAAGCAGCTGCCAACATGTCATTTGTGCATTGTGGTGTGCCGCAATGAATGTACAGTGGAATGCATTTAGAAGGAACGTTGGAGGTATAAATTGTTTGCTTCCATGCGTTGCGGTATATGAATGGAATAAAATGCACATTTTAGCAAAGCACACATATGTGAAGCAAATCATTAGAAAATAAAATAAAAATCACATTCATAAAATAAGCCCCCCTGTCAGTAAGAGGATAATGAAACTTTCCGGTGTCATTGGCAGCAGCATAAGACTTATATTTTTGGTTTAGTGGGAGGAAAATGACCCAATGTATTTTGATGTTCCTAGTAGTGGAAGGCCCCATCACTTGTGTCAGTGGGGATATAAAAAAAAAAAAAAAGCCTGATAATGTCAGTGGGAGGAGAAAACCTTGTTGCTGGTATCAGCATGAGTAAAACAAGCCACATATCATTGATATCAGTTAGAAAAAAATGTAAGACACCATATCGATGGTGTCAGTGAGCTGACACCCATATTGTTTATGTCAATGAAAGCAAAATGGGTCCCATGTTGTCAATGTTACCTGGAAGTCAAATAAGCCCCACATTGCTGGAGTCAGAATAAAAAGAACCAATCAAGGATATCTTTGGGATAAACGAATCCTTATTGTTGGAGTCATTAGGACTAATTATTGGTGTTTAGAGATGGGCTCGGGTTTGTTTGAGTTTCCATGTGCCCGAGCCCTCCACTAATCACAGGCACTGAGACATTTCCTGATCTGCGCAGCTGCGGATCGGGAAATGTCTCACTGCCTGTGATTAGCAGAGTACAGTGTCGGCATCCTGGTGGGATTGGGCAAGTGGGAACTTGAACACCCCCGAGCCCATCTCAGCCCCATCTTTGTTATCAATGAGGATAAAATAAGCTCCACTCTTAGTGTTAGTAAGAGAATAATACATTTTCTAGTTGGTGTCAGTGAGAGCAAAATAAGCCCCATATTGGTGGTGTTAGTGGGAGGAAAATTACCCCATATCATTGGTGTCAGTGGGGATACAATAAGCCCCATTATTGGTGCCAGGGAGAAGAAAATAAGCCCCATCGTTGGTGTGAAAGGGGACAGAATAAGCCCCCATCCTTGGTGTGAGTGGGGACAGAATAAGCCCCCATCGTTGGTGCGAGTGGGGACAGAATAAGCCCCCATCGTTGGTGCGAGTGGGGACAGAATAAGCCCCCATCGTTGGTGCGAGTGGGGACAGAATAAGCCCCCATCGTTGGTGCGTGTGGGGCCAGAATAAGCCCCCATCATTGGTGCAAGTGGGGCCAAAATAAGCCCCCATCGTTGGTGAAAGTGGGGCCAGAATAAGCCCCTATCGTTGGTGCAAGTGGGGCCAGAATAAGCCCCCATCGTTGGTGCAAGTGGGGCCAGAATAAGCCCCCATCGTTGGTGTGAGTGGGGACTGAATAAACCCCCATCGTTGGTGCGAGTGGGGACTGAATAAGCCCCCATCGTTGGTATCAGTGGGAGAAATGGTGCCCCATCATTGGTGTCAGTGGGGATAGAATAAGCCCCATCATTGGTGTCAGTGGAGATAAAAGCCCCATCATTTTTATGGGTGGAGATAGAACAAGCCTCATCATTGGTGTGAATGGGAATGGAATAAGCCCAATTATTGGTGTGAGTGGGAATGGAATAAGCCCAATTATTGGTGTGAGTGGGAATGGAATAAGCCCAATTATTGGTGTGAGTGGGAATATAATAAGCCCAATTATTGGTGTGAGTGGGGATAGAATAAGCCCCATCATTGATGTGGATGAGGATAGAATAAGCCCCATCATTGGTGTGGGTGGGGATAGAATAAGCCCCCATCATTGGTGTGGGTGGGGATAGAATAAGCCCCCATCATTGGTGTGGGTGGGGATCGGATAAGCCCCATCATTGGTGTGGGTGGGGATCGGATAAGCCCCATCATTGGTGTGGGTGGGGATAGGATAAGCCCCATCATTGGTGTGGGTGGGGATAGGATAAGCCCCATCATTGGTGTGGGTGGGGATAGGATAAGCCCCATCATTGGTGTAGGTGGGTATAGGATAAGCTCCATCATTGTTGTGGGTGGGGATAGGATAAGCCCCATCATTGGTGTGGGTGGGGATAGGATAAGCCCCATCATTGGTGTGGGTGGGGATAGAATAAGCCCCATCATTGGTGTGGGTGGGGATAGGATAAGCCCCATCATTCGTGTGGGTGGGGATCAGGCCCGGACTGGGACAAAAAATAGGCCCGGGCATTTTAGGCTGAGCAGCCCATTTTTTTTTTTTTAAACAAAATGACCAATGATGAACAACTACCAGTTTCTCTATGTTTTTTAGTTATATTTAGCCTGCACACCCATGCGATTTGATTCTGCAAATCGTGCTGCGTTTTGAAAACCGATTGCGGGGTGTCGTTAACCTAACATACACTCCGCAATCTGTTTGCATGGACGGGTTGCTATTTAGATGCAGTCCGCATTTAGTGTGAACCCAGGCTAAGAGGGAAATAGTAATTTTAGGGTACATAAAAAATATATTAGCCAATTTTTGGGTAAAAATATAAAAGATGAGTTTGTGTCAAGTAAATAAATACCCAACATGTCAAACCTTAAGACTATGCATGCCCGAAAATGGCAACATTTCAGTACCCTATATTTTCCATAGGCACAGTGGTGGTGGGGATAGGGGTGACATCAGTGGTGGTGGGGATAGGGGTGACATCAGTTGCGGTGGTGGTGGGGATAGGGGTGACATCAGTGGTGGTGGGGATAGGGGTGACATCAGTGGCAGTGGTGGTGGGGATAGGGGTGACATCAGTGGCAGTGGTGGTGGGGATAGGGTTGACATCAGTGTTGGTGGGGAAAGGGGTGACGTCAGTGGCAGTGGTGGTGGGGATAGGGGTGACATCAGTGGTGGTGAGGATAGGGGTGACATCAGTGGTAGAGGTGGGGATAGGGGTGACATCAGTGGCAGTGGTGGTGGGGATAGGGGTGACATCAGTGGTGGTGGAGATAGGGGTTACATCATTGACAGTGGGAATAGGAATGACATCAGTGGCAGTGGGGATTGGGATGACATCAGTGGCAGTGGTGGGGATAGGGATGACATCAGTGGTGGTGGTGGTGGGGATAGCGTTGACATCAGTGGTGGTTGGGATAGGGATAACATCAGTGACGGTGTTGAGGATAGGGATGACATCAGTGGGAATGATGAGGATAGGGTTGACATCAGTGGGAGTAGTGGTAAGGATAGGGATAGCATCAGTGGCAGTGGTGGTGGGGATAAAAAAGACAATGTTCACTGCCACTGATGTCATCCCTATCCCCACCACCACCGCTACTGATGTCATCCCTATCCCCCATCACCACTGCCTCGTGGGAGGGGTGGAGATCAGACAGAGGGATGACGGTGGGAGGGATGGATGGGATCAGGCAGAGTGATGGCAGTCGGAGGGATGGATGGGATCAGGCAGTGATGGCAGTGGGGGGAGGGGATGGGATCAGGCAGTGTGATGGCAGTGGGAGGGATGGATGGAATCAGGCAGAGTGATGGCAGTGGGAGGGAGGGATGGATGGGATCAGGCAGAGTGATGGCAGTGGGAGAGATGGGATCAGGCAGTGATGGCAGTCAGAGGGATGGATGGGATCAGGCAGAGTGATGGCAGTGGGAGGGGTAGATGGGATCAGGTAGAGTGATGGCAGTGGGAGAGATGGGATCAGGCAGTGATAGCAGTCGGAGGGATGGATGGGATCAGGCAGAGTGATGGCAGTGGGAGGGGTGGATGGGATCAGGCAGAGTGATGGCAGTGGGAGGGATGGATGGGATCAGGCAGAGTGATGGCAGTGGGAGGGATGGATGGGATCAGGCAGAGTGATGGCAGTGGGAGGGGTGGATGGGATCAGGCAGTGATGGCAGTGGGAGGTATGGATGGGATCAGGCAGAGTGATGGCAGTGGGAGGGATGGATGGGATCAGGCAGAGTGATGGCAGTGGGAGGGATGGATGGGATCAGGCAGAGTGATGGCAGTGGGAGTGATGGATGGGATCAGGCAGAGTGATGGCAGTGGGGGGGTGGATGGGATCAGGACGGGCAGATTGATGGCAGTGGGAGGGATGGGATCAGGTAGAGTGATGGCAGTGGGAGACATGAGATCAGGTAGAGTGATGGCAGTGGGAGGGATGGATGGGATCAGGCAGTGATGGCAGTGGGGGGGATGGATGGGATCAGGGCAGGCAGAGTGATGGCAGTGGGAGGGATGGGATCAGGTAGAGTGATGGCAGTGGGAGGGATGGATGGGATCAGGCAGTGTGGGGGATGGATGGGATCAGGCAGTGATGGCAGTGGGGGAGATGGATGGGATCAGGGCAGGCAGAGTGATGGCAGTGGGAGAGATGGGATCAGGTAGAGTGATGGCAGTGGGAGGAATGGATGGGATCAGGCAGTGATGGCAGTGGGGGGATGGATGGGATCAGGCAGAGTGATGGCAGTGGGGGGAGGGATCAGGGCAGGCAGAGCGATGGCAGTGGGGGGGATGGATGGGATCAGGGCAGGCAGAGTGATGGCAGTGGGAGGGATGGATGGGATCAGGCAGTGATGGCAGTGGAGGGGATGGATGGGATCTGGTAGTGATGGCAGTGGGGGGATGGATGGGATCAGGGCAGGCAGAGTGATGGCAGTGGGAGAGATGGGTTCAGGCAGTGATGGCAGTGGGAGGGATGGATGGGATCAGGGCAGGCAGAGTGATGGCAGTGGGAGAGATGGGATCAGGCAGTGGGAGGGATGGATGGGATCAGGCAGTGATGGCAGTGGGGGGGGGTTGGATGGGATCAGGGCAGGTAGAGTGATGGCAGTGGGAGGGATGGATGGGATCAGGCAGAGTGATCAGCAGTCAGCACACACGGTCGGCCGGTGTTGTCCCGATATCGGTTTCCCCGTAACACCGGGGCAGCACAGCACTGTCTGCACTCTGCACTCACTTACCTTCTCCCCGCAGCCATCGCCGCTGTCCCCCGTGAACAGCCCGGGCCCCGGGTTGAAGAAGCTGCCACATCTGAGACTGACTGCAGCTGCTTGAGAGATTCGGGCTGGGCTGGCCGTGCCGAGCATGACACTGGCGGGAAAGAACAAGAGTGACTCGTGACGAGTGTTGATTACTTCCTTGTCCGGCTTCGCGGCCAATTAGCCTTCTGCTCAGGGGGGGTGTGACTCACACCCCCCCTGAGCAGAAGGCTGATTGGCCGCGAAGCCGGCCGGCGGCCGCAGTGACTATGAGGGAACTTTTTGTGATGTCTGCAGACCGCGGCCCACTGGGAAAATGCCTGTACTGCCCTATGGCCAGTCCGGCCCTGGTGGGGTAGGATAAGCCCCATCATTGGTGTGGGTGGGTATAGGACAAGCCCCATCTTTGGTGCGAGTGGGGACAGAATAAGCTCATCAGTAGTGTGGCTGGGGACAGAATAAGCTCCATCAATGATGTTGGTGGGAATAAAATAATCGTCTTCCTTGGTGCCATTGATAGTAAAAATGTAACGCAACGCATTAATAATGCACTAAAAACGCGAAGTGTGTTTCACAACACCCAGATATGAATGGGCCCTGAATGTACTCTGCATTATTAAATAACCCTATTTGTCTGATTAGGTTGCTGAATTTGAACAATTGACAATTTTTTTTTTTGCTAACTGAAACCATAAAACAACAACCGCAGCCAAATTGACCCTGAGCAAAGCAAAGGCAACACTGAATCTGGGCGATAAGGAGTTAAAGTTGAGGGGGTGTGGCTGTGTGTGACCTTTTTTTTTGCCTTATTTTATTTTTTCCTTGATTTAAATTTATTTTCCATTTCTCCACAGTTGTTCAGGAGCAGCGACGCATGCGAACCCTTCCTGCAAGAGAAAAAGAGAGTTATTTTCAACGTTTTTAGAGTTTGTGAGCTTTGTCAGTTTGGTACTGTCACAAATAAAGTTGGGTGAAAAAAAGGCTGATTTACCTATAAATACGCCCACTTGTGAAGCAGTCTGCCCTTTGGCCTACAGATGTGAGCACATGGTTTGCTGCCGCCATGTTTGTTTGGTAAGTATTGTTTGATTATGTTTGCAATGTTGATTTTAAAAACTACAGTTTAAACTTTATTTTTTTTTCTGCACTTTGTTAAAATGTAACAAATCCTGTACATGTTCCAATATTCATGTATAATCTCCTAAAATTTACTAATAACTATGTTATGCTGGGGCCTGCCTTAATGGTTTGTATTCAAGCAGATAAGCTCTTGCACCACATAGACCTTTTCACAGCAAGGGAACCCCTGCTAAAATCAATATACTGGTGATCAATGGAATGCATGCAACCCCTAGCCATTGGTGTTCAATAATAGCTCAGTGACAATTGGGGCTTTATTTATATATAGTACAATGTGTGCCCTTATAGCAAACAATCACATGACTGCTGGAAAACAGCATAGGTCAGTTGCTGATTGGCTGCTATGGTTATTGCACCTTGCTATGTGCCTAAACTTAGATGCATACTGAACAGTCACCCATACTATAAACCATTTTACAGCCTGCTCAGTTTCTCTAGAACTTTTTATGTTGACTAAGACTGGTGTTAGAAATAAGAAAAACTAAACATGCATTTTCAGGAAAGGAGAGACAGTGGCCTGCCACTGTGGATCTCTCCTGCTGAAAATGCTAGTTGCCTGGCTCTCTGGCTGCTGCTGAGCTCCAGTGCAGGTTTCATTTATTGTCAAAATTGTTATTCACCCATTTGAAAGATGTGCGTTGCAGGAAATGTTGCTTGTAGAATTTATTAATACACTAATACTTGTGTGAATGTACCCTAGGGGTCATATACACAATATCCGCTTTAACTGTGTGTTTCTGCAAGCATATTGGTTGTGCGTTTACATGCATTCCCAGTGCGTGTTTGGCGCATTTGCAGTGTTTTTTGGAATAATTTTTTTTTTTGTTAATTTTTTTTGTATGCATCTACGTATGTTTGCAATGCATTTTTTTTTTTGCAGAAAGTGCAGTATGCTGTACTTTTTTTAACATGCAGACGAAAGCACTGCCATGCTATAAACTAAGCTAATTGGAATACATTCATTTTTTTTTACATATGCGTTCATACTGCCAACTGTTTAAAAATGCATTGACTGTAAATCAGCCCTAAATGTTATCTGTTTGCATGATATTACAGGTGAAGACTAATGCACTTTGGCTCAATCTTCTAGTGGTCCGCAGCCATCACAGACCCATTTTACATCATTGCCCCCCCCAACCTCTCCCCTCCCCCCTGCTAATAGAGCTTTCTTATGGTGGTATTTGATCGCCTCTGCATTTATTTTTTGCTCTATAAACAAAAAAAAAAAATTGACAATTTTTAAATGAAAATTCAAAAAAAAAAAAATCGACATTAAGTGTATATTGATTTGGTTTGAGCAAATTTCTACAAACTATGTGGTATTGTATTTATTATATTGTATTTATTTTTTTTTTTTTACTAGTAATGGCGGTGATCAGCGACTTATAGCCGACTGCAATATTGCGGCAGGTAATCGTACATGAAGGGGTGTATTTACTAAAGCTAGAGAGTGCAAAATTAGTCCCAATTCTGCACAGAACCAATCAGCTTCCAGGTTTTTTTTTTCTGCCAAAGCTTAATTTAACAAGCTGAGGTTAGAAACTGATTGGCATCTATGCAGCAATGGGACTAATTTTGCACTCTTTAGCTTTAGTAAATAAACCCTGACACTTTTTGGGGACCAGTGACACTACTACAGTGATCAGTATTAAAACATATGCACTGCAACTGTACTAATGGCACTTGCAGGGATGGGGTTAACATCAGGGGGTGATCAAAGGGTAAATGTGTCCCTAGGGGGTGTTTTCCAACTGTGTGGGGGATGGGCTTGTACTGTAAGAAGACAGAAATCTGTGTTCCTGCTTAGCAAAAACATAGGATCCCTGACTTCTCTTGTCACAGAACTGCCATCTGCCTTATTTACATAGGCAGACTGCCGTTCTGTTTGCCTTGGTAACAATCGGTGGGTCCACCGGACCCGCTAATTGGCTCCTGTCACAGCGGGAGCTGGTCTAGGGTTGCCACCTCATCCCTTTATACCTGAATGCGTATTAACCACATAAGGACCAGGCCTATTTCTGACACTTGTTTACAAGTTAAAATCAGTATTTTTTGCTAGAAAATTACTTAGAACCCCCAAACATATTTTTTTTTAGCGGAGACCCTAAAGAAAAAAATAAGGATCATTGCAATACTTTGTCACACCGTATTTGCGCAGCGGTCTTACGAATGCAGTTTTTTTGGAAAAAATTCACTTTTTTTAATAAAAAAAAATAAGAACCAGTGAAGTTAGCCCATTTTTTTTTATAAATGTGAAAGATATGTAATAGCGGAGTAAATAGATACCCAACATGTCATGCTTCAAAATTGCGCACGCTCGTGGAATGGGAACAAATATTGGTACTTAAAAATCTCCAAAGGCGATGCTTTAAAAATGTAAACCTCTTTTGTAATAGAAATAAGCAGGACAGGACCTCTTTAATGTGAGATCTGGGGTCAAAAAGAAATCAAATCTCGCATCTACACTAAAAAGCAAAAAAAGTATTTTTTTTATTTCAGCATGGAAAAAATGGGCCATTGGGAGAAATTGATGTATGAGGTCACTGCGGTCCTCATAGCCATACAGTTAAGTGGGGGCCATCTTGCCCTCACCTGACTTCCTGCCTGGGACATGGTCGGACCGGATCGTTTTCTCTGCTACCAACGGCTCCGGTAAGCAGGAAAAATGACTGGGGGGGGCACCTCTTCTGCCCCCCCTAAGTGATCCCACGTGAATTCACCACTGGGACCACTTTTATGTGAGAGGACCACCCAACCTGTAAGAAAATACCGGGGTTATGGCAGCAAGCTGCTGCCATAACACCGGTATTTAACATCAAAGTACCAACATAAAACTGCAGCGGGCGGTCCCGGAAGTGGTTAGGATGTTTGTTACCCAGAAAAGAAAAATATCCCGTTTCTTTAAAGCATGGATAACCGCACAGTGCTTGTGCTGTGTCATTTGTCCCCTTCTATCATCTGCAATACCTGACTGATCCTGCCTGGTTCTGCCCTCCCCCCTGTAAACTGTCCACGGTGTATCATGGTCAAGTTTATGTGCCTCCATCATCCACTCTCTCTTCTGTCTCATGTGTCCCCCTCCCCCTCCCGCCTGTACACTGTGATTGAGCCGCCCCTTTCTAGCACTGTCCTGAGCGGTGCAAACATTACTATTTCCAATCACTGTCGGCACCTCTGCTAGGATAACATGTCGTATATACTGTATGCGGTTTGTAAAATGAATCTTCTAAATACCTCAATCCTTCTCCAGATCAGCGATCATGTGACCGCCCGTCGCTCTCTTCCTCCAATGTATACACTACAAAGGGAGGTTACGTGACTGCCTGGCAGATGTCATTAAGAAATCTCGGCCCCTCCCTCTTTAGTAAATACATCAGATAAAGAGAGCGACGGGCGGTCACGTGACCGCTGATGGGGGAGAAGGATTAAGAAATTTAGAAGATGAATTTTTCAAAACATACAGCATATACTACATGTTGTCCTAGCAGAGGGGCTGGCAGTGATTGGGAGCACTGCTTTAAAAACCCCTTTAACTACACAGGTTCTGTGGTAATTAAACTCACTTGGTGCCTTATCTGCATTAAATCAGCCTTAGAACATGTGTAATTCATGTGTGTTTGGGTGTAACAGGATGAGGTGGTCGCCGGAGGCGCCCCAGATGAGGAAGGGTGAAATCACATACAGGTACGAAATTTCAAACAAAGAGGCCGCCCCGCTGCAGTAAATGTACATGGGGCAGTCCAGAAGAGGTTAGGAAATCACAGCAACGTTTATTTTTTGAGACTCCTTAGGAAGAATGGCTTGGAACAGAAGGTGGTAGAGACCGATCGTTCTGCGATTGAGAGTGTATGAGCATATTGTATTCTAGTTTGGTATCCAAATTGTATGCAGGTGGCAAAAAAAATGCTCTAAGCCTGGGTTCACACTGCTGTGATGTCAGACATTGCATTCGATTCTCACTGCACTGCTGTGCAATGCTAATTCAGCCATACAGTTGTATGGGTGAGCTCGCAATGAATTCACATGAAAATAATGCAAGAAACTTTTTTTTTTCCGCACTGGAATTGGATCACACCCATGCGATTTGTTTTCTATCCGAATTAACATTTCACACTGCGATCTGCGAACTGATCTGGGGTTGTCATTAACTTTATATTGACACCCACAGCAGTTCATAGAAGGCAGTGTGAACTGCCTGCAAGGGAGATCGGATGCGGGAATCCACACTGGAATAGCGCTGATTTCCGCATCATGTGAACTGGGGCTACAGCATGGTGCAGAAAATTGTAGGGGGGGAACTTGTTACTCTTGAAAAATGTAGACTTTTTGCCGGAGGAATGAAATGAAAGAGGTTACTTAGTCTTATGTTGTTGCTTTGTTTTGGGGACGTTTTTTGATGATTGTGGTGTATGAATAATGTGTGGAGTAAAAATGGAATTTCTCTGTCAATTTGTTTTCTACAACGACAAATCTTTTCTTTATTTTGTAGATGGTGAAATGACCATCAAGGCTGAACAATGACAACACGGTGCTGTGAGGGTCAAATGCTGGGAAATTAGAGGTATGTATCAAATTTAGTCTATAAATGCTGTAATCTGCGGGACATTTAAGTGACATTTTTTTTTTTTTTAAGTTGTGGGCTCCATTCCATTTACGAAGCAGTATTTTCCTGTTTACAATTTGAGGTAAAATAGCTTTTATATTGCAATTCACACAAAAAAAAAAAAGCTACTAAAATACCGCATGCATGCTCTATTTCATCAAATTATAGACCGTGAAGCACAGCTCAAGGTGAGTCTTCACCTATCTCACCCCTACTGCACACTAATGGGTGCTGGCCATGTTTGTCACATAAGTCATGGTGTGAAAAAAAAAAATCTGGTTGGTTGCACTTCTATAAAATAAACTTTGTACAAATGAGGGAATATAGCCACTTAGCTGGTGGCTAAATTCTCTCATCTGTACAAGGGGAGGCCAATAATTTATTACCCTCACCAAGATCCAGATGTGCTAGGGATTCTAAATGTAGTCCACTAACTCTTATCTACATATCTACCTCCTATGGTCTACACGCTTCTCACATCTGTCGAATAGATCTTTACTACCATCCGCATAGAAGTATGCAGATTTGGAGGAAAACCAGCTGACAACATGACCTTGCTGAATGAATGTTGCACCTTATCCTTTTTGGTGGTGGGTGATTAAGCACGTTTTACTCATTTCTTTAGTCTCAGGGTCATATAGATATACCCAGCTTTCACCCATGGTCACTAATCTGTTTAAAAAGTCCTCCTCCTTGTTGTGGTACAGGTTCAAAATGCTTTGTGCAAATTCTACTCTTTGCTGTTTTTGGAAAGTTGTCAGTAACCTTGGAACGCATTTCTCTTGACTCGAACTATAATTCACCACAAATTGGCATGCAGATTACAAAGATATCCACTTAAAAACCTGCAAATATCCAAATACCTAGCACATCTAGATCATGGTGAGGGTAAGAACTTATTGGCCTCCCCTTGTACATTGTGGATTGTCAGCGTGAATTATGTGTCAATTAAGGTGATTTTATGGAAGTGTGGCCAACCAGACTTTTCTTCACACCATTTCATTGCAATATGCTATATTTATTTCATGCAACCATGCAGTATTTTATTTCATGCACTATCCAGTGGGATGGACACAGTGAACCTCCGTCTGTTTTTACTGCTAATAAAGAGGTAAAATTGTGTAAACCATAGAAACATGCCAACGCAGTCAGTGCGGGCCCTGCAGCATAAGTATTAATACAAAAGAAAAATGGTGACTAAGAATGCCAAAGGAAAGTTGCTTTCACAGGACACACGTGGTGTATCAAACGACGAAGTTCAATTAAGTACATACTAAAAACCTTAAATGTCAAATATCTGAATGAAAATGGTATAAGAAATGACATGTATAAATACCCTTCCACCTATGAAAAGAAAAGTCTTGGTGGAAGAAGGGTATGCATGTGTAATTTTTTTATACTATATTCACCTGGTATCCTCTGGAGGAACCCTAGGGTTCCATAGAGCCCTGAAACAAAGAAATGTATAAAAATGACACACAGCATCCAGTGCTCCTCTGTTTAATGTATTAGCAATTATTCCATGGATAAACACACTAAGAGTCTGTGGTATAACATTTAAAAGCATTAGTGGGGGGGGGGGGTGAATGATGGATGGTTCACCTCTGCAGCTCCTGTAAGATTTGGGCAGGATCCTAGAACCTGTGATTCCATAGAACCCTGGTTGAGAAACCCTGCTTTAAAGTCCTTTTTTGCTGTGATATTTGGGAAGTCAATACTATATCTTTAGACAAGTCTATTTTTTCTTGTTGAATAGCCATTACTAGGGTTGAGCGGACACCTAGATGTCCGTGTTCGACGGGTTCGGCCGAACTTTAAAAAAAAGTCCGGGTCCGTGTCCCGGACTTTTACCGAACTTTTCCCGGACACCGAACCCCATTGAAGTCAATGGGGACCCGAACTTTAAGGCACTAAAATGGCTCTAAAACACCAAAGGAAAGGGCTAGAGTGCTGCAAATGGCAGCAAAACGTAATTAAGAGCATGGCAAGTGCTCTGCAAACAAATGTGGATAGGGAAATAACTTAAAACAACAAAAAAAAACAGAAAAATAAAACAATGTTCTTCTTCATCTCTGAAGGACGAGGCCCATATGGAGTAGGAGGGAGGTTGAGGTGGTGGTGGATGTGGCGGTGACATAGGCGTGCGCACAGGGTGTGCTGGGTGTGCCTGGGCACACCCTAATCACCTAGGGCACATAGCATTGCCAGTGAGGAGATGGGAAAGATCTCCCTGGGACCTGCTCTGCTCTATTTCTCCTTGCCTACAGGTACATGGCCCCGATACATTACTCTCCCTGCTGGCAAACACATGCATGTGTATTTCAACTTTGGGGTGCACACCTTAATGCAATAGGCTGCGCACACCTATGGGCGGTGTAGGTGGAAGCGGCGGTGGAGGAGGACCAGGGCCGGATTAACAGCATCATGGGCTTGGTGCTGAGGATTTTGAAGGGCCTTAAGGGCCGTGCCTTGCCATGCACCCAGAGGAGGAAGGGTGCAGCCATGCATGCCTAATTCAACATGGGATGCTGTCTCTGAAGCCCATAAACACATCCATGCATCGCCAACTGTCCCTCCTTGTCCGGCCTTCACGCTGTGTGGGGAGGTTCTGAGGGTGCTGCCTGGGGAAGCGAGCATAGAAGCCAGACTTCTGTGTTTACAAGTGACAGAAGAGCGGTAACAGTGAATATGGCCAACCCGGGGCCTATATAAAAGGTAGGGGCCTGGAGCTGCAGCTCCAATAGCCCCTACATTAATCTGGCCCTGAGGAGGAGGACGAGGTAGCCAACACTGCTTCTTTTCAAAAATTTTAAATGAGGGTACACCCCAAAAGAGTGAGAAAGAGCAAAAATGGAACAATGGGTGGGTAAGGTCGGTATCCATTGCTATTCTGCATAAGGTACGGAAAAGTCCCGTGGGATCCATGCCTGGTTCATTTTAATGAACGTGAGCTTGTCCACATTGTCTCTGGACAGGCGGCTGCGCTTGTCTGTTATAACGCCCCCAGCCGTGCTAAATACCCGTTCAGATAATACACTGGCTGCAGGGCACGCCAGCACCTCCAAGGCGTAAAGGGCAAGCTCAGGCCATGTGCCCAATTTGGAGACCCAGAAGTTGAAGGGGGCAGACCCGTCATTCACTACATGTAGGCGTGTGCACACATACTGCTCCACCATGTTGGTAAAATGCTGCCTCCTGCTAAGACGTTCCATCTGAGCTGCTGGTGCTGCTGTTTGTTGTGGCGTGCTGACAAAGCTTTTCCACATTTCGGCCATGCTAACCCTGCCTTCTGAGGTGCTGGCGGTGCCCTGGTTGTGTTGGCGACCTCCTCCTCCTCCTCCTCTGCCTTGTGCTTCCACTGTGGCCCCGCTGTCAGATGGGAATGCCAGCAGCATGGCGTCTACCAGCGTGCGCTTGTACTCGCGCATCTTGCGATCGCGCTCCAGTGAGTGAATTAAGGACGGTACGTTGTCCTTGTAACGGGGATCCAGCAGCGTGGCCACCCAGTAATCAGCACAAGTTAGAATGTGGGCAACTCGGCGGTCGTTGTGGAGACACTGCAGCATGTAATCGCTCATGTGTGCCAGGCTGCCCAGAGGCAACGAAAGGCTGTCCTCTGTGGGAGGTGTATCGTCCGTGTCCTCTGTATCCCCCCAGCCACGCACCAGTGATGGCCATGAGCTGGCCTGGGTGCCACCCTGCTGTGAACATGGTTCCATCTCCTCCTCCAGCTCCTCCTCCTCCTCATCCTCCTCATCCTCCAGAACTGTGCCCCTGCTGGACAATTGCGTCCCTGGCGTTTGCGTGTGCAGGAACCCACCCTCGGAGCCCCTTGCGAATGACTGCCCTGAAAGCCTTGGAAATGTTACCTCTTCATCCTCCTCCTCCTCCTCATCCTGTGCCACATCCTCTTCCATCATCGCCCGAATTGTTTTTTCAAGGAGGCATAGAAGTGGGATAGTTAAGCTGAGAACGGCGTCATTGCCACTGGCCATGTTGGTGGAGTACTCAAAACAGCGCAACAAGGCACACAGGTCTCGCATGGAGGCCCAGTTAAATTAAATAGCGGAATAGAAAATATGATCCAAAAAAAGTGTATGTATATCACACGTACACAACCACACTAGGCCCCAATTACTATTGTTTGTACCCCTAAAAGGCTAGATGAGGAGTAGGGGGGGTATGGAACAGGCAGCACCCTCAAACCTTCAGAAGTATGAGATGAACCCCAACAACTTGGAAAGGTGGATCTCTCTCACACATACCAACACAGACTATCCCCCAATTTAACTGATCCCCAAAGGTTTTTGATTAAATAGCGGAATAGAAAATATGATCCAAAAAAAGTGTATGTATATCACACGTACACAACCACACTAGGCCCCAATTACTATTGTTTGTACCCCTAAAAGGCTAGGAGTAGGGGGAGTATGGAACAGGCAGCACCCTCAAACCTTCAGAAGTATGAGATGAACCCCAACAACTTGGAAAGGTGGATCTCTCTCACACGTACCAACACAGACTATCCCCCAATTTAACTGATCCCCAAAGGTTTTTGATTAAATAGCGGAATAGAAAATATGATCCAAAAAAAGTGTATGTATATCACACGTACACAACCACACTAGGCCCCAATTACTATTGTTTGTACCCCTAAAAGGCTAGGAGTAGGGGGAGTATGGAACAGGCAGCACCCTCAAACCTTCAGAAGTATGAGATGAACCCCAACAACTTGGAAAGGTGGATCTCTCTCACACGTACCAACACAGACTATCCCCCAATTTAACTGATCCCCAAAGGTTTTTGATTAAATAGCGGAATAGAAAATATGATCCAAAAAAAGTGTATGTATATCACACGTACACAACCACACTAGGCCCCAATTACTATTGTTTGTACCCCTAAAAGGCTAGATGAGGAGTAGGGGGGGTATGGAACAGGCAGCACCCTCAAATCTTCAGAAGTATGAGATGAACCCCAAAAACTTGGAAAGGTGGATCTCTCTCACACGTACCAACACAGACTATCCCCCAATTTAACTGATCCCCAAAGGTTTTTGATTAAATAGCGGAATAGAAAATATGATCCAAAAAAAGTGTATGTATATCACACGTACACAACCACACTAGGCCCCAATTACTATTGTTTGTACCCCTAAAAGGCTAGATGAGGAGTAGGGGGGGTATGGAACAGGCAGCACCCTCAAACCTTCAGAAGTATGAGATGAACCCCAACAACTTGGAAAGGTGGATCTCTCTCACACGTACCAACACAGACTATCCCCCAATTTAACTGATCCCCAAAGGTTTTTGATTAAATAGCGGAATAGAAAATATGATCCAAAAAAAGTGTATGTATATCACACGTACACAACCACACTAGGCCCCAATTACTATTGTTTGTACCCCTAAAAGGCTAGATGAGGAGTAGGGGGGGTATGGAACAGGCAGCACCCTCAAACCTTCAGAAGTATGAGATGAACCCCAACAACTTGGAAAGGTGGATCTCTCTCACACGTACCAACACAGACTATCCCCCAATTTAACTGATCCCCAAAGGTTTTTGATTAAATAGCGGAATAGAAAATATGATCCAAAAAAAGTGTATGTATATCACACGTACACAACCACACTAGGCCCCAATTACTATTGTTTGTACCCCTAAAAGGCTAGATGAGGAGTAGGGGGGGTATGGAACAGGCAGCACCCTCAAATCTTCAGAAGTATGAGATGAACCCCAAAAACTTGGAAAGGTGGATCTCTCTCACACGTACCAACACAGACTATCCCCCAATTTAACTGATCCCCAAAGGTTTTTGATTAAATAGCGGAATAGAAAATATGATCCAAAAAAAGTGTATGTATATCACACGTACACAACCACACTAGGCCCCAATTACTATTGTTTGTGCCCCTAAAAGGCTAGGAGTAGGGGGAGTATGGAACAGGCAGCACCCTCAAACCTTCAGAAGTATGAGATGAACCCCAACAACTTGGAAAGGTGGATCTCTCTCACACGTACCAACACAGACTATCCCCCAATTTAACTGATCCCCAAAGGTTTTTGATTAAATAGCGGAATAGAAAATATGATCCAAAAAAAGTGTATGTATATCACACGTACACAACCACACTAGGCCCCAATTACTATTGTTTGTACCCCTAAAAGGCTAGATGAGGAGTAGGGGGGGTATGGAACAGGCAGCACCCTCAAACCTTCAGAAGTATGAGATGAACCCCAACAACTTGGAAAGGTGGATCTCTCTCACACGTACCAACACAGACTATCCCCCAATTTAACTGATCCCCAAAGGTTTTTGATTAAATAGCGGAATAGAAAATATGATCCAAAAAAAGTGTATGTATATCACACGTACACAACCACACTAGGCCCCAATTACTATTGTTTGTACCCCTAAAAGGCTAGGAGTAGGGGGAGTATGGAACAGGCAGCACCCTCAAACCTTCAGAAGTATGAGATGAACCCCAACAACTTGGAAAGGTGGATCTCTCTCACACGTACCAACACAGACTATCCCCCAATTTAACTGATCCCCAAAGGTTTTTGATTAAATAGCGGAATAGAAAATATGATCCAAAAAAAGTGTATGTATATCACACGTACACAACCACACTAGGCCCCAATTACTATTGTTTGTACCCCTAAAAGGCTAGGAGTAGGGGGAGTATGGAACAGGCAGCACCCTCAAACCTTCAGAAGTATGAGATGAACCCCAACAACTTGGAAAGGTGGATCTCTCTCACACGTACCAACACAGACTATCCCCCAATTTAACTGATCCCCAAAGGTTTTTATCCCCCAATTTAACTGATCCCCAAAGGTTTTTGATTAAATAGCGGAATAGAAAATATGATCCAAAAAAAGTGTATGTATATCACACGTACACAACCACACTAGGCCCCAATTACTATTGTTTGTACCCCTAAAAGGCTAGATGAGGAGTAGGGGGGGTATGGAACAGGCAGCACCCTCAAATCTTCAGAAGTATGAGATGAACCCCAAAAACTTGGAAAGGTGGATCTCTCTCACACGTACCAACACAGACTATCCCCCAATTTAACTGATCCCCAAAGGTTTTTGATTAAATAGCGGAATAGAAAATATGATCCAAAAAAAGTGTATGTATATCACACGTACACAACCACACTAGGCCCCAATTACTATTGTTTGTACCCCTAAAAGGCTAGATGAGGAGTAGGGGGGGTATGGAACAGGCAGCACCCTCAAACCTTCAGAAGTATGAGATGAACCCCAACAACTTGGAAAGGTGGATCTCTCCCACACGTACCAACACAGACTATCCCCCAATTTAACTGATCCCCAAAGGTTTTTGATTAAATAGCGGAATAGAAAATATGATCCAAAAAAAGTGTATGTATATCACACGTACACAACCACACTAGGCCCCAATTACTATTGTTTGTACCCCTAAAAGGCTAGGAGTAGGGGGAGTATGGAACAGGCAGCACCCTCAAACCTTCAGAAGTATGAGATGAACCCCAACAACTTGGAAAGGTGGATCTCTCTCACACGTACCAACACAGACTATCCCCCAATTTAACTGATCCCCAAAGGTTTTTGATTAAATAGCGGAATAGAAAATATGATCCAAAAAAAGTGTATGTATATCACACGTACACAACCACACTAGGCCCCAATTACTATTGTTTGTACCCCTAAAAGGCTAGGAGTAGGGGGAGTATGGAACAGGCAGCACCCTCAAACCTTCAGAAGTATGAGATGAACCCCAACAACTTGGAAAGGTGGATCTCTCTCACACGTACCAACACAGACTATCCCCCAATTTAACTGATCCCCAAAGGTTTTTGATTAAATAGCGGAATAGAAAATATGATCCAAAAAAAGTGTATGTATATCACACGTACACAACCACACTAGGCCCCAATTACTATTGTTTGTACCCCTAAAAGGCTAGATGAGGAGTAGGGGGGGTATGGAACAGGCAGCACCCTCAAATCTTCAGAAGTATGAGATGAACCCCAAAAACTTGGAAAGGTGGATCTCTCTCACACGTACCAACACAGACTATCCCCCAATTTAACTGATCCCCAAAGGTTTTTGATTAAATAGCGGAATAGAAAATATGATCCAAAAAAAGTGTATGTATATCACACGTACACAACCACACTAGGCCCCAATTACTATTGTTTGTACCCCTAAAAGGCTAGGAGTAGGGGGAGTATGGAACAGGCAGCACCCTCAAACCTTCAGAAGTATGAGATGAACCCCAACAACTTGGAAAGGTGGATCTCTCTCACACGTACCAACACAGACTATCCCCCAATTTAACTGATCCCCAAAGGTTTTTGATTAAATAGCGGAATAGAAAATATGATCCAAAAAAAGTGTATGTATATCACACGTACACAACCACACTAGGCCCCAATTACTATTGTTTGTACCCCTAAAAGGCTAGATGAGGAGTAGGGGGAGTATGGAACAGGCAGCACCCTCAAATCTTCAGAAGTATGAGATTGTGTTCACTGTACCCCACAAAGATTGAGTTCACTGCACCCCACAATGATTGTGTTCACTGCACCCCACAATGATTGTGTTCACTGCACCCCACAAAGATTGTGTTCACTGCACCTCACAAAGATTGTGTTCACTGTACCCCCCAAAGATTGTGTTCACTGCACCCCACAAAGATTCTGTTCACTGTACCCCACAAAGATTGTGTTCACTGCACCCTAAAAGGATGTTGTTCACTGCACCCCACAAAGATTGTGTTCACTGCACCCTAAAAGGATGTTGTTCACTGCACCCCAAAAAGATTGTGTTCACTGTACCCCCCCAAAGATTGTGTTCACTGCACCCCACAAAGATTGTGTTCACTGCACCCCAAAAAGATTGTGTTCACTGTACCCCCCAAAGATTGTGTTCACTGCACCCCAAAAAGATTGTGTTCACTGTACCCCCCAAAGATTGTGTTCACTGCACCCCACAAAGATTCTGTTCACTGTACCCCACAAAGATTGTGTTCACTGCACCCCAAAAAGATTGTGTTCACTGTACCCCCCCAAAGATTGTGTTCACTGCACCCCACAAAGATTTTGTTCACTGCACCCCACAAAGGATTTTGTTCACTGCACCCCAAAAAGATTGTGTTCACTGCACCCCAAAAAGGATTTTGATCACTGCACCCCAAAAAGGATGTTGTTCACTGCACCCCAAAAATGATTTTGTTCACTCCACCCCAAAAAGATTGTGTTCACTGCACCCCACAAAGATTGTGTTCACTGCACCCCAAAAAGATTGTGTTCACTGTACCCCCCAAAGATTGTGTTCACTGCACCCCACAAAGATTCTGTTCACTGTACCCCACAAAGATTGTGTTCACTGCACCCCAAAAAGATTGTGTTCACTGCACCCCAAAAAGGATGTTGTTCACTGCACCCCAAAAAGGATGTTGTTCACTCCACCCCAAAAAGATTGTGTTCACTCCACCCCAAAAAGATTGTGTTCACTGCACCCCACAAAGATTGTGTTCACTGCACCCCAAAAAGATTGTGTTCACTGCACCCCAAAAATGATTTTGTTCACTGCACCCCAAAAAGGATTTTGTTCACTGCACCCCAAAAAGGATGTTGTTCACTCCACCCCAAAAAGATTGTGTTCACTGCACCCCAAAAAGATTGTGTTCACTGCACCCCACAAAGGATTTTGTTCACTGCACCCCAAAAAGATTGTGTTCACTGCACCCCAAAAAGGATGTTGTTCACTGCACCCCAAAAAGGATTTTGTTCACTGCACCCCAAAAAGATTGTGTTCACTGCACCCCACAAAGGATTTTGTTCACTGCACCCCACAAAGATTGTGTTCACTGCACACCAAAAAGGATTGTGTTCACTGCACCCCAAAAAGATTTTGTTCACTGCACCCCAAAAAGATTGTGTTCACTGCAGCCCAAAAAGATTGTGTTCACTGCAGCCCAAAAAGATTGTGTTCACTGCAGCCCAAAAAGATTGTGTTCACTGCAGCCCAAAAAGATTGTGTTCACTGCAGCCCAAAAAGATTGTGTTCACTGCAGCTCACACACAGAAAAATGGATGTGGATCACTGACACCTTCCTATCTCCAATCCCACACCACACAGCAATATCGATTGTAGTTTGTAGAACACAGTTTCCCTAAAATTCAGCAGACTCTGTCCCTAACAGGATTGAGAAGAGATCGTAGATCAGGATTGAGTGCAGATTCACCCCACCCCCCCACACAGCAATATCGATTGTAGTTTGTAGAAGACACTGACCCTATAATTCAGCAGACTCTATCCCTAAAATGCCTACAACTCGCCCTGCCTAAACACTCCGACCTGTCCCTCAATTCTATCCGGACACAAATGGTTTTTTCCTGCCTATCTTTCCCTAATCAGCAGCCAGCACATTGATGTGTGCTCTGTCCCTTAGCTAAGCAGCAGAATGACGCTGCTGCGGCGGCTGCCTCAAACTTATAAAGACTTGGTCACATGCTTCAGACGGCCAATCACAGCTACTAAGACATTTGCAGGCATGGCTGGGATGGCTTAAGGCACACCAGTTAAACGATTGTTGATTGGCTGTTGAAAGCCCGCCATGAAAAGAGCGCCAAAGCATGCAAAACCCGGAAATAAAACGACCGAACACGGATTTTTACCCGAACATACAGTAAAGTGTCCGTGTCCGTGTTCGGGTAAAAAAAATCCAATTATTCGGTACGAACACGAATAATACAGTCCGTGTTCGCTCAACACTAGCCATTACCATTCTCCGATGTTCTTGAAAGTGTTTCTTGTATCTATCTATCAAATCTTCAAATTGACACCCTGCTCCTTACAGCTCAAGTTCTGCACCTTTGTAGGACTACTCAAAATTGGCTATTATATTTTTTCATTCCTTAAATACCACATGCCTGGAACATAAAAGGTTTTTTTTTTTTTTTTCAAAAATCATACTTGATTATGTAGATGCAGCCTTAGTCCTCTCCTGCTGGCTCGAAGACTTAGAACCAAGCGATCAAAGACTGCAGATCGCTCAGTTCTCAGAGCTCCGTGAGCAGAGAGCTGGTGACTGTCGGCCAACTGACTCTTTGCTCTACCCCCCTGGACTGTGCTGTTTGTGGTCCCAACAGAGCAGAGTTCAGATGCGATGTGCAGATATATATATATATATATATATATATATATATACAGGTCCCTCTCAAAAAATTAGCATATTGTGATAAAGTTCATTATTTTCTGTAATGTACTGATAAACATTAGACTTTCATATATTTTAGATTCATTACACACAACTGAAGTAGTGCAAGCCTTTTATTGTTTTAAAATTGATTTTGGCATACAGCTCATGAAAAACCCAAATTCCTATCTCAAAAAATTAGCATATTTCATCCGACCAATAAAAAAAGTGTTTTTAATACAAAAAAAGTCAACCTTCAAATAATTATGTTCAGTTATGCACTCAATACTTGGTTGGGAATCCTTTTGCAGAAATGACTGCTTCAATGCTGCGTGGCATGGAGGCAGGGGCGTAACTACAGGGGTTGCAATCGCTACCGGGCCCCATGCTCCAGGGGGCCCGGTAGCAAACCAGTGGGTGAACTTCTAGGATCTCAAAGGTCACACTTGCGACCGGGCCCTGGCATTTCACCACTGTGGGGAGGCCCCAAGATTGCAGGAAGGGGGCCCACTGCAGAACTTGTGAAAGGATCCTGATGCGGGACCATAATAAAAGGCCATGCAATGAGAGTAAAGAGCCCCAGGATTAGTGGGAAGAGCCCCGGGCTTGAAGGGAAGGGCCCCGGCCAGGAGTCTGGGGGGCCCTTCATGGTTTCTTGCATCGGGGCCCTGAAGGTTCTAGTTACGCCTCTGCATGGAGGCAATCAGTCTGTGGCACTGCTGAGGTGTTATGGAGGCCCAAGATGCTTCGATAGCAGCCTTGAGCTCATCCAGAGTGTTGGGTCTTGCGTCTCTCAACTTTCTCTTCACAACATCACACAGATTCTCTATGGGGTTCAGGTCAGGAGAGTTGGCAGGCCAATTGAGCACAGTAATACCATGGTCAGTAAACCATTTACCAGTGGTTTTGGCACTGTGAGCAGGTGCCAGGTCGTGCTGAAAAATTAAATCTTCATCTCCATAAAGCTTTTCAGCAGATGGAAGCATGAAGTGCTCCAAAATCTCCTTATAGCTAGCTGCATTGACCCTGCCCTTGATAAAACACAGTGGACCAACACCAGCAGCTGACATGGCACCCCAGACCATCACTGACTGTGGTTACTTGACACTGGACTTCAGGCATTTTGCATTTCCCTCTCCCCAGTCTTCCTCCAGACTCTGGCACCTTGATTTCCGAATGACATGCAAAATTTGCTTTCATCCGAAAAAAGTAATTTGGACCACTGAGCAACAGTCCAGTGCTGCTTCTCTGTAGCCCAGGTCAGGCGCTTCTGCCGCTGTTTCTGGTTCAAAAGTGGCTTGACCTGGGGAATGCGGCACCTGTAGCGCATTTCCTGCACACGCCTGTACACGGTGGCTCTAGATGTTTCTACTCCAGACTGTCCACTGCTTCCGCAGGTGCCCTAAGGTCTGGAATCGGTCCTTCCCCACAATCTTCCTCAGGGTCTGGTCACCTCTTCTCATTGTGCAGCGTTTTCTGCCACACTTTTTCCTTCCCACAGACTTCCCACTGAGGTGCTTTGATACAGCACTCTGGGAACAGCCTATTCGTTCAGAAATGTCTTTCTGTGTCTTACCCTCTTGCTTGAGGGTGTCAATGATGGCCTTCTGGACAGCAGTCAGGTCGGAAGTCTTAACCCATGATTGCAGTTTTGAGTAATGAACCAGGCTGGGAGTTTTTAAAAGCCTCAGGAATCTTTTGCAGGTGTTTAGAGTTAATTAGTTGATTCGGATGATTAGGTTAATGGCTCGTTTAGAGAACCTTTTCATGATATGCTAATTTTTTGAGATGGGAATTTTGGGTTTTCATGAGCTGTATGCCAAAATCATCAATTTTAAAACAATAAAAGGCTTGCACTACTTCAGTTGTGTGTAATGAATCTAAAATATATAAAAGTCTACTGTTTATCAGTACATTACAGAAAATAATGAACTTTATCACAATATGCTAATTTTTTGAGAGGGACCTGTATGTGTGTGTGTATGTATGTATATATATATATATATATATATGTATGTATGTAACCGATCCCCAATACTTGGACCAAGTATTTCGGTCTTAGGTCTCCAGATTCTCACGTGATGCAGTGACCTGGCCCCTCAATTCCCCCCAAACATTAGCCTAAGCTCAATGAAGGGTAAAACAAAAGACACTTTATTCACCTACTCACTTCCAATATATACAGTTTTAGGTGCTTGATTACATCATGCAAATGTATTGTATACAGAACATAATTAACATACCTGGCCATCTGGACAGAAACAGGTGAATGACATTGCAGGCTCAGACAGGATTAGCATTATCATAATTGACTCCACAAACAACCAGCCCAAACATAGCTGAATACACTTTCCTAGAAATGTGAACACACTTAACCTCTAAACAGATGAAAGCAGAAGACGTAGGCTCTGACTGCCCATCTCCATTTTCAACACCCCTTATTATAACTGTCAATACACATCCCCACAGTAGACATCATTAGCATCTCTTTAGTCTCTCAATGTGTGGAGAAGTCCTCTGCGGCAACAGGCCGCTTTAGGCCTGTAACATTGATCCCAGTCTGAGTCTGTATCTTGGGGTGACATGGATTTGAGTCCAAAGCAACACTACTCCCATGGTCCTCCAGCATATACCCCCACACAGAGGTGCACTCCCCTACAAGCCAGGGCCCGTAGTCCGTGGGCAGGAGGCTGGCCTCCACACTCCTCCAGTAGCCCATGGCACTTGTCACACATATATATATATGCACCCTCCATGGTAGGTGCTAAGATAAAGTATAGTCTTACCAGCAGGGCCATGATTTTCATCTAGGCTTGTATGTGTTCCCAGGTGTGCCTGTTGTGTTGGGGAGTCTCCCCATTGTGTCCCAATGAGGGCTCTCATTGGGCAGTGGAGGAAACCTGACCAATAGCACACCTGGGCTTGTATCCATCCTGGAAGGGCAGATTCTGCCGCAGAGCATTCTGGGAAGGGGTATAAGTCTGTGGGGAGCACATGACAGATTGTCTTTGGCAGGAAGCAGAGTCCCAGGAGAGGCGATAGGTGTCTCTCCTCCTATCAGGAGGAATCAGGTGTCTCAGGCAGCTTGCCTGAGGGGACACAGGGCTGAGCTGCAGGAGAGGATCCAGTGTGCTGAGGACCAGTGGAGCTGTGAGGGGTCGAGTTTCAGGCAAGCATTCCCAGTCACGAGTACTGTAAACTGCTGCTGGGGGTCTGCCTAGCAGAGGGGACCACTGTGGAGAAGGTCAGAGGGATCCAGGAGCTAGCTAGCTGGTGCAGGAGCAAAATAAAGGGGGTGCCAGTGGTTGGGCCCTGAAGTGCAGAGTATACAGTGCAGTGTTTACAGTGTTAACAGTTGCTGCAGCATTACAAGAGATTACCTCGGTCAGTGAAGTCTACAGGGAGTGCTTTAAAGGACTTTTGAGCTATGAGGAAGTGTCAGAAGTCAAGTTTAAGTTCACCGACAGTGAGTCAGATTCTCGAGCGCCTATGGGCGTTGACCGGCATTCAGCCAGCGTCAAGCCAGCCCTTAAATGCATTTTTCTCATTTCACCCTTTCAGGACGGCCTACATATGAGAGATTGTGGCTCCACGCTACAGGAAACACAACTAATTTGCAGCTGTTAAAAAGGTCCCACCCATCCTTGAGCTTCAGTTCAGTTGTGTTTCCAACCTTACACCGGAACGTTTGTTTTTTTTCTCTGACCTGAAGGCAAAGGAGTGTCTGATAGGTACCCCTGTAAGACAGGTACGGACAGCCTATGAGAGGTTCCTCCCTATCTGTGTCCTGGAAACAGGAACTTACAGGTCGCCAAACATGTCGGGTAGTCGGTTACCTTAAGGAGAAGGTCCCTCCATACGTGTTGTCTCTGCAGGAAGAGTCTCTTCCATTGCTCCTCTATTGCTGGACGGTAAGAATTTCAAATTTCCCACCAAAGAGTTGGAAAAGGAAGTTCCGGTCAGAAGAGGAGGAGCGAGCAGTACCCGGAAGGAAGCTTGAGAGGGAGGAGACGCCGGATCCACGAGCACTCATGGCTACGAAGGGGCTGAAACACCCCAAAGAGACTCGAACGACCGCACTTCCCACAGAGGAGAAAGCGTCAGTGCAGGTGGCTGTAGGAAACTCAGAAAAACTGGGTAAGTGACTACAGTGGTGGCGGGGCTGACTGCTGTCTATAGGAGACAGTCATGCCTTTTTCTTTCCTGATTGAGCAGCCGCAGTGTTAGACTAAATATGTCTGTTGCAAACAAATGTTTTCTCTTCTTGTGTCTATGCACAGGTCTTCCAGCTACACAAGAGGCACCTGCCAGACCAGACCCCCATCTAACACCAGCACTAACATGACTAGAAAGTGTGGTAACTGTGGGGATAAGTTGTCGAGGTCTTACTTAAAGCCATTGTGCCATACATGTATTAATAAATTGGCAGGGCAAGAAGCATCTGTTTTAATGAAAGGTTTCCTTAAATCAATGCAGGATGAGATGTTGGCTACTATTTAGTCATTTAGGACTGCAGCAGCTATCACTCAGACCCCAACACAGACAGAGGAAATATCAAGGGATAGGTTATCCTCCCAGGATAGTGTGTGGTCAAGAGGACCCTCTTCTCTCGTCAGGATCCCAACCCATTCCCTCATCACAAGTTAGGGAGGAGGAGGATCCAGGGGAAGGCACTAGTCACATTAGATCCCCATCCAGTTCAGACAAGGAGTCAAACAGTGACAATGAGAAGGAAAGGGATAGTTTCAAAAGAAACAAGAGTCTCTTTCCTTTAGTGTATGGAGGGTCTCCTTAAAGTGGTGCATGCCACTGAAGGGATCCCAACTCCGGTCAAAGAGTCTTCCATTAAGGATAAAGTGTACAAGGGCTTGGGAAGAGCCCAGTACAGAGCAATTCCCATCCACCAGTCTTTAAAGGACATGATTGACCAGGAATGGAAATTTCCTATGAATGCCTTATCCAGACCAAAAAACTGGAAAAGAAGGTATCCTTTTGAGGAACAGGAATTGGAGGAGTTTATAAAAAGCCCTAAACTAGACGCTCCTCTGGCCCAGCTATCAAAGAGGTCAGATTTGTCCTTTAAAAATGCTGGTCACATTAAAGGTGTCATGGATCTCAAGATCGAATCCTTACTAAAAAAGGCTTTGGCTTCTAACTCATATAATATGACTACAGCCCTAGCAGATACCTGTATGGCCAGAAATGTAGATTTGTGGATCAAGGAATTGTCAAAACATATCTCTACAATGGAGGGATCACAAGACTTACTAGATTCCCTATCTGTGATTGGGAAAGCGGTGTCTTAGCAGACTCAGCAGTAGAGTCAATATTAGCCTCTGCAAGAACAGCAGCTCTGATGAATTCTGCTAGGAGGGCAGTTTGGGTCAAAGCATGGGAAGGAGATATATCTTCCAAGCTGAGACTTTGCGCATTACCTTATGAAGGGTCTTTTTTGTTTGGCTCTGGGCTGGATGATGTTTTATCCAGATCCTCAGAGAAGGGTAAAAAAAATCCCTACTAAGAGGAAGGACAAGTTGGGGAGGTATTCCTTTCGGAACTTCCAAGACAGAAACCAACAAAGGCCTTTCAGGGGGCAAACCAGGAGAGGTGGTCCGGCAAAGGGAAAACAAGGAGCTAACTTGCTTTCTCTGTCGCTCATTGACAGACGTAGTCTTCTTGATTCACAAGAACTGGGTTATGTTGTCTCCGCAGGAGTAGGACTAGGCAGAAAGAAAAAACGTTCTGGCTCCACCCTAGGGGCAGTCCCAGAGGGTATATCCTCCCTCTCTCTGCTACAAGGCATCAGTTTTTTTCTGTCTAGTCAGGAGTAAGGACCTAAGTTCCTTGCTGGGATCTCTGGTCCTGGCAAGATTTTTTTTTTTAGAAAAAATATTTTTTAGGTAGTTTTTTCTCCAGTGTTTTTTCCTGTGAGATCTTCAAGCAAATACGCCGGACTGGGCGACACTAGTGGTCACCCCAGCCGGCCTACGAGCGCGCGCAGACCATTGCATTGTGCTTGGTCGGCCGCGACACATTCAAGTAAGTATGCGGGGCCGGGCGACGGGCTGGATGTTGAGATCCAGTGGTCACCCCGGTTTCTGCCTACGAGCGCGTGCAGACCAGAGCTCCGCGCTGGGTCGGCCACGACGGAGTCCCATTGGAGGGACTGACCTTGCGAGTTAAAAGTCTCGCTTGGACGCCAGGAACCAGAGAGTCGAGGCGTCCGGAGTGGTCCACAACCCCCCACCCCGGTGGAGAGGGTATTGTGAAGAGAGGGTGCCTGTCGGTTCGGTATGGTGAGTAAACGTCCCCTTTTTTCCTCGTTATGAGGCAGTATGAATTATGGGCCCCTCCATACATGGTCAGTATCTGTCTGACACTAAAAGTCCCCCTTGTAAATACAGCATGTGTTTGGTGGGAAGTGGACTTGGTTTGAGAGCTAACACTCTACCCAGCAGACTGTAGTATTACAGCAGACATAGGAGGTATAATCCTACCTTAATTGTAGTGTACCTCCTGCAGATCGATAAACCGCCATTTAGCAGAGATGCAGGTGGATGTGCTGGGAAAAACGATTTTGGCAGTCCGCCGCCATTTTGCCGTAGACCGGGTGCATGAATGTCCTCAGGTCACGCCGACCGCCATGTTTTTGGAGTCTATTGTCTCCTGTATGGGGGCGGCCATGTTTGATGAGCCCAGCTACCTCGTGGAGAGCTGGGAACGCCGGAAGGCGTACACAGGGGGCGGAGCCACGTCCTTCTACCTGGGAAAACTAACACAGCTCTTTCCAGTCTGTAAAAGACAGACGCTGACTGCAGTTGGTTCTCTGCATCGGGTGGTGAGCCTTGAGGGTCCCTCTCTCTCTCTGTGGGGATCGAGAAGCAGGTACTCTGAGGGGCGCTATTGCGCTAGGTGGATACACATAAAAAAAAAAAAAAAGAGGTATTTTTTATTTAAAAAAAAAAAAAAAGTTTTTGTTTTTTCTGGCAGAGGTGTCCTGAATTAACATGGACCCTGCCACTCATGTATCTCCACCGGATCCCCTCGAGGTGTCTGCAGGATCCTCCAGCACCCCACTGACGGTTGAATTATTGTCAGCTATTATGGAAACTTTTGTGTCCCGGGTGGAAGTGGCTTGTCAGGGACAGGGCGCAAGAAAGCGACCCCCGCCTAACCCCTTATTATCTGAAACTTCGGATTCAGAATCTGAGCCTATTTCTACAGTTGCAGGTACTTCATCTGGGATTGGTGTCTCGGGTACTGTCTCTTCAGACAGTGAGGAGGATGTTTCGGCATCAGCCATAGCCCAAAAGGAAGCGTTGGTAAACGCACTCATTGTATCTGTTCAAGAAACCTTAAGATTACAGGGTATTCCGTCGGAAATAGCTGAAACTGAAATCCCCTTTGGGACTAAAAAACGCATCAAAGTAGCGAAGGTTTTTCCATTGCCCAAATGTTTTGGCAATCCAATCAAAGAAGAATGGAGTCTGCCAAAACGCACTTCTGCTATTTCTAAACGCATTAACAGGCGTTATCCGTTTGAGGAAACCCTCATTAAGAAATGGACAGAACCACCTGTGGTGGATTCACCAATTGTTAGATTGAATAAAGCCACGGTTATTCCTTTAGAAGACGCTCCGTCTTTTAAAGATCCAGTGGATCGCAAGATAGAAGCTATGTCTCGCAACATGTTTTCCTTGATTGGATCAGCTTTCAGACCAATAATTGCTATTGGACTGGTTTCGCAGACTGTCTGTAACTGAATGGACCAAGTGGTTGCGCCGGGACTTAGAAGAAGTCCCTCAGGCGGTATCAGATTTGTTGGAACAAATGATACAGGGGTTACAGTTTGTGTGTGATGCGGCGTTAGACGCCACTCCATTATTGGCGCGAGCATCAGTTTCAGCAGTGGTTCTCAGGCGTACACTGTGGCTAAAAGGTTGGTTAGCCGACCAAGGTTCCAAAAAAGCATTGGCTAATATCCCCTTTTTAGGAGAGCGTCTATTTGGAGCCAACTTAGATGAGATCATTAAGGATCTCACGGGAGGAAAGAGCACCTTTTTACCGCAAAATGTTAAAGGTAAAGGACCTCGTCAAAGACGAGGGCCTTCTTTCTCTGCTCACAAAAAGTTTTTTCGTCCCGCGGGTGAAAAAATTAAGTCCTCCAAAGCTCCTTCAGGAGGCTTCAGGGGACGTTGGTCGGGCAAGCAAAAGCCCGCCCCCTCCAGACCTGAAGATAAATCGTCCAAAGCCTGAAGGTGCGCCCCCACCCATAACTGGGGTGGGGGGACGTCTTCGCCGGTTCCCGGATCCATGGCTTTCCAGAATCCCGGACAAGTGGGTTTGCGAAGTCATAAGGTCAGGGTACAAGATCGAGTTTCGATCTCTCCCACCGGCGCGATTCTTCCCTTCCAATATCCGACTATCCCCGGATCGTCTAGAAGATCTACGGAGAGCAGTCACGGATTTACTACAACAAGGAGTGGTAGTCCACGTTCCTTGGACAGAACGTTTTCAGGGGTTTTATTCAAACCTATTTACAATACCCAGGAAAGAGGGCAAAGTGCGTCCAATTCTGGACTTAAGGGCACTCAATTCCTTTCTCAACATAAGAAAATTCAAGATGGAATCCATTCGCACAGTAGCAGCCTTCCTGCATCCAGGCGATGTCCTAGCGTCCATAGACATCAAGGACGCCTATCTTCACATTCCCATTTTCGCAGGACATCAGCGGTTTCTACGCTTTTCCGTAGAAGAGAACCACTATCAGTTTGTGGCGTTACCTTTCGGTCTCGCCACGGCTCCTCGGGTCTTCACGAAGGTGTTGGCCCCAATGTTGGCACTACTGCGCCAAAGAGGCATATCGATTCTAGGTTACCTAGACGATCTCCTACTTCATGCAGAGTCTCCTCAGACCCTGCTACAAAACATAGAAATTACTATAATTTCTTTACAGGAATTCGGGTGGCTGGTGAACCAGCAAAAGTCATTTCTGGTTCCCACCCAGAGGCTCGAATATCTCTGGTCTGGTGGCTTCGGTCTCCGATGCTCAGCCAGGGAAAGTCATTTCTGCCAATATATTGGACGATAGTGACCACGGATGCCAGTCTATCCGGATGGGGAGGAATTCTCGGTCAGTTATCTGTCCAGGGACTTTGGTCCCCGGAAGAATCCAGGTTGCCGATAAATGTATTGGAACTGAGAGCGATCAGACTTTGTCTGATTCACTGGACCGAGCAGCTCCAGGGAAGCCCGGTTCGGATCCAGTCGGACAACGCCACGGCCGTGGCTTATGTCAATCACCAGGGGGGCACCAAGAGTGTCCGAGCGGCCAAGGAAGTGGCTTGCATTCTTCGCTGGGCGGAACGTTTTGTTCCAGCGATCTCTGCGGTGTTCATTCCGGGGGTGGAAAATTGGCAGGCAGATTATCTCAGCCGTCAGACTCTGGATCAGGGGGAATGGTCCCTCCATCCAGAAGTTTTCCACCAGTTGTGCCTACGTTGGGGCACCCCGGATGTGGATCTGTTGGCATCACGATTCAACAGGAAAGTACAGAGATTCGTGGCTCGCTCCCGCGATCCTCTAGCAGAGACCGCAGACGCACTGATCGCCCCGTGGGGGCAATACCAGCTAATGTATGCCTTCCCTCCTCTCGGGTTACTGCCAAGACTTCTTCGCAGGATAGAGGAGGAAGGAATTCCAGTAATCCTGGTAGCTCCGGACTGGCCTCGCCGAGCGTGGTACGCCAACTTGGTCAGACTGGTGGCGGACGTCCCGTGGAGACTTCCCCTCAGGGAGGACCTACTGTCTCAGGGACCGATCTTCCATCCTGCTTTACGATCGCTGGCTTTAACGGCCTGGCTATTGAGACCCAGGTGCTGAAGGACAAGGGATTGTCAGCTTCAGTTATTCCTACTTTAGTTAAAGCAAGGAAAGCGACTTCCAGAAAGATTTATCATCGCACATGGAAGTCCTACATTGCATGGTGTGAACCTCTGGGGTTCCGTCCACGGTCTTATTCGGTTAGTCGAATATTAGCTTTTCTGCAACAAGGGGTTGAGCAGAAACTGGCCTTGAGTACTATCAAGGGTCAGGTCTCAGCATTAGCTATCTTCTTTCAGAAGCCTTTGGCTACTCATTCCTTGGTGCGGAATTTCATCCAGGGGGTGCGACATCTGGCTCCGCCAGTGCGCGCGCCGTTACCACCCTTGGATCTTTAGTATTGTCGGTTCTTCAGAAACCTCCCTTTGAAGATATTAGGGAGATTCCTCTACCTACGTTGTCCCAGAAGGTGGCCTTCTTGGTGGCTATCACTTCTGCACGCAGGGTGTCAGAACTGGCCGCATTATCTTGTCGTTCCCCATATCTGGTGGTTCATAGAGATAAGGTGGTTCTTCGTCCGAATCCATCCTTCCTACCAAAAGTGGTTTCAGAATTTCATCTGAATGAAGAAATTGTATTACCTTCCCTGTGTCCTAAGCCCAGTCATCCTCGGGAGTTTGCTTTACACTCCTTGGATGTGGTCCGGGCGATCAGGGTATACTTGAAAACGACCGACTCGTTTCGCAAGACGGATTCACTTTTTGTGATCCCGGATGGACCCAAAAAGGGGTTGCCTGCATCTGCCGCGACTATTTCCAAATGGATCAGACAGACGGTGGTACAGGCTTATTCTATTAAGGGTCGGGAGCCCCCGTTCCCTGTTAAGGCGCACTCCACTCGGGCACTTAGTGCGTCATGGGCCTTTCGCCATCAGGCGTCAGTGGTCCAGGTGTGCAAGGCGGCTACCTGGTCGTCGGTGCATACCTTTACAAAACATTATAAAGTTGATGTAATGGCATCGTCTGATGCCTCGTTTGGCCGCAAGGTTTTGCAGGCCGCCATTTGAGGAGACCAGTGGTCTACCTCGAGGGTTTTTTTCCGTTGGAATTTTTATTTGAGTCTCATTCTCTGTTTATAATGAGCCTTTAAAACTTCTAGTTTGGCACCGGTTGGGCCTTCTAGATTGGATTTTGATTTCTGTCAATCCCACCCCTCATTTGTGGCACTGCTTCTGGATGTCCCAGTTCTTGTGAATCAAGAAGACTACGTCTGTCAATGAGCGACAGAGAAAATCGGATTTTTGTAAGATCTTACCGTAAAATCCTTTTCTCTTAGCTCATTGACAGACGTAGTACCCGCCCCTCTATCATTGGGTTGGGTTAAATTCTCTGTTGCTGCTTTGTGACAGAACTGATGCCTTGTAGCAGAGAGAGGGAGGATATACCCTCTGGGACTGCCCCTAGGGTGGAGCCAGAACGTTTTTTCTTTCTGCCTAGTCCTACTCCTGCGGAGACAACATAACCCAGTTCTTGTGAATCAAGAAGACTACGTCTGTCAATGAGCTAAGAGAAAAGGATTTTACGGTAAGATCTTACAAAAATCCGATTTTTCCTTAAACCTGGACCCAATCCTAAAGAGACCAAGTGACGCCAGCGTCGGGGTAGGGGGCAGGTTAGCCCATTTCATTTCCCAATTTCCCAAACCATCTCAACCAGCCCCTATATTCTCCAGATCATCCGGGAAGGTTACCGACTGGAGTTTTCCTCTCAGCCAGTGACAGAAATAACAATGACATATCCCTCAAGAGTAAAACAAAAGAAGAAAGCACTGCTAGAAGGTATTCAAGAGTTAGCATAACAGAGGGTGATTACACCTGTACCATTAAGTCAGGTATTCCAAGGCTTTTACTCCCACATATTTGTGGTACCAAAGCCCTCAGGAAAATTCCGGCTAGTCATAAACCTCAAAAATTAAACAAATTTCTAATATACAAGAAGTTCTCTATGGAGAACATTTATGCGGTCAGAAAAAATGCGTTTCAGAACATCAATTTATGACCACACTGGATCTAAGGGATGCTTACCTGCATGTCCCAATTTGTCCGGAACATCAAGCATTATTCAGATTCGCAGTAGTGATGGAAGAAGGAACTGCACACTGGCAGTTCAGAGCTCTTCCTTTTGGCTTGGCAGCCAGTCCAAGGATCTTTACGAAGATCTTGGCAGAAGTAGTAGGCCATCTTCATCTTCAGGGCCTAAGTTTGATCCCTTATCTGGACGATATGTTGATCTTTGCAAGATCAGCAAAACAGGCCACGGCAGGCACCCAAAAAGTGATGTCAGTCCTACAGACGGTAGGGTGGCTGATGAATGTGGAGAAATCCTCAATAGAGCCAGCACAGGTTCAAGTCTATCTGGGGTACAAGATAGATAGATTCCAGAGTAAAGGGACTTTTTCTCCCAGAGGAAAAGGTGGAAAAAGTGGTCTCGGCGGTGGAAAATGTCTGTTCTCATCCTCGGTGTTCCTGGAGACAGATCATGAGGATTTTGGGTCTGATGACAGCTTGTATCCCAGCTGTAGAGTGGGCCAAATTGCACTCATGACACCTCCAATTTTTCCACTTGCTCTCTTGGAACAAGAAACAGAGTCCCTAGACGAAAAAATTACGCTCTCCCCGCAAGTAATATCCCTAAAATGGTGGACAGTTCTCAAAAATCTGAGGGAAGGGCGACTCTGGGGTCAAGAGCAACCCTGAAAGATCACCACGGATGCAAGTTCCGAGGGGTGGGGAGCTCATCTTGAATGAGCTCATGCCCAGGGCACCTGGGATATACAGATAAGTCAGGCCTCATCCAACTACAGAGAGCTGAAAGCGGTGGGAGAAGCAATAAGAGCATTCGAAAAGGACATTTCAGGGAAAGAAGTCCAAATCCATTCAGGCAATGCTACAACAGTAGCTTACTTGAATCATCAAGGGGGGACCAGATCGAACACCCTGTTAAAGTTAGCTCAGGAGACACTGGGCTGGGCAGAAAAGAGTGATTTCTCTATCGGCAGTGCATATAAAAGGGAAGGACAGCTGGGAAGTGAACTTCCTCAGTCGCCATTCCATCAAGCAGACAGAATGGGAACTGAATCCCAGAATATTTCAACTTCTAGTTCAAAAGTTTGGTCAGCCGGAAGTGGATATGTTTGCCACTTGGCAGAACAAAAAAGTAAGCCGGTTCTTCTCCCTGACACAACAAAAGGGTATGTTGGGCTTGGATGCTCTAGCACAGCCATGGCACTTCAGGCTAGCCTATGCTTTTCCTCCTCAAAATCTGATTCCAAGAGTTCTACAGAGACTCAGTGGATGGCCGCAACTACGTCTCATCTTGATTGCCCCTTGGTGGCCAAAGAGAACGTGGTTCGCGACTCTGGTATCCCTATCAGTGACAGCTCCTTGGAAACTACCAGAGGTTCCGGATCTGTTACTACAAGGGCCTCTTATTCACCCCAGACCACAGTTTTTTTTCAGTTAACAGCCTGGGTAGTGAGCGCCAAATCCTAAAGGGAAAAGGTTGTTCAGATAAGGTCATTGATACCCTCCTCCTAAGTAGAAAACAAGTTACTAGGAAAATGTATTCCAAAATTTGGAAAAAATTCTGTACTTGGCAGTCAGAAGAATTCCTCTGCCTTGATCCCCATTATCCTGGAATTTTTACAGGATGGGGTAGATAAGGGGGTGGCAGTTAACACCCTTAGAGTACAGGTAGCGGCACTTTCTGTTTTCTTAGATAAGTCTGGAGCCGTTAAAAGATTTTTGTTAGCTCAGGGAAGAGCGACCCCGATTAATAGGGCTAATGTTCCAGTATGGAACTTAACTCAAGTACTAGAGACGTTATCTAGTGAACCCTTTGAACCTTTGGTTAAGGTTAATCTGAATATTTTGTCAATTAAGTTACCTTTTCTGTTGGCAATTACCACAGCCAGAAGAGTGGGAGATTTACAAAGTTTGTCCATAAAGGAGCCCTTTATGCTAATTCTCTAAGACAGAGTGATTCTTAGACCAGATCCCCTGTACCTACCCAAAGTAGTTTCCTCTTTTCACAGAAAACAAGAGATGGTCCTGCCATCATTTTGTGAAAAGCCTAGGTGTGCAAAGGAATGAAAATTCCATTGCCTGGATGTAAAAAGGTGTCTTATCTATTTGGAAAGAACCAAAGGATTTAGAAGGTCTAGTCACCTGTTGGTTCTACATTCTGGACCAAGAAAGGGATTGCAAGCATCAAAACCCTCGATCTCTAGGTGGATTAAGCAAGCCATTAGTATGTCTTATAAGGTGTCAGGTATCCCCACACCAGCAAATCTAAAGGCACATTCCACAAGGGGCATGGCAACATCCTGGGCCGAAGGAGCCGGAGCATACTGGGAACAGATCCGCCATGCAGCCACCTGGTCCAGTCAAGATACCTTCCTAAAGCACTATCGTGTGGAAGTACTGTCTCAACAAGTCCTTGCCTTTGGCAGAAAGGTTTTACAGGCAGTGGTCCCGCCCTAAGGTAGGCCAGTATGGATTCCTTTATCATCCTCTCATATGTAGGCCATCCTGGAAGGGTGAAATGAGAAAACTTACCGTTAGTGTACCGGTAACGGCCTTTCTATTAACCCTTCCAGGACGGCCGGCCTACTTCCCGCCCAGTGGTGGTGGTGAGTTAAATGTGTGTATGTATGTGTGTGTGTATATATATATATATATATATATATATATATATATATATATATATATAACTGTATGTTATTGAATAACTGTGTCCCTTGAAAGTTTGGTTGGAAAGTTACTTTTCTATTACTGAAGCTCAAAGATGGGTGGATGGGTGGGACCTTTTTAACAGCTGCAAATTAGTTGTGTTTCCTGTAGGGTGGAGCCACAATCTCTCATATGTAGGCCTTCCTGGAAGGGTTAATAGAAAGGCCGCTACCGGTACACTAACGGTAAGTTTTCTTCAAATGTCCCAATTTGTACCTAGTTGAGCCAGAGGAGTATCCCACTCATTCCCTTCTCCCATCCCCATATAAAATATACAAAAACAACCAAAGACGCCGGACTGGTCATTGTCTCAGATCTCACACTTGAGCAAAAAATGTTTCTGCTGTACGCTTTAAAGTTCTACCTCTTCCACCATGCCCTCAGTTATGCTGTTTCCTCCAGAATGGAGCCATTACAGGCAACTTTTGTAGTGGGGACTATGCTCTCTCCGTGGTGGGGAGGGGGGGGGGTCTTACCCAGGGTTTTTTCTGATCTTCTGACCATCCCAGCACCTCCCTCCTATTGGATGATGGGGGTGTTGCAGTGCCTTTTTTTCCCTCACCCGCCCAGGGGAGCAATGGCCAGCCGGGTTGTCTGTGCCTGTGTGCCCAAAGCTGCATGGAGTTATTTGGGCTGGTGTCATGCAGCCCAGGACTTACAAGGTGGTTCCTTCAGTGCAGGGAAGCCGCTATAGTGGTGGAGGCTTGCCACATGTGAACTCTGGGTCCTGGCCACTCCACATTCTCAGAATTACGCTGCACTGTGCAACATGGAAAAAGCAGAAACTGCTGGCTGCTACGGCAGAAGCAGGTGCCTCATCTCATGCACTAGCCAGGCCCAGGTGAGGGGGGTACCTTGGTGCCTTTCGGTTATCCTTACTATTGGGCTTTTTTGTGTGTGGTTTATTGTGACTTCCTCTCTGGGAGTCAGGGTGATGGAAGCCTGCTGCTGAAGTGCGCTACAGCTGGGGGGCTGCTCTGCACTGGTGAAGGTTCTCGGAGCTCCTTCCTCTCTCCATTTGCAGTTGTTTAACCTTGCATGGGGAGCTTGGGTGGTCACATGACGGGTGTGGGTCAATTCGTGCTGGAGCCCACTTAAAATGGGATTGTATTTGTTCCCCTGTGTTATTGTTTAAGGTTGAAGCAAATGGAGCTCTCCTGTTAAAGGGAAGTGCCCTTCCTAGAAAAAAGCCACTTAAAGTAGAACTACAAGCAAAACTTATTTTGTATAGAGTAAGGGGGGGGGGGGGTTATAAACTCAGTCAGATATTTTTTGCCATCTGTCCCATTGCCGAGATTTTCCATCACTTCCTGTCCGATAGCCAAACAAGAAGTGAGAAGAAATCCCTGCAGATTGAGGGATCTCCTTGGGGATGACAAGGTCCCCAGAACTAGTGTCCCATTGGAATATTTCCCCTCTTTCTTTTATGGGGACAACCCAAACTTTGTGTTTTTTTTTATTTTTTTTTACTCACTGGTGCTCCAGGGCCTTCAAAAGTGTGATGGGTTGCAATGAAATTAGATGTGTAATTAATGCTCCTAGAACGCCTGAAGGTGCTACTTGGATGTTGGGCCTCTGTATGTCGCCAGGCTGTGTAAAAGTCTCACACATTGTGGTATTTCCATACTCCAGAGGAGTAACAGAATGTATTTTGGGGTGTAATGTTTGCTATGTACATGCTATGTGTTAGGAATATCTTATAAATTTACAACTTTGTGTAAAAAAAAAAAATACGTTTTAATTTTATTTCCACATTTTTCCAAAAACTTGTGTAAAAAAATGACATGTTCAAAAGACTCATGCCTCATAGAATATACATTGGGGTGTTTTCTTTTCAAAATGGTGTCATGTGGGTAATTAGATTGTCCTGATGCTCCAGGGCCTTCAAAAGTGTGTTAGGTCGTTAGGATATTATGTGTGAAACTTATGAAATTATGTGTGTAATTTATGCTCCTAGAACACCTGACAGTGCCCCCTGCATGTTAGGACTCTGTATGTGGCCAGGCTGTTTAAAAGCCTCACTCTTGGTATTGCCATATTCAGGAGGAGTAGCAGAATGTATTTCGGGGTGTGATTGCAAGTATGCATATACTGTGTGTGAGAAATAACTTGTTATTATGACAATCTTGTGTAAAAATAAAGTATTTTCCCAAGAATTGTGGGAAAATATTAAAACTTCAAAAAACTCACCATGCCTCTTACTAAATACCCTGGAATGTCTACTTTCCAAAAAGGGGTAATTTGGGGGGGGGGGTTATCTGTACTGTCCTGACATTTCAGGGCCTCAATAAATGCGATAGGCTGACGGTACATCAGGTGTGATTAGGCGTGATCAAATTTCAATGATTGGCACAATAGCTTGTAGACTCTAACTTTCACACAGACTAAATAATATCCACTAATTTGGGTTATTTTTTACCAAAGATATATAGTAGTATAAATTTTGGCCCAAATTTATGAAAAAAAAATTACTTATTTGCAAAATGTTATAATAGAAAGTAAAACAAAATGTGTTTTTTTTTTTTCAAAATTTTCGCTTGTATCGCAAAAATAAATTACTCAGTGGTGATTAAATACCACCAAAAGAAAGCTTGGTTTGTGTGAAAAAAAAGAGAAACATTTGGGTACAGCATTGCATGACTGAGTAATTAACATTCAAAGTGTGAGAGCGCTGAAAGCTGAAAATTGGTCTGGGCAGGAAGGGGGTGAAAGTGCCTTGTACTGAAGTAGTTAACAAAGAGTTGCTTGCTCAATATTACTTCTGTAACTTGACCATCTAAGACTAAAATGCTGTCTTATTGTGCATGAAAATGTTTAAATGCAAACAAAGAAATGCATGTTCTTTTTTTGGTTGGCTATAATTTGATGTGTCAAGGCTTCTTCCTTTTTCTTCTACTGGAGACTGCTGATTTTCTAGAGAAACTAAAACTGGCTATAGATGGATCACGATTCAAGCAGTTCAGCAGGGACTGGGCCGCATTTTCAATTAATCTATGGCTGTTCCCATTCCAGAAATGTAGATCTGATGATAGACTTCTCTCGAGCCAGCTTGTTGTTCCTTTCAATAAGCACTGCTTAGTGTATTCTCCCCGCTGTCAAATACATTACAACAATTGGAAGGATGTCTCTTTCCACCTGTTGTGGAAATGATTGGAGCATTGAAATTTGCTGCAATGAAAAGCGCACTTGTGGATATTAATATGTGCCAAACGCCATTAATCCCTTGTATTGAAAAGTACAATGTACAGCTCTTTTAACCCATCGCACTCGGCGACAAAGGAACCGTCACGTTGGGTCATATCGATGCCATCTGAAGGGTCTCTCTGTGTCTGAGTGTGTGTGTGAAAGTCTCTGAGCCCTCCAGAGCAGCGCTAGGTTTATTTACAGCAAGTGAACAAAAGGAAGGGGGTTACAAGGGAGTGGCTTCAAGACAACCAATCAGACATGTATACATTCATTTCAAATAGTTTTTATTGTAATTTTTGTCATACAACAAGGGAAAACAAGCAGGTTTGCAAAACATGTGTAACAGGTAAAACTGTGAAGAATTCAATCATCAATATCTTTCCAGATCTTATCAGCTCAGATAGCACGTAACATCTACAATATCGGCAGGTGAAAAGTACAATGCATTATACCTACATCTTCACCACTCACAACAACTAATGAAAAAACAAGTGCGCCATCTAGTGATCAACTTAGATTATACATCAAAATTCGAACTGAACCATTGACACCAGGGGTGCCATTTCTTTCTTTCTTTATGGTAATGCTCGCTAGAGGGGGACATAATCAGTTCATATGTGTAGTGCAATTGGGTGGTACGGACAATGTCTAGCAATGATGGGGGTTGGATGGTGTTCCATTTCCTAGTGATGTTTAATCTTGTTGCCAGGAGTATATTCAATACTATTTTGCGGAGTTGCAGCGGTATTTTTTCTATTGTCAGATTAAGTAGACCTAGCTCTGGGGAGGGGTCTAGGGGTATTTGAGTAATTTTTGAGAGTAAAAAGGCTTCAGACCATAGGGCTCGTATGGGCAGGCAATCCCACAGTATGTTTGGTACCCTGCTGACCACACTCTCGCCAACATGTTGGGGGGGTGTTGTCATCGAATTATGCTATGATATGCGGTGTGAGATACCATCTCAAGGATATCTTTAGATGCAATTCCCTGACAGAAGCGCTCAGGGAGGCTTTACAACCTGAGGTTAGGGCCAGGGACCTCTGACGCTGGGAAAAAACTGTGCCCAAATCTCCTTCCCATTTAAGTAGGGGGGGGGGGAAGTCTTGGTCAGGACGTTCTCACCGAGGACGGGATAAATTGTAGATATGCCCTTGGCTTTCGACAAAGTGGATGTGAGGTAATCCCAAATTTTCTTCGGGAGGGGAGCTCTTAGCTGGGGGTTTTGTGTCAGGCAGGACTTAATTTGGATGTAACGGTACCATTCCATTGTGGGAATGCATTATTCCGACACTAATTGTGAGAAGGGTTTAAGGACTCCGAGATAATACAGGGCATCTAAGGTGGTACAGCCATGGAGTATCCACCGGTTGAGGTTCATATCTGGGACCACTTGAAAGATGCTGGACATAGGAAGAGAGATCGTGGTAAGTGAGGTGTTTCCATCTAGAGTGTGTCAAATGTAGCCAAGCCGAGACCGATGCTCTAATGGTCGGCGATATGTGTTCCGGAAGTTTGTCCCCTATGTTCCTACTGCATAACCATGATGAGAGGTCCTTTTGAGGGGTTTGGTCTCTTTCCAGTGCTCCCCAGAGGCTGTCTGGGGTTCGCTGGAACCAAGTGCGCAACTGGGAGATTATGGAGGCTGTGTAATAATCTTCCAGGTCAGGCATGGAGGCACCTCTGGCTTCCCTGGATTTCAGTAAGATCCCTTTAGCACACCAAGACCGTTTTGTCTTGCCACAGATAACGAGACCGCATCGTCTGTAGTGAACGCAGGAATGACTTGGGGACGGGGATAGGTAGCGACCTGAATAGGTACCGAAGTTTGGGCAATGTGCACATCTTAAAAGCAGCCAGGCGTCCCGACCACGCAAGTTCAAATTTTGCCAAAGATTGCAGTTCCGTGGCCAATTGGCTCTTGAAGGGAGAGAAATTAGCTTGAAAAAGTAGGGATGTGGATTTGGTAAGCGTAATGCCCAGATAGGTAATACCCGCATCTGCCCATTTGTACGGGAGTGACCGATTGAGAAGGTTTCTGGTTGTTCCGTCTACACCTAAATCAAGTATATGGGATTTGGCCTCATTTACCTTGTATAGTGAAACTTCTCCGAACGCTGTAAGGATATCCTTCGTGGAAGTGAGGTGACTGGGTTCGATACCATCAGGATAACATAAGCGAACAAGCTGATGCGGTTCTCCTGAGAGCCGATAATTATGCCCGTGATGCCGGGGTCCGTTCGGATTTTTTGGGCCAGAGGTTCTATGGCCATATTAAAGACCAGGGGGGAGAGTGGGCATCCCTGCCGCGTCCCATTAGTAATATAGAAAGGTGAGGAAAGGGAGGCGTCAACAAGTACTCGGGCTGATGGATGAGAATAGAGCGCTAGTATAGCCGCATGCATTCTGCCGTTTATACCAAATCTGCGGATCACCTCCTGAAGGTACCCCCAGTGCACTCTATCGAATGCCTTATCTGCATCCAGTGACAGGAGCAGAGAAGGCGTTCTAGAAGCATTTGCATTGTGAATAATGTTAATGAGGCGTCTGGTTGCGTCTGCGGATTGTCTACCTAAGGTGAAACCCGATTGGTCCTTGTGGATAAGCTGTGGGAGGATGGGCATTAGTCTATTGGCTACCATTTTGGCATAGATTTTTATGTCTGAATTGAGTAAGGAGATGGGATGGAAATTTTGCGGAGTGATTGGTTCTTACTTGGCTTGGGGAGGGTGATGATAGTGGCCTCAAGCATTTCCGTTGGGAATGAAGAGGATGTGGTGGCATCGTTAAACAACATGCACAGGTGGGGAGCTAGGACATCCTTTAGAGCAGGGATCCTCAAACTACGGCCCTCCAGCTGTTGCAGAACTACACATCCCATGAGGCATTGTAAAACTCTGACATGCCCAAACATGACTAGGCATGATGGGAATTGTAGTTCCTGAACAACTGGAGGGCCATAGTTTGAAGACCCCTGTTTGGGAGCTTTATAATAGTCATTAATCAAGCCATCCGGGCCTGGGGATTTTGCAGTTGGTAGGGACGCTATGGCTTCACAAACCTCCTCTACCGTGAAGGGGATGTTAAGTTGTGCAGATTGTGCGGGAGTGAGGGTAGGAAGGGAGATGCTGTCTAGAAAGTTTTTGATGTGGTCAGGAGTAGGCGACGTAGACTGGGAGTCTTTAAGATTGTACAAAGATTCGTAGTAGCTACTAAAGGCGTTGGCCATGTCTCTGGGGTCATAGAGCTGCTCGTTTGTGTGGGGGTGAATGATATATTTAATTTTGTGTTTAAGACATTGCCCTTTAAGTCTGGTGGCTAATAATTTGCCTGATTTGTTGTTGGTGGCATAAGAGGCCTTAATTTTTCGGCGATTGCGTTCATTCGTGTCAAGGAGATGTGATCTAATTTCCTGCCTAAGTGATAAGAGCTTGATTTTGAGGTCTGCGGAGGGGCTAGTTTGGTTTTGAGCTTCCGGAGAGGTGATGTCGTGGGTGAGTTTGTCTACAATGTGCGAGTGTTTTCTGTTTGTTCGACGCTGCAGTTGGATCAGAACCCCTCTACTGAATGCCTTATGGGCATTCCAGAGAGTCGCGGACTCAGATACCGACCCCTGGTTATCTTTAAAAAAAAATCAGAAATGGAGTGTTTTAGAAAATCTACATTTTCTGGGATCTTAAGAATTCCAGCATTTGCTCTCCAAGGTTTTTGCGAAGATGTTTTAGAAGACAGCGAAAGTACAACGCTCACTGGGGCGTAATCAGACCACGTAATTGGGGCTATCTCTGAGTCCACTGCTCTCTGGAGAATCGACATATCAGATAAAATAACATCAATACTTGAATAAGTATTATGCACTACTGAATGGTGGAAGAATTCCCGGTCAGAGGGATGGTGGCACCTCCAAATGTCGTAGAGGTAGTTTCTATGGATAAACCCTTGCAGGGATTGATGACATTTGGTGGTGGCTGAAATGTCCACGGTTCTATCCGGGGGGTAGGTTAAAGTCACCACATAGCACTAGGGGACCCTTTTGAACTGCACAAATTTTTTCATAATTCGATTCAGAAAGCGAATTTGATGGACGTTGGGGGCATAAACAGAAACTAAAGTCACTGTAAAGCCATTAATAGAACTGACAATGATGAGGTATCTACCGTTGGTGTCTGTTACTGATGACTAGTGTTGAGCGAACACGGACTGTATTATTCGTGTTCGTACCGAATAATTTTTGTTACCCGAACACGGACACTTTACTGTATATTCGGGTAAAAATCCGTGTTCGGTTGTTTTATTTCCGGGTTTTGCATGTTTTGGCGCTCTTTTCATGGCGGGCTTTCAACAGCCAATCAACAATCGTTTAACTGGTGTGCCTTAAGCCATCCCAGCCATGCCTGCAAATGTCTCAGTAGCTGTGATTGGCCGTCTGAAGCATGTGACCAAGTCTTTATAAGTTCGAGGCAGCCGCAGCGGCGTCATTATGCTGCTTAGATCAGGGACAGAGCACACATCAACGTGCTGGCTGCTGATTAGGGAAAGATAGGCAGGAAAAAACCATTTGTGTCCGGATAGAATTGAGGGACAGGTCGGAGTGTTTAGGCAGGGCGAGTTGTAGGCATTTTAGGGATAGAGTCTGCTGAATTATAGGGTCAGTGTGTTCTACAAACTACAATCGATATTGCTGTGTGGGGTGGGGTCTGCACTTAGTTCTCCTGATCTACGATCTCTTCTCAATCCTGTTAGGGACAGAGTCTGCTGAATTTTAGGGAAAGTGTGTTCTACAAACTACAATCGATATTGCTGTGTGGTGTGGGATAGGAGATAGGCAGGTGTCAGTGATCCACATCCATTTTTCTGTGTGTGGGCTGCAGTGAACACAATCTTTTTGGGGTGCAGTGAACACAATCCTTTTGGAGTGCAGTGAACAAAATCTTTGTGGGGTGCAGTGAACAAAACCTTTGTGGGGGTACATTGAACACAATCCTTGTGGGGTGCAGTGAAGACAATCCTTGTGGGGTGCAGTGAAGACAATCTTTGTGGGGTGCAGAGAAGACGATCCTTGTGGGGTGCAGTGAACAAAATCTTTGGGGGGGTACAGTGAACACAATCTTTGTGGGGTGCAGTGAACAAAACCTTTGTGGGGTACAGTGAACACAATCCTTGTGGGGTGCAGTGAAGACAATCCTTGTGGGGTGCAGTGAAGACAATCCTTGTGGGGTGCAGTGAACAAAATCCTTGTGGGGTACAGTGAACAAAACCTTTGTGGTGTACAGTGAACACAATCTTTGTGGGGTGCAGTGAACAAAACCTTTGTGGGGTACAGTGAACACAATCTTTGTGGGGTGCAGTGAAGACAATCCTTTTGGAGTGCAGTGAACACAATCTTTGTGGGGTACAGTGAACACAATCTTTGTGGGGTGCAGTGAACAAAACCTTTGTGGGGTACAGTGAACACAATCTTTGTGGGGTACAGTGAACACAATCTTTGTGGGGTGCAGTGAACACAATCTTTGTGGGGTGCAGTGAACACAATCTTTGTGGGGTGCAGTGAACAAAACCTTTGTGGGGTACAGTGAACACAACCTTTGTGGGGTACAGTGAACACAATCTTTGTGGGGTGCAGTGAAGACAATCCTTGTGGGGTGCAGAGAAGACAATCCTTGTGGGGTGCAGTGAACAAAATCTTTGGGGGGGTACAGTGAACACAATCTTTGTGGGGTGCAGTGAACAAAACCTTTGTGGGGTACAGTGAACTCAATCTTTGTGGGGTGCAGTGAACAAAACCTTTGTGGGGTACAGTGAACACAACCTTTGTGGGGTACAGTGAACACAATCTTTGTGGGGTGCAGTGAAGACAATCCTTTTGGAGTGCAGTAAACAAAACCTTTGTGGGGTACAGTGAACAAAACCTTTGTGGGGTGCAGTGAACAAAACCTTTGTGGGGTACAGTGAACACAAGCTTTGTGGGGTGCAGTGAACAAAACCTTTGTGGGGTACAGTGAACACAATCTTTGTGGGGTGCAGTGAAGACAATCTTTGTGGGGTGCAGTGAACAAAATCTTTGTGGGGTACAGTGAACACAATCTTTGTGGGGTGCAGTGAAGACAATCCTTGTGGGGTGCAGTGAAGACAATCCTTGTGGGGTGCAGTGAAGACAATCCTTGTGGGGTGCAGTGAACAAAATCTTTGGGGGGTACAGTGAACACAATCTTTGTGGGGTGCAGTGAACAAAATCTTTGGGGGGTACAGTGAACACAATCCTTGTGGGGTGCAGTGAAGACAATCCTTGTGGGGTGCAGTGAAGACAATCCTTGTGGGGTGCAGTGAAGACAATCCTTGTGGGGTGCAGTGAAGACAATCCTTGTGGGGAGCAGTGAAGACAATCCTTGTGGGGTGCAGTGAACAAAATCTTTGGGGGGTACAGTGAACACAATCTTTGTGGGGTGCAGTGAACACAATCTTTGTGGGGTGCAGTGAACACAACCTTTGTGGGGTGCAGTGAACACAACCTTTGTGGGGTACAGTGAACACAATCTTTGTGGGGTGCAGTGAACAAAACCTTTGTGGGGTACAGTGAACACAATCTTTGTGGGGTACAGTGAACACAATCTTTGTGGGGTGCAGTGAACAAAACCTTTGTGGGGTACAGTGAACACAATCTTTGTGGGGTGCAGTGAACAAAACATTTGTGGGGTACAGTGAACACAATCTTTGTGGGGTGCAGTGAAGACAATCCTTTTGGAGTGCAGTGAACAAAATCTTTGTGGGGTACAGTGAACACAATCTTTGTGGGGTGCAGTGAACAAAATCTTTGTGGGGTACAGTGAAGACAATCCTTGTGGGGTGCAGTGAAGACAATCCTTGTGGGGTGCAGTGAACAAAATCTTTGGGGGGGTACAGTGAACACAATCTTTGTGGGGTGCAGTGAACACAATCTTTGTGGGGTGCAGTGAACACAATCTTTGTGGGGTGCAGTGAAGACAATCCTTTTGGAGTGCAGTGAACACAATCTTTGTGGGGTACAGTGAACACAATCCTTGTGGGGTGCAGTGAACACAATCTTTGTGGGTTACAGTGAACACAATCTTTGTGGGGTGCAGTGAACAAAACCTTTGTGGGGTGCAGTGAACAAAACCTTTGTGGGGTACAGTGAACACAATCTTTGTGGGGTGCAGAGAAGACAATCCTTTTGGGGTGCAGTGAACACAATCTTTGTGGGGTACAGTGAACACAATCTTTGTGGGGTACAGTGAACACAATCTTTGTGGGGTGCAGTGAACAAAACCTTTGTGGGGTGCAGTGAACAAAACCTTTGTGGGGTGCAGTGAACAAAACCTTTGTGGGGTACAGTGAACACAATCTTTGTGGGGTGCAGAGAAGACAATCCTTTTGGGGTGCAGTGAACACAATCTGTGTGGGGTACAGTGAACACAATCTTTGTGGGGTGCAGTGAACACAATCTTTGTGGGGTGCAGTGAAGACAATCCTTGTGGGGTGCAGTGAAGACAATCCTTGTGGGGTGCAGTGAAGACAATCCTTGTGGGGTGCAGTGAAGACAATCCTTGTGGGGTGCAGTGAAGACAAACAATCCTTGTGGAGTGCAGTGAACACAATCTTTGTGGGGTACAGTGAACACAATCCTTGTGGGGTGCAGTGAACACAATCTTTGTGGGGTACAGTGAACACAATCTTTGTGGGGTGCAGTGAACAAAACCTTTGTGGGGTGCAGTGAACAAAACCTTTGTGGGGTACAGTGAACACAATCTTTGTGGGGTGCAGAGAAGACAATCCTTTTGGGGTGCAGTGAACACAATCTTTGTGGGGTACAGTGAACACAATCTTTGTGGGGTGCAGTGAACAAAACCTTTGTGGGGTGCAGTGAACAAAACCTTTGTGGGGTGCAGTGAACAAAACCTTTGTGGGGTACAGTGAACTCAATCTTTGTGGGGTGCAGTGAACAAAACCTTTGTGGGGTACAGTGAACACAATCTTTGTGGGGTACAGTGAACACAATCTTTGTGGAGTACAGTGAACACAATCTCATACTTCTGAAGCTTTGAGGGTGCTGCCTGTTCTATACTCCTCCTCATCCATCCTTTTAGGTGTACAAACAATAGTAATTGGGGCCTAGTGTGCTTCTGTACGTGTGAAAAACATACACTTTTTTTGATCATATTTCCTATTCCGTTATTCAATAAAAACCTTTGGGGCTCAATTAAATTGCGGAATAGTCTGTGTCGGTACGTGTGAGATCCACCTTTCCAAGTTTTTGGGGTTCATCTCATACTTCTGAAGCTTTGAGGGTGCTGCCTGTTCTATACTCCTCCTCCTCCTCTTCCTCATCCATCCTTTTAGGTGTACAAACAATAGTAATTGGGGCCTAGTGTGCTTCTGTACGTGTGAAAAACATACACTTTTTTTGATCATATTTCCTATTCCGCTATTCAATAAAAACCTTTGGGGCTCAATTAAATTGCGGAATAGTCTGTGTCGGTACGTGTGAGATCCACCTTTCCAAGTTTTTGGGGTTCATCTCATACTTCTGAAGCTTTGAGGGTGCTGCCTGTTCTATACTCCTCCTCTTCCTCATCCATCCTTTTAGGTGTACAAACAATAGTAATTGGGGCCTAGTGTGCTTCTGTACGTGTGAAAAACATACACTTTTTTTTGATCATATTTCCTATTCCGCTATTCAATAAAAACCTTTGGGGCTCAATTAAATTGCGGAATAGTCTGTGTCTGTACGTGTGAGATCCACCTTTCCAAGTTTTTGGGGTTCATCTCATACTTCTGAAGCTTTGAGGGTGCTGCCTGTTCTATACTCCTCCTCCTCCTCTTCCTCATCCATCCTTTTAGGTGTACAAACAATAGTAATTGGGGCCTAGTGTGCTTCTGTACGTGTGAAAAACATACACTTTTTTTTGATCATATTTCCTATTCCGCTATTCAATAAAAACCTTTGGGGCTCAATTAAATTGCGGAATAGTCGGTGTCGGTACGTGTGAGATCCACCTTTCCAAGTTTTTGGGGTTCATCTCATACTTCTGAAGCTTTGAGGGTGCTGCCTGTTCCATACTCCTCTTCCTCATCCTCCCTTTAGGGTAGGAAAAAATTTAATCGGGCCTAGTCTGTGTTTGTACGTGTGAGATACACAGTTTTTTATCCTATTCCGCTATTCAATACACACCCTTTTGGTGTAAAAAACATTAAATTGCGGCATAGTTTGCATACTTGACTGTGAGATACACCCGTGCGATACTGTTGTTCTTTTGTTCCGCTATTCAATAAAGACCTTTCTAGGGCAAGATCTTAAATTTCAGAAATATGAGGAGAGCGTCAAATAGGGGCCGTGGCGGTGCTGCTGCTAGAGCTCCTGTTGCAAGGAGAGGACGTGGTCGATCTGTGCCAGCTACACGCACAAGTGAAACACCTTCCTCAAGTGTGAGTAGGCGACAGAACCTGCATCAGTATTTGGTAGGGCATCATACGCCTCTAGAAGTGATGAGGCCAGAACACAGAGAGGCGATAGTAGATTGGTTTGCTGCTGACAGTGCCTCCAGTTCCTTCACATTGTCTCCCACCCAGTCTACTGCAGAAAGGTCAGAGTTGGCACCTGCAGCCAATGTCCAACCGTCTTTCACCTCACCCCCTTGCAAATCAGGCAAGCAGTCTGAGCCCCAAGCCATAGAGCAGTCTCTTATTCTTTTTGAGGACTCTGTCAGCAGGGTTTCCCAGGGCCATCCACCTAGCCCTGCCCCAGAAGTGGAAGAGATTGAGTGCAGCGATGCCCAACCACTTATTTCTCAAGATGAGTACATGGAAGGACCATCACAGCACGTCTCCGATGATGACGAAACGCAGGTGCCAACTGCTGCGGCGTTCAGCATTGTGGAGACCGACAGGGAGGGCAGGGGTGAAGACTGGGTGGAAGATGATGTGGAGGACGATGAGGTCCTCGACCCCACATGGAATGAAGGTCATGCAGGTGACCTGAGTAGTTTGGAGGAAGAGGCGGTGGTCGCACAGAGCCACCAGCACAGCAGAAGAGGGAGCAGGGTGCAGAAGCGGAGCGGCCGTGCCCTAGACACTACGCCTGCTACTGCCCAACGCAGCAAGGGAACGAGCGCACCAAAGTCAGCTCAAAAGAGTTCTCTAGCGTGGAAGTTCTTTAGAAAATGTGCTGATGACAGGACACAAGTGGTTTGCACCCTGTGCAATCAGAGCCTGAAGCGAGGCATAAACCTTCTCAACCTGAGCACAACCTGCATGATCAGGCATCTAAGTGCAAAGCACGAGCTGCAGTGGAGTACACACCTTCAAAACCAAGAAACGTCTCTGGCTCATCCTGCTTCCTCTTCTGCTGCAGTCTCGGCCGCTCCAGCCACCTCTGTAGTCATACCGGCACCTGCCACCCCGCAAACAGACGATCTGTCAGCAACACCACCACCTGGGTCACCAACAACCATCTCCACAATGTCCCGTGGAAGCGTTCAGCTTTCCATCTCCCAAACACTTGAGAGGAAGAGGAAGTACCCCCCTACCCACCCGCGATCCCTTGCCCTGAATGCCAGCATTTCACAATTATTGGCCTTTGAAATGCTGTCATTCCGTCTGGTGGAGACGCCCAGTTTTAAAAAGCTTATGTCGGTGGCTGTCCCACAGTACGTCGTGCCCAGCCGCCACTACTTTTCCAGGCAAGCCATCCCTTCCCTGCACAACCAAGTGGGGGAAAAAATCAGGTGTGCACTGCGCAACGCAATGCCATCTGTGCCAAGGTCCACCTAACTACCGATACGTGGACCAGTAAGCACGGTCAGGGGCGTTATATCTCCCTAACGGCACACTGGGTAAATGCAGTGGCGGATGGGCCTGAGGCGGATAGCAATTTGGCACATGTCCTTCCACCACCGAGGATTGCAGGGCGCTTCAGTTTGCCTCCTGTTCCTAACTCATCCTACTCCGCTACCTCATCCTCTACCGCCTCCTCATCCGGACAGCGTAATACCTTCACCACCAACTTCAGCACGGCCAGGGCTAAACGACAGCAGGCAGTTTTACAACTTGCCTGTTTGGGGGACAAACCACACACCGCGCAGGAGTTGTGGAGGAGCATGGAACAGCAGACAAATGAGTGGTTGCTGCCAGCGAGCCTCAAGCCCGGCCTGGTGGTGTGCGATAACAGGCGAAATCTCATAGCAGCTCTGGGCCTAGCCGGTTTGACGCACATCCCTTGCCTGGCGCATGTGCTGAATTTGGTGGTGCAGAGGTTCCTTAAAAACTACCCCGATATGTCAGAGCTGCTGCAGAAAGTCTGTGCGCACTTTCGGCGTTCTCACCCTGCTGCTGCTCGCCTGGCAGGGCTGCAGCGTAACTTCGGCCTTCCCGCTCACCGCCTCATATGTGACGTGCCCACAAGGTGGAACTCCACCTTGCACATGCTGCAAAGACTCTGCGAGCAGCAGCAGGCAATAGTGGAGTTTCAGCTGCAGCACACACGCGTGAGTCGCTCTGCGGAACAGCACCACTTCACCACCAATAACTGGGCCTCCATGCGAGACCTGTGTGCCTTGTTGCGCTGTTTTGAGTACTCCACCAACATGGCCAGTGGCAATGACGCCGTTCTCAGCTTAACTATCCCACTTCTATGCCTCCTTGAAAAAACAATTCGGGCGATGATGGAAGAGGATGTGGCACAGGATGAGGAGGAGGAGGATGAAGAGGTAACATTTCAAAGGCTTTCAGGGCAGTCATTCGCAAGGGGCTCCGAGGGTGGGTTCCTGCACACACAAACGCCAGGGACACAATTGTCCAGCAGGGGCACAGTTCTGGAGGATGAGGAGGAGGAGGAGCTGGAGGAGGAGATGGAACCATGTTCACAGCAGGGTGGCACCCAGGCCAGCTCATGGCCATCACTGGTGCATGGCTGGGGGGATACAGAGGACACGGACGATACACCTCCCACAAAGGACAGCCTTTCGTCGCCTCTGGGCAGCCTGGCACACATGAGCAATCACATGCTGCAGTGTCTCCACAACGACCGCCGAGTTGCCCACATTCTAACTTGTGCTGATTACTGGGTGGCCACGCTGCTGGATCCCCGTTACAAGGACAACGTACCGTCCTTAATTCACTCACTGGAGCGCGATCGCAAGATGCGCGAGTACAAGCGCACGCTGGTAGACGCGATGCTGCTGGCATTCCCATCTGACAGCGGGGCCACAGTGGAAGCACAAGGCGGAGGAGGAGGAGGAGGAGGAGGTCGCCAACTCAACCAGGGCACCGCCAGCACCTCAGAAGGCAGGGTTAGCATGGCCGAAATGTGGAAAAGCTTTGTCAGCACGCCACAACAAACAGCAGCACCAGCAGCTCAGATGGAACGTCTTAGCAGGAGGCAGCATTTTACCAACATGGAGGAGCAGTATGTGTGCACACGCCTACATGTAGTGAATGAGGGGTCTGCCCCCTTCAACTTCTGGGTCTCCAAATTGGGCACATGGCCTGAGCTTGCCCTTTACGCCTTGGAGGTGCTGGCGTGCCCTGCAGCCAGTGTATTATCTGAACGGGTATTTAGCACGGCTGGGGGTGTTATAACAGACAAGCGCAGCCGCCTGTCCAGAGACAATGTGGACAAGCTCACGTTCATTAAAATGAACCAGGCATGGATCCCACGGGACTTTTCCGTACCTTGTGCAGAATAGCAATGGATACCGACCTTACCCAGCCATTGTTCCATTTTTGCTCTTTCTCACTCTTTTGGGGTGTACCCTCATTTAAAATTTGTGAAAAGAAGCAGTGTTGGCTACCTCGTCCTCCTCCTCAGGGCCAGATTAACGTAGGGGCTATTGGAGCTGCAGCTCCATGCAGGCCCCTACCTTTTATATAGGCCCCGGGTTGGCCATATTCACTGTGACCGCTCTTCTGTCACTTGTAAACACAGAAGTCTGGCTTCTATGCTCGCTTCCCCAGGCAGCACCCTCAGAACCTCCCCACACAGCGCGAAGGCCGGACAAGGAGGGACAGTTGCCGATGCATGGATGTGTTTATGGGCTTCAGAGACAGCATCCCATGTTGAATTAGGCATGCATGGCTGCACCCTTCCTCCTCTGGGTGCATGCCAAGGCACGGCCCTTAAGGCCCTTCAAAATCCTCAGCACCAAGACCGTGATGCTCTTAATCCGGCCCTGGTCCTCCTCCACCGCCGCTTCCACCTACACCGCCCATAGGTGTGCGCAGCCTATTGCATTAGGGTGTGCACCCCAAAGTTGAAATACACATGCATGTGTTTGCCTACATGTACATGGCCCCGATACATTACTCTCCCTGCTGGCAAAGAGAAATAGAGCAGAGCAGGTGCGAGGGAGATCTTTCCCATCTCCTCACTGGCAAACAGAGCGATAATGCTATGTGCCCTAGGTGATTAGGGTGTGCCCAGGTACACCAGGCACACCCTGTGCGCATGCCTATGACACCGCCACATCCACCACCACCTCAACCTCCCTCCTACTCCATATGGGCCTCGTCCTTCAGAGATGAAGAACATTGTTTTATTTTTCTGTTTTTTTTTTTGTTGTTTTAAGTTATTTCCCTATCCACATTTGTTTGCAGAGCACTTGCCATGCTCTTAATTACGTTTTGCTGCCATTTGCAGCACTCTAGCCCTTTCCATTGGTGTTTTAGAGCCATTTTAGTGCCTTAAAGTTCGGGTCCCCATTGACTTCAATGGGGTTCGGTGTCCGGGAAAAGCGGTAAAAGTCCGGGACACGGACCCGGACTTTTTTTTAAAGTTCGGCCGAACCCATCGAACACGGACATCTAGGTGTCCGCTCAACCCTACTGATGACATTAGATCAAAGTCCAGATCTTTGTGAACGGCCAATAGGACACAGGAACAGGAGGATGTGAATACTGTAGGGTAGTCTCTATGGGAGCAGGTAGGAGCATGCTGATCCAAAAAATGAGTCTCTTGGGCACAAACTACATCTGCTTTGTGCTTGATGGCAGTGCGCCACAGCGAAGCTCACTTGGCCAGATGGTTGAGGCCATTGGCGTTCAGGGATAAGATTTTAACTGTCATAAGTGAGTGTCGGAGTGTGCGATAAGTCGTTACTCACGGAACCGTAAGCAGTCTTTTGGAAACTTAAAGAATGAGTGACGAGCTGTTGACCGTCTAGGCATGCTCCAGGGCGGCTGTAGTGTGCTGGCGGATCTGGAGAGCTTAAGGAAATTCCAATAGGTCCTGGAAGGAGACATAGCGTTGCTTGGGAGCACAACATCTGTTACACCTGCAGAAGGGGGAAAAAAAAGAGGACAAAACAAATCAAGACAACAAGGGAACATAAAATCGGGTGGAAACCATGGGCTGGTGTAGCCGTTTCCAAATGGGGTTAAGAACAGTTCAGTAGCCAAACGGGCTGGATTCAGAACAGGACCCAATGATGAAGAGGTAAAAAAAGATAAAAAAAGAAAAAATAGGATGCACGAGTCCAGACTTCAAGTGTCCCTTGCAGGGCATTGAGGCAGGGAATGCCATTGAGGGGGAACTCTGGGGATTTTTTCGCTCCCGGGGGGGAACCGGATCAGGGATGATGCTCAAGAATTTAACAGGGATATGCCCCTTTCAAGCGTGGTGACTGTGTATGATTCTCCATTCCCCTCCACTAAGATCTTGGAAGGGTGTTTCCACTTGTACGGCAGGTTGTGGTTGCGCACGGCTTTGGTAATGGTGGAAAGTTGTCTGCGCATATCTAGGGTATGCTTAGAGAGGTCCTTGAAGATTTGCACAGCTGAGTAGGGGGTCAGGGAGAGTGCCCAAGGATCTAGCTTTGGTTAAGATGGATTCCTTAGTTTGGTAGAAGTGCACACGTAGCAATGTGTCGCGGGGGAACATGCTGAGGGAGGAAAGGGGGCTTTGGGACCCTGTGAATACAGTCAACCGTCAGCTCCAGGGGAGACGCTCCAGGCAATATAGCTAAGAAAAGGTCCGTGGCAAATTTGTGTAGCTCAGCAGGAAGCAGTTTCAGGAATGCCACGGATTTTAAGGTTATTTCTTCTGGAGCGATCCTCCAGATCTGCATTTTTTGCTTTGATCCAGTGTCGCTCATCCACATGTTCTTCATGTGCCTCTACCAAATCATTCACAGTGGTCTCAATCTCTGATATTTAGTATTCTACAGTGTGTACCCTGTCCCCTAGGGAGTGGACTTCTGCTGAGAATTTGTTAGCAAGTGTCACAATGTTCGCTTGGAGAGAGTTATGGAGGGCATACATCATTTCCTTGAGCTGTGTCCATGATAGGCTGGCCTACCGTGGGAAAGGCCGCAAATGGAGATGTCCCCAGGGAGATGGGCAGTAGAGGGTTACTGGAGCTCCCAGGCTGTGGGGCCTTGTCAGCGCTGTCTAGCCTCAATTTTGACTTAGCTGGGCTCGTGCAGGAAGGGCTGGAGGGAGCAGATGCGAAGGGGGAGAGAGTACCTGACAGCAGGGGTTCAGCCGAGGCAGCGTCCTCCGGCAGGTCAGTATAGTGCACCCGCTGCTTCCCCCGAGGCGCGGGGAAGCAAGCGGTGAGTTTCTTCGGCCCTTTCTCCTTTTGCTTGTGGGACATCGCTGCAGGTTGCCGCGGTCAACTGGGGTGAAAATCGGGCTCGGATCCTGTCTGTGTTGCTGTGGATGGCGCTGGATGGAGTCGTCTATCTGCGGAGCGGGAGATCAGGCGTCCATCACTGTCCCGCGCTGGCCACGCCCCCAGACATATATACATTCCAAAGTACAATAGAAAAGAGTCAATGTTTATGTATGAACATCACTGAGTGCAGAGACTAACTGCCAGGTGAACAAAGAAACATGGCTGCTACATAGATTCCCATGCACCCAGCCATGCTAATTCACAAGCATGAACTCATCATATCCTGTTAGTGGATCCTATCAAATATGGTTCATATAAATAAGAAAAAAAGAAGTAATTGGCGCTGCCTGGTGGGGTATTGGGAATGCAATTTATGGTTGCTGGCCTCCTGAATTAAGTTATATAAAAAAATCTATGTACTGTGATTTAGGGTATATAAAACAACATGGATAAATTGGTAAAACTGGGTCAATCTATGTGTAGAATCAATGGTGTTCCATGTGTAAATCAAAGCATCAAAAAATCTTAAAAATTATAAAAAACCAGCATATACATACAATGTGTACAATCGGTGGGTATAAAGTGCAACAAAAGAGTGCAATAGTGGATATCAGGAGTGAAATGATAAAAAATTAGTTAAAATATCCAATCATAAATAGGCAACCATATCATCACAATCGATATAACCATAAAAATTCTAATAAATATAAGTGCAAATAGAGTGCATATATATAGCTGCCAAAAAATATGTGCAAAGGTGCAAAAAGGTGAAAACGATCAAAAAGATCTTTCTGCTAATACAGCTGTGCAAAAGAAACGGCAGCACAAAAAATTGAAGTGTCCTTATAGATTATGAAGCAAATAAATCACAACACATGTGCAATCTCGGTGATTCTGACAGATCCAGAGAAGTCCTAGATTGTATAGTCCATATATAGTGATTATGGTGCTCTTTTCTCTATGCCCAGAGTGTGGTGAATGGGCAGAAGGAAGAAGTATTCCCCTGAGCCTGGGGTCCTGCGCTTACCAGATTCCCTTACCCCTACAGGGGTAAACAGCGGGTCGATAATAAGGGATCGCTCCCATACTATCACGTACCTGGTGCTAGAGGCCAATGGAGAGAGAGGGCTTCCCTTGCGGCTAAGTTCCAGACCCCCCTGAGGATGAGAACAGGAGAGGTCAGGCCCAAAGTAGCACGGGTCGCCTGCTGGATTGTGTGCACGAGGATCCAGAGTACAGCTGGAGTGCTGGAGTGGAATCAGCAGACAGGTGGCGCCCGTGAGGTGTTTACAGGACTTGGATAATGCTGAGACTGGAACGTGGTCGGGTGGATAGCCAAGATCAGGAGCCAGGTGGATATCAGAGCAAGCGTGGTCAGGTGGATAGCCGAGGTCAAACACAGGAAGCAATCAGGAGACAGGTCAAGGACAAGCCGGGTTGGTAACAGGAGACAGGAACTGGAATATCACAGGGATAACACACTGGAGGAGCTGAAGATCAACCAGCAACTAAAATCACTGGCAGGTTTCCTTAAATAGGCCCAGGTAAATTGCTGGTAGTGCTGCTGGGTCCTAAAGTCCTTCTCCTGCCAAAGTGCTGATAGCGCTGCTGGGTCCTAGAGCCCTTCTCCTGGTGTTTGTGCCCTGACAGTGCCCCCCCCTGACGGGCAGCCTCCGGATGCCTATTTGAGAAATTTTCTCTGGGTATTTGTCCTTAAACTCTTGGAGGAGTCTGGGGGCATGTACATTGGCTTCGGGTTCCCATGAGCTTTCTTCGGGTGGATACCCTTTCCATTTAATTAAGAATTGGGTTTGTCTCCCTCTCTTCCTGCAGTCCAGGATTGCTTCCACCTCGAATTCTGTGTCCTCACCAATCGTCACTGGCGGTGGAGGTGGCTCCACTCTCCCTGGAAATGGATCTGGAACAGTTGGTTTAAGCAAGGAGGTGTGAAAAACCGGATGGATCCTATATGAGTCAGGCAAAGATAGTTCGTAAGCCACTGGGTTAATTTCCCGTTTGATCTGAAAAGGCCCAATATACCTTGGCCCTAGCTTCCGTGAAGGGCAGGCCAATTTCAGGTTGGCAGTAGACAGCCACACTTTGTCCCCAACCTTGAAGGAAAGATTTCCCCTCCGTTTCCGATCAAAGTGTTTTTTGTAATCCACTTGGGCTTTCTGTATGGACTCCCGGAGGACCTGATAATTGTTTTGAATTAAAACAAGTCTGTCCTGCAAGGTAGGTACAGAAGTTTCAGGCATAATTTCAGGCAGGGCAGCAGGGTGGAATCCATAATTAGCCCAGAATGGGGACTGATTTGTAGCTGAATGGACAGAGTTATTATAGGCAAATTCCGCCAGCGGAAGCAGGGATGCCCAGTCATCTTGGGAAAAAGCTGAAAAGCAGCGGAGGTATTGCTCGAGGGTTTGGTTAGTACGCTCCGTTTGCCCATTACTTTGGGGATGGTAGGCAGATGATAAGCAGAGTTCCACTTCCAAGGCTTTACAAAGGGCTCTCCAAAACCTAGAGGTGAATTGCACCCCCCGATCCGAAACAATGTTCTTTGGTAGTCCATGAAGTCTTATGATCTCCTTGATAAACATGTGAGCGGTTTCCGCTGCAGAGGGAGTACCAATCATTGGTATGAAGTGGGCCATTTTTGATAATCGGTCTACCACAACAAGGATGGTCGTGAATCTTTCAGAGGGAGGAAGATCAACAATAAAATCCATAGAAATCATTTCCCAGGGGCGATTAGGGATAGGCAAGGGTCTTAATAACCCCCAGGCTTTGACTTTGTCACTTTTGCTACGTAGACATATGGTGCATGACTTGACGTAGGATCTACAGTCCCGACTGAGGTTAGGCCACCAAAAGGACCGCTGAATGAGCTCGTTAGTTTTACGGGCCCCAAAGTGCCCTGCAAGTCGGTGGTCGTGGAATGCCCTGAGAACCAGAGACCTAGCTTCTTGAGGTACAAAGATTTTGTCCTGGTGCCAAAGTAATCCACCCTGCCTCCTTAACGAGTCATGTTCGGATTCGGGGCACGATACAGAAGCTTGTTCAATGGATGCCTTTAGGTTAGGTTGAATCAGCAAAAAATTTTGGGCAGATAAGATAGTGCTTGGAGGAGCACATTCAGCAGATTCGGGGAACATCCTGGACAGGGCATCGGCTTTCCCATTTTTGGAACCTGGGCGGTATGTCAAGTGGAAATTAAATCTCGAAAAGAATAAGGCCCACCTGGCTTGTCGAGGTCTTAGGCGTTTTGCAGATCTTAAATATTCCAAATTTTTGTGATCTGTGAAGATCATAATTGGATGGTTAGCGCCCTCCAGGAGGTACCTCCATTCTTCGAGAGCGACTTTAATTGCCAGGAGTTCTCTGTCACCCACGTCATAGTTTCTTTCGGCCTGATTCAGCTTCCTGGAGCAATAGGCTACTGGGTGGAGCAGGGCCTTTGGGCCCTGACGCTGCGAGAGCACGGCTCCCGTAGCTACTTCGGATGCGTCCACCTCAAGGACAAAGGGAAGAGCTGGGTCAGGGTGTTGCAACACTGGAGCAGAGGTGAAGAGAGCCTTCAGTTTTTCGAAAGCCGCTTGAGAATCTTGGTTCCAGGAGAAGCGTGAGTGCAGGCGAGTGAGCTGGGTGATCGGGGCAATAATAGTTGAGAAATTCCGAATAAATTTCCTATAAAAATTAGCGAAGCCCACAAACCTCTGGACCCCTTTCTTGTCAGAAGGTGCAGGCCACTCCAAGATTGCTGATACCTTCTGAGGATCCATGGAAATCCCTTTCGTGGAGATTATGAGTCCTAAGAACTGGATAGATTGTTTCTCGAACTCACACTTTTCTGCTTTAGCATATAAGCCATGGGTTCTTAAGGTCTTTAACACTTTTCTGACGTGCTCTCGATGGAGTTCAAGCGAGGCTGAGAAAATTAGTATGTCGTCCAGATAGACGATTAAGAACAGGTCAAGGTATTCTCTGAAAATATCATTCACAAAATGTTGGAATGTGGCGGGGGCATTACATAGCCCGAAGGGCATCACAAGGTACTCAAAGTGACCAAAGCGTGTTCGGAAGGCGGTCTTCCACTCATCACCTTCCCTAATACGAACCAGGTTATAGGCCCCCCGCAAGTCCAACTTCGTGAAAACCTGGGCTGTTCGGAATCTTTGGAATAACTCAGGGACGAGAGGGAGTGGGTATCTGTTCTTGATAGTAATTTTATTAAGGTCCCTATAGTCAATGCATGGTCTGAGAGAACGATCCTTCTTCTCGACGAAGAAAATGCCAGCTCCAGCAGGTGACGATGAAGGGCGGATGAATCCTTTGGCAAGGTTTTCATCTATATATTGTCGGAGGGCCTCCAGCTCCACTTCGGATAACGGAAAGATGCGCCCAAAGGGGACTTCAGCTCCAGGTAGCAACTCAATTGGGCAGTCGTAGGACCGATGTGGGGGCAAGGCATCGGCACCTTTTTTGTCAAACACATCAAGGAAGTCAAGGTAGGCTGAAGGAACAGCATGACAGGGATCCGGTGTAGGTTGAACGGAGAGACACACTGAAGAGTTGACAGGCGTAGGGACGCCACAGTGTTGCTGACAATAGGAAGATGAGAAGATGATTTCTCCCTTGGGCCAGTCAATTTGCGGGTTGTGGGCCCGTAGCCAGGGTATCCCTAGGATGGCTGGGAAAATAGGAGACCTGATGACATCAAAGCGGAGAAATTCCCGATGGCCTGCTTCTGTTGTGGCAAGGACAGGGATAGTCTCCTGAGTGACTGGTCCAGAGCTAGGAGCAGTGCCATCTGCTAAATGTACATCAAGTCTTTGTTCCTTCAGTTTCAGGGGTATGCGCAAGTTCTTGGCTAGGTTGATATCCAGGAAGCAACTACAGGCTCCAGAGTCAATGATCGCCTGCAGCTTTACTTCCTTTCCATCCACCTGCAGAGAGATGGGGAGAATTAAATGAGTGGATATAGTCCCAGACAACTGAAGGTAAGAGGGGCGTGGAAGGCTGGACTTCCTTGGGCGGACAGGACAACTGCGAAGGAAGTGGCCCGAAGTCCCACAGTAGAGACACAAGTTATCCTGTCGTCTGCGTGCTCTCTCTTCAGGGGTTAAAGCAGGGCGGAGTAGGCCAGTTTGCATGGGTTCCCCATCGGACATATTCATGGACTGGGGAATAGAGGCTGGGAGTGTTGGTCCTGGGACCTTTGGCATTATCCATGTGGGTCGAAGGGTCTGAGTGCGTTCGGACCTTCGCTCCCGCAGCCGTCGGTCTAGTTGGATAGAGACTTGGATGAGACTCTCTAGTGAGGCGGGAGCCTCAATCCTAGCCAACTCGTCCTTGAGAGACTCAGATAAGCCTTGCCGGAACTGGTATTTTAGGGCGGCATCATTCCACCCAGTATCAGCTGACCACTTGCGAAATTTCACAATGTAATCCTCCACAGGTCGTCTGCCTTGTACAAGAGCATGAAGGGCCGACTCTGCGGTGGCCGTCCGTTGTGGATCATCATATAAGGTAGCCATAGCTTCAAAGAAGGTGAAAACTGAATCCAGGACTGAGTTCTTTTGCTCAATGAGATTATGAGCCCAGGACTGTGGCTCATCAGATAAGAGTGAAATGATGAAACCCACCTTGACAGTCTCAAGAGAAAAAGTCCTTGGTTGCAGGGCAAAGTAAAGGTCACAAGCATTTTTGAAAGCTCTGAATTTCCGTCGGTCACCTGAAAAGCGATCGGGAGTGGGAACTCTGGGCTCCGGAGGGGGTAAACCCATAGCAGGTGCGGCTGTAGCAGAACAACTGAGAGGGTGAAGGCGTCCTTCCAGCTGAAAGTAGCCATCTTGTAAGCTCTGGACTGTTTGTGTAAGAACTGTAATCTGCTGACCTAGGGCCTCTAATGCGGAAGCACCTCTCTCGGCCTCAGACATCTTGGCTGGTTGATACTATCACGTACCTGGTGCTAGAGGCCAATGGAGAGAGAGGGCTTCCCTTGCGGCTAAGTTCCAGACCCCCCTGAGGATGAGAACAGGAGAGGTCAGGCCCAAAGTAGCACGGGTCGCCTGCTGGATTGTGTGCACGAGGATCCAGAGTACAGCTGGAGTGCTGGAGTGGAATCAGCAGACAGGTGGCGCCCGTGAGGTGTTTACAGGACTTGGATAATGCTGAGACTGGAACGTGGTCGGGTGGATAGCCAAGATCAGGAGCCAGGTGGATATCAGAGCAAGCGTGGTCAGGTGGATAGCCGAGGTCAAACACAGGAAGCAATCAGGAGACAGGTCAAGGACAAGCCGGGTTGGTAACAGGAGACAGGAACTGGAATATCACAGGGATAACACACTGGAGGAGCTGAAGATCAACCAGCAACTAAAATCACTGGCAGGTTTCCTTAAATAGGCCCAGGTAAATTGCTGGTAGTGCTGCTGGGTCCTAAAGTCCTTCTCCTGCCAAAGTGCTGATAGCGCTGCTGGGTCCTAGAGCCCTTCTCCTGGTGTTTGTGCCCTGACACATACACTGGCAATCAAGGATGTCCCCAGATCTCGATCTCTCTCCTTTAATAGTGTTCAGGTGTCAGCTCAGTAGATATAATGAATTCCAATTCAGTACCAGGGTATGTAGAAGAAAAGGGAAGGAGCCTCCGATAGTGTAATATCGTTTTAAAAGACACTTTATTGTTAAAAAAAGGACATGTACTCACATAAAAGTGTAACCTATCGTATGCCCGTCTGGCATAGGAGCCGCAACCTCCTCACTTGCGGTGCACGCTAGGGGATGGCGTGCGCGTCAACCGCCGGATGTGCGTTCCAGGCCTCGGGTTCGGAAAACGGAAATGACGTGGTCACGCTCTGGATCTGTCAATCACCGAGATTGCACATGTGTTGTGATTTATTTGCTTCATAATCTATAAGGACACTTCAATTTTTTGTGCTGCCGTTTCTTTTGCACAGCTGTATTAGCAGAAAGATCTTTTTGATCGTTTTCACCTTTTTGCACCTTTGCACGTATTTTTTGGCAGCTATATATATGCACTCTATTTGCACTTCTATTTATTAGAATTTTTATGGTTATATCTATTGATTGTGATGATATGGTTGCCTATTTATGATTGGATATTTTAACTAATTTTTTCATTTCACTCCTGATATCCACTATTGCACTCTTTTGTTGCACTTTATACCCACCGATTGTACACATTGTATGTATATGTTGGTTTTTTATAATTTTTAAGATTTTTTGATGCTTTGATTTACACATGGAACACCATTGATTCTACACATAGATTGACCCAGTTTTACCAATTTGTCCATGTTGTTTTATATACCCTAAATCACAGTACATAGATTTTTTTATATAACTTAATTCAGGAGGCTAGCAACCATAAATTGCATTCCCAATACCCCACCAGGCAGCGCCAATTACTTCTCCTTTTTTTCTTATTCATTCAAATGCTCCCCTTTCAGGGTTGCATTTTTTGAAGTGGGCAGCAGCCAGGTGCGGTATCATATATATTTTTCCTTATATACCCCCTATCCTAAGCGCGGAACCACATAAATCCTTTCATGGTTCATATAAACCCTATTTGATACTGATCATGCTATTGTTCCAGTGAATGGGACTTTATTATATCTGCAAAAGACAATAGCAGCAGTCTTATGTCATTCATATGGATCAAATATAATAGAAAGATGCCAGCCATTAATCCTGGTAAAACTATAAGAATTCCACATCACAAACAAATCTCTGCAGTGAATACTGGTGCTCTCGATGGCGGATATATATTTGTGCGATGGATTGCTCCTTGCCATAAATCAGGCTACAAGTTTTGTGCAATTCCATCTAATGGAAGAGTTCCACTAACAAGTCTTTCCTCAATGCCAGTTAAAGCAATATTCGCATAGTGATTAAAGTTACGAGGTACCGGTAAACTGACACTGGGAGACATAATGGCAATTTAACTAAAAATACATCCTAAAGAAATGTCCACATAAATATTAATAAAACTTCTACAACACACCTCGCTTGTGTGGATGGGGAAATCTGTTCAGTTTAACAGTTCCATGTATGGCCAGCCTTAAACCATGACATGTATGCAGAAAGATTTGTAACTTCCTTAAACTGGCCATACATGGATCAAAATGTGGCTGGTTCAGCAGGGCCCAGCTGAATTTCGATCCATGTGTGGCCAATGCGGTTTACAGGAGTCATATTCTCACTCGATCAGTGCAGTAGGCTGCAGAGCTGATGTGTATAGTTAACCACTTAAGCCCCGGAAGATTTTACCCCCTTCCTGACCAGACCCCTTTTTTCTATTTATACCAAATTTTATTGGAGTTTTTTGAAATACAAAATAAGAAAGAACCATAAACATATGGAAGAATACAAATGAACATATCAGTAAACCATACAACTGTACTCATACAGATAGGAGATGAAGACACGATCTGATCTGGAGTTGCACTAGATGTCGTGTGGGGATGAAGCAGAGAGGGAGGAGGGGGGGAGTAGAGTAGAGTAGTGGGAGTGGGGGGGGGGGTATTAAGTAACTGGGGAAAGGAAAGGAATACCGAGAGAGGGAGGGAGATAAACGAGAGAGTCGGGTAAGAAGAAAAGGGAGGTTCAGGTCGGCACAAAGAATCTAACATAATAAGACAAGATGCTCACAGTGGCCCACAATAATTTACAATCAGGGTGTTCCAGAAGAAGGCTGGGGAAAATAAGACAGGTACGAGTTCCACTTGGCTTGGAAGTGTGCGGGGGAGCCCGACAATAGCTTTACATCCAGTAGTTCCTTAACCATAAGTGAACTAAGATCTTCGTGCACCCCCTGGATCTTAGGGGGGTCGTGGGAGATCCACTTCCTGAGGATAGACCTTCTGGCGACCATGAGACATGTAGATATCCAGGGTTTGTTCTGGTATAATATAACTGACTGTGTCGGGGCCAGGCCCAGGGTAGGACCATGAAGATTTCCGAACAGAAGGAGGAGTGGGTTGTTCATTAGGGGTAATCCTGATACGGTTGAAACTAAATGCTGCACATCCAACCAAAACTTGGCAATTTGAGGACAGTCCCACAGTCTATGGGATAGGGTTGGTCTATGCAGTAGACACCAAGAACATGCTTGACCTGTGGGCGAGGTAGCAGAAGATGCAAAAGGAGAGTAGGCCCTATGCATAATCTTTAGTTGTTGTTCCCTCCAGAATTCGTTTTCAATGAATTTACAGGTCGTATTAAAGCCGCTGAGAATGGAGGTGAACAAGGAGGGTAGTGAAAGGCGGTCTTCCAGGGCGTTGGTGGATCAATGTCCTTTCTATGGAGACGGTGATTTAAGAGGGGTTTATATACATCCGATATCGTTAATTTCCTAATTTGACGTCAAGCAAAGAGTCACAGGAGCGCTTGCTCTTATCTGGACATAAGACTTCAGCAAACTTTGTGGCTTGTTGGAGATGCAGGAAATGGTGAAGTGGTATATTGTGTAGGTCACAAAGTTCTGAGTAGGGACGTGGACGACCCGAGTTAGGGTCAAATAGCTGATGGGCAAGGGAGAGACCCTTGTCGGGCCATGTAGAGAAGGGCAGGTATTGTCTGGTTTGCGGAAACAAGGGGTGGCCCATGATTGGGAGGCATTTGGAGAAGCGGGGAGACAGAGATAATAACTTGGACACTTCCCTCCATGCTATCACAGTATCCCGCAACAACAAATTATTTCTCAGAGATGCCGGTATAGTAGGTAAAGAACAATGTAACAAAGCTGCTAAGCTAAGAGGTGACACCATGTGGGATTCCAATTCAAAGTTAGAAAATCTAGACTTCCCTGTGATCCAGTCAAGACCCACCCTCAAAAGACAGGATAAGTTGTAGAGTCTGATGTCTGGAATGTTGGCCCCCCTCTCTTCTGGGCATTTGGAGCTTCTTTAGTGAGATACGTGGTCGCTTCATGTGCCACAAGAATGCGGACAAAGCCTTATAAAGTTTTTGGGAGTCTTTATGTTTGAGTAATAGTGGAATGGTTTGCATTGGGTACAGAAGTTTTGGATAGCCAACCATTTTGAAAAGATGGCATCTGCCCAGAAGAGAGAGGGGTAGGGCCGACCAAACCCCCATTTGTTTGATGATCGTGTCAATTACTGGGGGAAAATTCAAGGAGTATATTGATGACGGTGACTTTCCAATATTAATGCCCAAGTACTTAATGTGGGATGCCCCATGTGTGAGACTTTTTTGCAGTCTAGCCGAGTACAGGACCCCGAAAACCAATCCGCACCTTCAGTCTTTCCAAGGGCGTAAATTGTTGATTTCACTCCTGACTACCTATCAGTTTCGGAGGCCATGAAATGCCAAGACAGCACAACCCCCCCCGCCCCAAATGACCCCTTTTCGGAACGTAGACACCCTAAGCTATTTGCAGAGAGGCATGTTGAGTGTTTTGCAGATCTCACTTTTTGTCACAAAGTTTTGGAAATTGAAAAAAGAGGAAAAAATGCATTTTACTGTTTTTTTTTCTTCATTTTCCCAAGAAAATGAGAGCTGCAAAATACTCACCATGCCTCTCAGCAAATAGATTGGAGTGTCTAATTTGCAAAATGGGGTCATTTGGGGGGGTTTTGTGCCATCTTGGCTTTTTATGGACTTCAAAAGTGCGATAGATAGTAAGGAGTGAGATCAACAATTTACGCCCTTAGAAAGCCAGAAGGTGCGGATTGGTTTTCCAGGTCCTGTACGCGGCTAGACTGCCAAAAAGTCTCACACATGGGGTATCCCTGTACTCAGGAGAAGCAGCAGAATGTATTTTTGGGTGTCTTTTCACATATACCTATGGCATGTGTGAGCATTATATCATTTACTGACAACTTTGTGTAAAAAAAAAAAAAAAAATAATAATTTTCCCGTTAATTGTGGCAAAATATAAACTATTCCATGGACTCACCATGCTTCTCACAGACAAGAAATGGAACAAGTGGCGCAAGCTGTTAGCACTACATAAAAACGATAGTCCATATAATAGCACATCAAGGCTATGATAAAGTCTTAAGGTGAGATGAGGAAATAGTCTGAATGCTCAGGGCCAGCCTGTTGGGGAGCAGAAGCGATCTCCAAACATGCAACAAACAAAAGAGAAAACAGGCGCCTCTGAGTTAAGACTGCGATTTAATATGGCAAACAAGTAATAAAAACTTACATCAAAGTAAGTATAAGCAGACAAGATGGGTCCTTCCGGTGTCCATGTGGAGGCTGGGGCTTGGAGTCATCACTGTGGGTCTGTAATCATCTCCTCTCTTCCTCTTCCTGTCCAGCAGGAAGTGGAGGGTGTCACAGCAGTGAGATGGAGGCTTGGACAGCAGGGTGAAACCGCAGTGAGATGGAGGCTTGGGCCGCACAGTGGCTGTGATGCTTGTCCACAGGATCTTCCGGCGTAATGACTGACGCGTTTCCGAGCATGCGCACTGTGGTGGGAAACCAGCGCGCGCTCCTTTTTCAAAGTCAAATGTAAAAGGGAAAGAGAAGGACCAATTTATGTGTTCCGGGACAATGCCCTCTGGTGGTGAAGTTATAAAACTACTATCAAAGTAAACATGACTCTACATTATAGCTGTATGAGGAACAATGCCCTCTGGTGGTGAAGTTATTAAATTACTATCAAAGTAAACATAACTCTACGTTATGGCTGTATGAGGAACAAGGGTCCCTCTAGAGGTCAAACCAGTAAGAAATAAAAATAAACAATATACATGTGATACGATGCATAAAGAGAATAATGCCATAGACAATGAGAGGAAAATTAGAGGGGGGAAAAAAAAAAACAAACAAACCATGGGATGAAATGAGAAAGAAATGATAAATGTGGAAATAAAATTAAATATTAATGAAAATAAAAATAAAATATAAAAATGAAATTAAAATAGAAATAAAAATCAAAAATGGGAAATTAAAAATAAAAATAAATGTAAACAAAATAAATAAAGAATTGTATATGATGTAAGCATATCATTAACTGAGACTAAATATACAATAAAAAAATATATATTAAAAAAAAAAAAAAAAATATTATTATATTTGTATGTGATAATGTAAAATTCTTATAGTATATATTGATACATGTATGTATAAAATCAGGAAATGGATACTAATGCAATGAGATGGATGGAATGGGAACAATGATGAATATCAACCTGAAAGAGGTATGAATATGGAATGTATAATCATTCGGTGGAGACAAGGGATAAATGCTAGACAGTGAGTGGATGAGGAATTGTTGGCGGCAGGAAGGGTAGGAAGGGGGGTGGGAAAAAATAAATAAATGAATAAATAAATAAAAATTAGCACTGTATGGATTACCTAAAGTGAACCCTAGAGGGGACTAATTAAAGAATGGTGGATACATCCAATTCTTCGTTCATCCCATTGGGCGAAAGTGTATTGAGGGAATAGATCCAAAACGTTTCACGTTCGCACAGTTTGTGAAATCTTTCGGCTTCCGGAAGGTCTTTTGATATTTGCTCAATGATCCATACCTCAAGATTTGAGGTAGATTTGTCATGGTGTCTGAGAAAGTGGCGGGGGACGCTATGTTTGTCTTTTCCTTCCTCTATTTTTCTCCTGTGTTCCCCAAATCTTTGTCGAAGGGGACGGATCGTGCGTCCTACATAGAGGAGGTTGCAAGGACAACTGAGGCAATAGATTACAAAATCAGATGAACAATTGAAAAAATCAGCGAGGTTGTATGTTTTGTTATGTGTATGAAATGATTTTTTACCATGTTTTACATATGCACAGGTTTTGCACAAAGACTTGTTGCACCTATACATGCCTGTTAAAGGAATCAGGCACACCCTAGGGGTGGCGTCTTTAATGGTTTTAAGTTTGCTGGGTGCAATTTTGTTTTTAAGGTTGGGTGCTTTCCTGTATGTGACTCTGGGAGTACTTGGGAGGACTAATTTGAGATGGGGGTCCTCCAAGAGTATAGGCCAGTGTTTTAGAAGAATCTGTTCCATGGTCTTGTGTTTGTAATGGAATTTGGTGGTGAAACGAATGGATTGATCAAATGTGTCTCGGGTTTTGGCAGGAGGGGGATCTGTGAGGTACAGATGATATGCTTGATCTACCAGGGGGAGTGGATAACCTTTGTCCAATAATTTGGCTTTTAGAAGCTGACTTTCAGCTACATAGTCATCGTGCCTGGTGCAATTGCGCTTCAGCCGACAAAATTGTCCCTTGGGAATATTGTTGGTCCATTTGTTGTAATGGCAGCTCTTGTAGTGCAATAGGGAATTACCTGCAGTAGGTTTGGAGTAATTCTTGGCATGAATTTGATTTCCTATGTAGTACAATTCAAGGTCCAGAAAAGCAAGTCGTTCAGAATTGGTGACATGGGTGAATGTTAATCCGTGGGGGTTTTGGTTGCAATGTTGTGTGAAATTATGGATGATGTCGGGGGGTCCATCCCAAATTATAAGAATATCGTCTATGTACCTACCATAGAAGATAAGGTGTCTGGAATATGGGTTGTTGTGCCATATTTTCTGGGATTCCCATAGCCCCATGGCTAAATTTGCGTATGAAGGTGCAAAATTTGCTCCCATGGCTGTTCCGTTGATTTGTAAATAAAATTGATCATTAAATTTAAAATAGTTGTGAGTGAGACAAAATTTTGTACATTCCAGAATGAAGTGGGCTTGTTTGGGGCTCATGTAAGGATCCAGATGCAGAAAATGATCTAGGGCTGTGAGGCCGAAATGGTGTGGAATAGATGTATACAGTGAATTAACATCCAGAGACATCCAGGTATAACTAGGTTCCCATGTGTAGGGGGACAGTAGTTCCAACAGATGAGTACCGTCTCTGATGTAGGCAGGAAAACTTTGAGCTAGTGGTTGGAGAAAATGGTCTATGTATAAGGAGAGACCAGAGGTGATACTCTCCATGGATGCAATGATGGGACGGCCTGGGGGATCGGTGAGACTTTTGTGGATCTTGGGAATATGGTAAAAATATGGGGTCCGATAAAACATCCTATTGAGAAAGGAGGCTTCATTGGAGTCTATAATTTTGGTTTCAATGGCATGGTCAATGATAGCCTTCAGGTCCAATTTGTATTCAGGAAGGGGATCCTTATGGAGTGGAGTGTTAAGTGTTGGAATCAGCCAAAAGTCTTTCGGCCTCTTGGATGTAAGAATCTCGATCCAGGAGGACAATGCCTCCTCCTTTATCAGCATTTTTAATAATAATGTCATTGTTATTAATCAAGGATGAAAGGGCTTTTGATTCTTGAGGTGTAAGGGTGCCTAACTGGGTAGGGGTGTGGGAAGACGGTTTGCATAATTTCAGGAAGTCGGAATAGACCATATTGTAAAAAGTGGTAAGATGTGGGCCTTTATGCTGGTAAGGGTTAAAGACTGATTTGGGTTTCAATGTTGAATGTTGGACCGGGGGGGAGGTTGCTAAATGCTGTGTAAACAAATCTAAGTCAGTTAGGGTGTCATTGTTATATAGCTGTTCCAATGTCTTTATAATGTCTGTCTCAAAGTCAAATTCTTGGGGTTCAGGAGTAAGACTGAGGGGTGCAATCAATGTGGTGTTGGGTCTAGAACCCTGCTTGGTTTCGTTTATTTGGAAAAATCTTTTCAATGTCAAGTTTCTCACGTATTTGTTTAGATCCTTGAAAAGGAGAAACGGATCTGGTTTATTGCAGGGGGCAAAGTTGAGGCCCCTGCTTAAGAGGGATGTTTCTGCCTGAGAGAGTGTGTGTTTGGATAGATTGAATATTTTGATGGTTTCAGTGTTTTGGGTTTTTTTGTGCTTGTTTCTATTTTTCCCCCCTCTGCATCCTCTTCTGTGTGCTTTCTTTTGGATGAGCCTGTCTGAGGGGGGCCCGTCACTAAAAAAGACTCCCTAGTGATGGTGTTGAGATGGATGGAGGGGTTTTGGGGAGGACAATCAGAAGAGGCCCTATGAGTAGCTGGGGATGCCTCCATAATTGGGGTGTCTCTGTGGGATGAGACAGGAGCAGCGGGGTTATGGGGAGACTGGCAGGGTGGTTGGCTAGATGGAATCCCAATGACCTCTCTGGAGGTAGTAGCCATGGATATAGGGGATAGGGGTTTATTCAGAGTGTTGATTGTAGCGATCACTGATAAATTGTGAGCTACAGATTCACGTGAAGTAGATGGTGTACTTAGACGTGCTGGTATCTGTGGTCCACAATCTGAATGTTTTGTAGTGGTAGGGTGATGCTTGGCTTTATGCAAAGCTGTGGATGGGTGAGTATGGTAGGAATGGTGGGGCCGATTATAAAAGGTAGTGAGGTGTTGTAATGTTTTGGTATGAGATGGGGTACAACCTTTTGTGTTGCGGGGAAGAAGTCTGGGGTTGGATCTGACTGGTGTGTGGACTCTGATGGGATGTGAAGTAAGAGGTAAGGGAGACCTGCCATGTGTGTGGCGATTATGGGGCCTAGGTGGCGGTTCTAGGTTGAGGGTCAGCAAAGATGGGGGAGTAGTGGAGAGAGGGGGAGGGATGACCAGGTCAACAGAATTCGATGACTGCTGTGGTTGGTTCCAAGTGAAGACCCTATTGTTGGTGTAATCATGGAGATCACGTCTAAATTTACCTATTTTTGTGCGGATAAGGGTGTCTTCTTGTCTTTTGGTGTTTTTCTTTAAAGTGTCCAGCCAAGAGAGAGGTAAACACTGTTTGGCGTTCACAATTTCTTGTGAGAGGATTTGCACTTGATGGGTGAGCTGAGAAAACCTGGAGGATCTATGTTTAATTAAGACACTGATCCATTTGGAGGTACAGAATTCGGAAATGTTGTTCCATTCTGTTAAATTTTCTTTATCCAGAAAGGAGCAGGTTTTCATAGTGCGTAGGCCTCTGGGTGTCATTTTAGTGGTGATGTATTTATTTAAGAAAAATTTGTCCCACCATTGGACATTGGTGGAATGTATAAGCCGCTCTAATTTTTTGAACTTACCACATAACATGTAGCGGAATGTTTTGGTAAGGGATGGATTACTGGTGAATAATGTGGTGGGTAATGTGGTGTATAAATCATCCAATATGCTGTACTTATGAGATTCTATATCAGAGATAATATCCATGATTATTATTGAGGATGGTGATGTGTAGAGAGAAAGGGGAAGGGAAAAAGAATGCAGGGGAAAGGAGGGAAAAAAAAAAAAAAAACACAACGCAGGGGGGGGGGGGGGGGGGGAAGGGGAAGGGGATGGGGAAATGGGAAGATGGGATGGGAATAAAAAAAAAAAAAAAAAAACGCCAAAAACAGCCAAAAACGTAGGTTATGACTATGACACAAGAATTGTACTGATGTGGTAACATACAATGGATATACAATCAGATAGGAAGTAAATGATTATACTAAATACTAATTTTCCTCTCATTGTCTATGGCATTATTCTCTTTATGCATCGTATCACATGTATATTATTGTTTATTTTTATTTCTTACTGGTTTGACCTCTAGAGGGACCCTTGTTCCTCATACAGCCATAACGTAGAGTTATGTTTACTTTGATAGTAATTTAATAACTTCACCACCAGAGGGCATTGTTCCTCATACAGCTATAATGTAGAGTCATGTTTACTTTGATAGTAGTTTTATAACTTCACCACCAGAGGGCATTGTCCCGGAACACATAAATTGGTCCTTCTCTTTCCCTTTTACATTTGACTTTGAAAAAGGAGCGCGCGCTGGTTTCCCACCACAGTGCGCATGCTCGGAAACGCGTCAGTCATTACGCCGGAAGATCCTGTGGACAAGCATCACAGCCACTGTGCGGCCCAAGCCTCCATCTCACTGCGGTTTCACCCTGCTGTCCAAGCCTCCATCTCACTGCTGTGACACCCTCCACTTCCTGCTGGACAGGAAGAGAGGAGATGATTACAGACCCACAGTGATGACTCCAAGCCCCAGCCTCCACATGGACACCGGAAGGACCCATCTTGTCTGCTTATACTTACTTTGATGTAAGTTTTTATTACTTGTTTGCCATATTAAATCGCAGTCTTAACTCAGAGGCGCCTGTTTTCTCTTTTGTTCACCATGCTTCTCAGCCAATAGCTTGGAGTGTCTACTTTTCAAAATGGGGTCATTTGGGGGGTTTTGTGCTATCTTGAAATTTCAGGGCCTCTGAAACTGTGACAGGTAGTCAGGGGTAAAATCAGCAATTTACGCCATTAGAAAACCTGAAGATGTGGATTGGTTTTCGGGGTCGCGTACACAGCTAGGCTGCCAAAAAGTCTCACACATGTGGTATCCCTGTACTCGGGAGAAGCAGCAGAATGTATTTTGGAGTGTCTTTTCACATATACCCATGGCATGTGTGAGCAATATATCATTTAGTGACAACTTTCTGTAAAAACAAAAAAAAAAAGAAATGATAATTTTCCCGACACTTGTGGCAAAATATAAAATATTCCATGGACTCACCATGCCTCTCAGCAAATAGCTTTGGGTGTCTACTTTTCAAAAAGGGGTCATTTGGGGGGTGTTTAAACTGTCCTGGCATTTTATGCTCAATCTTATCCACACATCACCCACTCTTCTAACCACTTGAAAACCAAGCCTTTTCTGTGACTTTTTGTTTACATGAAAAAATATTTTTTTTTTTTACTAGAAAATTACTTTGAACCCCCAAACATATATATTTCTTTAAAGCAGAGGCCCTATAGAATAAAATGGTGGATGTTGCAAAATTTTTTGTCACACGGTATTTGCGCACAGATTTTCCAAACGCAATTTCTGCGAAAAAAAATACATTTTTTTTAAATTTGTTGCACAAATACACTATATAATTCCAATTTGTTTGGTAAAATTTAAAAGATGATCTTATGCCAAGTACATAGATACCAAACATGACATGCTTTAAAAATTGCGCATGCCTCTGCAGCGGCAACAAAGTACGTACATTTTTAGAAACCTTTAAAAGTCTTTACAGGTTACCACTTTAGACTTACAGAGGAGGTCTACTGCAAGAATTACTGCACTCAACCTGGCGTTTGTGGCGATACCTCACATGCATGCTGCAATTGCGGTTTACATTTGTCACTAGACCAACGCTTGCGTGCAAGCACGGGGGGACAGGGGGGGGGGCTTGATTTTTTTTGATTTTTTTGTTATTTTGACACCTTTCCTTTTTTTTTTTTTTTAATTTTTATCTCAGTTCATTTAAATATCCCCTATGATAGCAATCTGTAGTGACAGGTACTCTTTTTTTTAAAAAATTGGGGTCTTTTAGACTCTAGATCTCTCCTCTGACCTTAACGCATCTGACCACACCAAAATTGGTGTGATAAAATACTTTCCCAATTTCCCAATGGCCCTGTTTATTTCTGGTGAAACAGAAGTCATGAAATGCTCGTAGCTTCCGGTATCTTAGGCCATAGAGATGATTGAGCCATTCTCATCTCCAATTAAATCTATGGTTAGATAATTGAACCACCGTCTGCACTCTCGGGTTAACCGGTGGGACAGGAGAGCCCGAGAAAAACCACGGAAGGCTGCGGAAGGCGGCGGTGGGGGGGGGGGGGGAGTCCCCTCCCACTGCATGTAAAAGCGGTCTAGCGGCCAATTACCTGCTAGAATTGCTTTTACATGTAAGCCGACCGCTGGCTGTAAAAAACGATACCAAGATGATGCCTAAATCTGCAGGCATCATCCTGGTATAACCACTCAAAGTCCAGCAACGTACCAGTACATTGCTGGTCCTTGTTTTGCATATAGGTTTTGCAGCCTGTGGGCTGAAAGAAAAAGAGAACCTATCAGAAATCAGCACAGGAATAATGCGTAGCATTACTCATTAACCGCCCAAACAACCGCCCAAACAACCACCCACTGAATTTAATGATGGGTATACACGACACTATCCACGTATACCAAAATTGGATTTTAACTGCAGTGCTGAAATCAGAAAATCGCCACAGCTGCTGCCAGCAAAGTTATCCATATATGCTGAGTGCAAATGCTGTACCTGCAAGAGAAACGGGTCACAAAAGAATGGAAAAACAAAGTACATTAAAAGTACAGTAGGAAGAGTAGAAGAACATATAAAATGACTGACACAACAACAGTTTTTGGATCCTTTTATTTTTCTTTCTAACTGTTGTTCCTTGATTTGGGACAGCGATCTTCCAGCTTGGGTCTCTCAAAATGTCGATGGACATCCAACATCTTTCGAGACCCTGTGTTTGTGTGCCCTACACTGTGTTGTGCTGTACCCTACACTAATACTCCACTAGTGTGTATGGTAGCGCTCAAAACATTCCCCGATGCAGAGACCAGGTTGGTCAGGACATTTGGGACAATAATAACGGGTGTCACGCCTACATCCGCGCCTGCTACAGATACGACATCGTCTTTGGGGTCGTCTTTGGGTAGGGGTACTCGGGAGGACATAAGGAAAATGTCTCTCATGCAGCTGGCTCACTGCATCTGGAAGGGGAAGTTGGGCAGGCATGCCTCCTGGGTACAGGTAGGTAAGGATGATCGCTTCCTGGAATTCCCGGAAGGATCCAGTTCATCCTGACACCCTGTATAGGACAAAGGCGTTCAGCATAGCCAATTGGTAAAGGTAAACAGACACTTTTTTGTACCAGTGTCTGGCTTTACGGGCAACTAAATACGGCGCCAAAAGCTGGTCGTTAAGGTCCACCCCTCCCATATTAAGGTTATATTCGTGGACACAGAGGGGTTTCTCCATAACGCCAGTTGCCTAGGGATTTGGATCGTCGTGTCTGCGTGAAGGGAGGACAGAACATAAACATCCCGTGTATCCTTCCACTTCACCGCAAGCAATTTGTCCGTTTTCAAGCAGGCTCTCGCCCCCCGACTAAGACGGGAATTTACAAGCCGTTGGGGGAAGCCCCGGCGATTAGGTTACACGGTGCCACATGCGCCAATTTGTAATTCAGAAAGATGACTAAATAGTGGCACGCTTGTGTAAAAGTTGTCCACGTACAAATGGTACCCCTTTCCAGATAAGGGTGACACCAAGTCCCAAACAATCTTGCCGCTGCTCCCTATGTAGTCTGGGCAGTTGGGGGGGCTCCCCTCATAGACCCAGAAACTAACTGTATAACCTGTGGCCCTGTCACACAATTTATACAGCTTGATCCCGTACTTGGCACGCTTGCTGGGGAGGTACTGTTTCATAACAAGGCGGCCAGTAAATTTAATCAGGGACTCGTCAATGCAGACAACTTGTTCAGGGGTGAACAAGGCTGCAAACCGCTGATTGAAGTGGTCTATGAGGGGCCGAATTTTGTGGAGCCGATCATATTCAGGGTCTCCCCGAGGACGACAGAGTTCATTGTCGCATATGGTGAACTGGGCTAGTGGACCAATATAGCCACACTTCACTCTGTTTGGTTATGCCCATGTGGAGGGAAAGGCCCAGAAAGATTTCAAATTCGGAAACCGTTAGGTTTCCAGCCAAATGGTCTGGCAAGGGGCGAATTTGGGTTGGCGGCGATAAATTGTCGTGCATATAAATTTGATTGATCCACAATAGATCTGTAAAGATCTTCTGTGAAGAACAGCTCAAAAAAAGTTCAGGGGCGTAAAACCAGCTGTCTCCACGTGGATTCCAGGTTGGGCAGTGAATGGGGGAAGTACTGGCGCTGTAGAATCAGTGGGTTGCCAATTGGGATATGCCAGCGCATCAGGGAGGGCACTATGGGCTCTACGGGCCTGTCTACAAATACGCGGTGGCTGTGGGCCACTACTTGTGCTAGCCACCGCACCAACTTCAACTGCACTTAGGGGACTCGCCACGTCACCAGGTGATACTGCAGTGCTGGTTGTACTAGGTCCAGGGTGTACTAGGCCGCTGGCGCTTGCCAGGTCACCAGAAGGATAACCGGCACTAGTAACCACACTCTGCTCCATACGAGCACCCTGCGATTCCTGCATCTCCAACTCCAGAATGGGGTCCAGTACATAGTTACATAGTTAGTGAGGTTGAAAAAAGACAACAGTCCATCCAGTTCAACCTATGATGTGTGTGTGTGTGTTTGCTTTTAGCCGTACATTGTATACCCCTGTATGTTGTGGTCTTTAAGGTGTCCATCTAACAGTTTTTTGAAACTATCAATGCTCCCTGCTGATACGACTGCTTGTGGAAGAGAATTCCACATCCTTACCGCTCTTACAGTGAAGAACCCCTTACGCACTTTAAGGTTAAACCGCCTTTCCTCTAGTTTTAGTGAGTGGCCACGTGTCTTATTGTATCTCCTTTCTCTGAATAGTTTGTTCCTTATGCTAGGGTCGCCAGTACAGTATTTGTACATTGATATCATATCCCCCCTCAATCGTCTCTTCTCCAGAGAGAATAAGTTCAGGGCTTGTAGTCTTTCCTCATAGCTGATGTCCTTCATCCCCCTAATTATTTTTGTTGCCCTTCTCTGGACTTTCTCCAGTTCCAGCACCGGTGCCCAGAACTGGACAGCATACTCCAGATGTGGCCGGACCAGAGTCTTGTAGAGCGGGAGAATAATCTCTTTATTTCTGGAGTGAATCCCCTTTTTTATACAACCCAGTATTCTGTTGGCTTTGCTTGCGGCGGCCTGGCATTGCATGCCACTGCCAAGCCTGTTGTCTACCAGTACCCCCAAGTCCTTTTCCATCCTAGACTCACCCAGAGGTTCCCCCCCTAGTGAGTAGCTTGCTTTCTGGTTTCTGGCCCCCAAGTGCATTACTTTACATTTTTCAACATTAAATCTCATCTGCCATGTAGTTGCCCACTCCGTTATTTTGTTCAGGTCCGCTTGCAAGGTTTCCACATCCTGCATAGAAGATATTGGCATGCCTAATTTAGTATCATCTGCAAATACTGAGATTGCACTCGATATCCCCTCCTCCAGATCATTTATGAATAAATTAAACAGGATTGGTCCCAGGACAGAACCCTGGGGGACCCCACTTTCCACACCCGCCCAATCCGAGTACTCCCCATTAATCACCACCCTCTGTACTCTCCCCTGGAGCCAGTTCTATATCCAGGTACTCACCTTATGGTCCATACCTATCTTCCTTAGTTTGTACAGTAAGCGTTTGTGGGGAACGGTGTCAAAGGCCTTTGCAAAGTCCAGATACACCACATCCACAGGCTTACCTTTTATCTAGGTGGCAGCTCACTTCATCATAGAAGGTTAATAGATTGGTTTGGCACGAACGATTTTTTATGAATCCGTGCTGATTAATACTTATAATACCGTTTTCATTACTAAAGTCTTGTATGTGGTCCCTTAACATCCCCTCCAATATTTTGCAGACTACAGATGTTAGGCTGATCGGCCTATAGTTACCCGGGATATATCTCGGCCCCTTTTTAAATATTGGTACCACGTTGGCTTTTTTCCAATCAGCTGGCACCATACCCGTCTGTAAACTATCCTTAAAGATCAAGAATAATGGTCTGGCAATCACCAGGCTGAGCTCTTTAAGAACCCTCGGGTGCAAGCCATCCGGTCCCGGGGATTTATTTATGTTAAGTTTCTCAAGTTTAGCTCTAAGTCTATCCTCTGTTAGCCATGGCGGCACTTCCTGAGGTGTATTATTTAGTTCGGCCTTACAAGCAAGGTTCGTGTAGCCCCCGATTCCTTTGTGAAGACTGAAGAAAAGAAATTATTTAACACTTCCGCCTTTTCTCTGTCCTCAGTGGCCATTTTTCCTTTATCATCTGTTATGGGGCCAATGTGTTCTGGCCTCGCTTTCTTACTGTTTATATACTTAAAGAACTTCTTGGGGTTCTTTTTACTCTACTCCGCTATATGTCTCTTGTGTTCTATTTTAGCCGCCCTGATTTCATCTTTACATTTCTTATTACACTCTTTATAATGCTTAAATGCTGCCACTGACCCCTCAGTCTTGTATTTTTTGAAGGCCTTTTCTTTAGCTCTAATATACATTTTTATGTTGGAATTTAGCCATCCTGGGTTTAGTTTTGCTCTTTTAAATTTATTTCCCTGTGGAATGCACTGGCCCACCCCCTTGTTAAGCACTCCCATTTTTCCTCCGTGTTCTTTGTTCCCAGGGTTCTATCCCATTTTATATTTTCTAGCAGTGAGAGCAGTTTAGGGAAATTGGCTCTTTTGAAATTCAGCGTCTTAATATTACCCTTATGTTTCCTATTACTGTAATTAATACTGAAACCAATCGACCTATGGTCACTGCTCCCTAAGTTTTCACGTATTTCTATAGCCGTGAGCAGGTCTGTATTGTTGGTAATCAGTAGGTCAAGTACCGCATTGTTTCTTGTCGGTGCATTCACCATTTGACCCATGAAATTGTCCTGCAAAATATTTAGGAACTGCCTAGCCTTGGCTGAGTGCATGGTTCCTTCTGCCCAGTCCATATCCGGATAATTAAAGTCCCCCATTATAATGACATTTCCCATCCTTGCTGCCAATCCTATCTGTAACATGAGGTCCGCCTCACCCTCCTCCCTCTGGTTGGGGGGCCTATAGCATACGCCCAATATTACCATCCCCACCGTGCCTTCCCTTTGAAGCTCTACCCATAGGGATTCTGCCTCGTCCTTAGCTCCATTATTAATATCATCCCTCATATTTACCTGTATACTGTTCTTAATATACAGACATACCCCTCCCCCTTTTTGACCCTCTCTATCCCTGCGATAAAGGGAATACCCCTGAATGGTCGCCATCCAATCATGAGAGCTGTCAAACCAAGTCTCAGTTATACCCACAAAATCTAGGTCCTCCTCAAACATCAGTTGCTCCAGCTCTCCCATCTTGTTGGCCAGGCTTCTGGCATTGGTATACAAACCTCTTAATTTTGATCGGTTATATTTATCCTCATTTGATGTTTTTAGGCTGTTCTCTTGATTTTTCCCCGTACCCACCCTGGGTTTAGGAGCTCCGAACACCCTACCGCTAGTGCCCCCATTTCTGCCCTCTGAATCTTGCTTTCCACTGGCTAATTCTACATCTGTACCCCCCCCCCCCCCCATTCCCTAGTACGCCTAGGTCTAACAGGGACCCATCTTTCGTCGGAGCTATCTGTCAGGGAGCCGCTGCCGTCATCTGGTTCATATACTGACCCTGATTCTGCCAGTGTAGCTTCCCTATCGCTATCATCTGACACGGACAGTATATTATATACCTCTTCACCACTGTACCAACGTTTGGCCATTTTGGTAACTAAATTTACCGGTACAGTGGTGCGACTCACAGGTAATAAAAGCACCTGGTTGTCAAGGACTATTTCAAGCGCTACCAAAAAAACTGCTAATGCTAGCAGGGATCAGGCCTGACTCTTAACACAGCAGTTTTGTGTGTTGTTTTTTTGTAAGTGACAATAATCTATTGATTACTACACTTGCCTGGGTGAAAGGGTTAAACGCAGGCGCTGGCAGGAATCAGTGCTGACCGTGCAAAAACCTAATTTTGGGAACCCCAAACTATGGGGGCGCTAGTATAGTTCTGATCAGATATTGATCTGTTCAAACACTATACTAGTAATGGAAGTGTATGTGTGCGTATGTGTGTGGTAATCAAGGGGTTATTTCTAACTATGCGCCAGGGGTCTGCGGGGACCCCAAATCTCCTTTGGGATATAAACTAACTCGCTAGCGCAAACTCAAGTCACAAGCACACTAATACATAATGCAGTAAAAACAGTATATTATGTGAGTATTAGTGTGCAATGTGACAGGGGGGAAGGGGTTAACTGGATGTGATCAGGGGGTTAAATCTTTATTGGGAGGGGCTGGCGGGTATCCTACAGATAAAAGAAATGGTGGCAAGCGCTAAACCTGGTCACAAGTCACACTTATACGGGTATATAGAAAATGCTATATACTGTATACAGTGTGTGTTGTGGCAGGTGGTGTAGGGGGGATCAGAGGGTTAAATCTTTATTGGGGGGGTGGCGGGGACCCTAAACCTTCTTGGGACAGAAACGTAGTCGCCTGCGCTAATTCTGATCACAATCACACTAATACAAAAATACAAAAACACTGTATATTACGTTTGTATTAGTGTTGAATGTGATAGCGGGGTAGGGGTTAACTGGAGGTGATCGGGGGGATCAGGGGGTTAAATCTTTATGGGGGGGGGTGGGGGGGTAATTTAAGTGGAAAAGGGGGGGTCGCAAGCGATACATCTGACCACAAATCACACTTATACAGGTATATAGGAAAATGCTATATGCTGTATACAGTGTGTGTTGTGTCAGGGGCTGTAGGGGTTAATTGGGGGGGGGATCGGGGGTTAAATGTGCCTATCTACCTGTGTGTGGGTGTGCTTGTGCAGTTACTCAGTTAGATGTGCTCTCCTCTCACGCTGGATCCAAAAAGGACGATGGGAGGGGGAGGGCACCTCTTCTCTAAGCCTGTGTTTACATTTCACAGGCTTAGAGTGTCATTTGATTGGGCAGGACCGATCAACAGGTCCAGGCCAAAAATGATTGCCCTGGACCTGATGACTGATAGGTTCTGAACCCAATCGAATCATCGGCGGGACCGCGGGCGCCAGAGCGGCAAAGGCTAGTGACGTACCGGGTACGTCACTTTGCCTGGCCGGGGCTAACCGCCTCAGTATATGTACTTGCGGCGGTCGGCAAGTGGTTAAACAGCAGGGGAGTCTCCCCGCTGTCACAATACAATGCCACAGCAGGGAAGATTCCTGAAGGCGATTTGGAACACAGTGAAGCCAGATTTAACCATAACAACCATGCAGCAAGCATTTTAGGTTCACGGTGAAAGTCTTTCTCATGACATGGTTTATATTGTGTGTGTTTTTAACTAAAATCTCCTATTTCATTATCTTTGAAAACATAGGCATGATGCCATTGTAAATTTTATCTTTTCCATTAATAGTTGGAAGCAATGATCAGCAAGGTGGGAAGCCATGAACACTCCAAGCAAAATTGGAAGCCATGAACACTCCAAGCAAGATGAAATCCCTTTTCTGCTCCTGCAGCATTAACGGATGGTGGGTACCAATGTAGCTCATGGCTTGAGTTAGCCACTCAATTTTGTGGACCGAAAAATGAATGTAATAAGTTTTGCAATGCTGAGTAAGGAAGAAAAGCAACTGAGTTATGAGCTTTCATCATAACTCATTGGTTTGGTTTAGCCACTCAATTTTGTGGACCCAAAAATTAACGTACTTAGTGTTTTGTTATGCTGAGTAAGGAAGGCGATCAACTGAGTTATGAGCTTTCATCATAACACGTTGGTTGGGTTTAGCCACTCAGTTTTGTGGACCCAAAGCTTTACTACATATTTTACCACTATATTCTATAGCTTGCTAAATATCCCCACACTGAGATCCCTCTTGTGAAAGTGTACAGGGAGCCCCCGCTCTCTGGAAGTAAAGGATTAGCTGTTGCAAGAATTGTTGCAAAATTTCTATTGTGAGCTGTAATTGGGTACCTGGACTGGTTGCTGGGCTGTTCTGTAGTAGAGGGTTGAGGGACTGGGGCTATCAAAGTCCTTGCTGGATTGGGGGAGGAGTGCCCACTCCTCCGAGAAGGTCAGGGCTAGATCAGATTCAGTTTTCTCTCCAACTGCTCCCAGTGCATCCTAACAATCACTCTAGATGTTTGATTGTGGCTTACAATGGAAATGTCCCTCTCCCAAAGCCCAATGTAGCTTTGTATAAAAGGCTGTTAATTCCCTGATTGCTGCTCATTAATGCCCACCTTGGAGCAGTATAGTACGCGGTTGCAAATAATTTCCCATTGATTGCAGGCTCTTTGTGGTCCCAACAACAATGTAGAATTACCCAGTGGAAAGCAAGTTTCAGAGGGCAGAAATGGGGGCATTAGCGATAGGGTGTGCGGAGCTCCTATACCCAGGGTGGGTACGGGGAAAAATCAAGAGAGCAGCCTAAAAACATCAAAAGAGGATAAATATAACCGATCAAAATTACGAGGTTTGTATACCAATGCCAGAAGCCTGGCCAACAAGATGGGAGAGCTGGAGCTGCTGATATTTGAGGAGGACTTAGATTTTGTGGGGATAACTGAGACTTGGTTTGACAGCTCTCATGACTGGATGGCGTCCATTCAGGGGTATTCCCTTTATCGCAGAGATAGAGAAAGTAAAAAAGGGGGAGGGGTATGTTTGTATATTAAGAACAGTATACAAGTAAATATGAGGGATGATATTAATAATGGAGCTATGGACGAGGCAGAATCCCTATGGGTAGAGCTTCAAAGGGAAGGCACGGCGGGGAAGGTAATATTGGGCGTATGCTATAGGCCCCCCAACCAGAGGGAGGAGGGTGAGGCGGACCTCATGTTACAGATAGGATTGGCAGCAAGGATGGGAAATGTCATTATAATGGGGGACTTTAATTATCCAGATATAGACTGGGCAGAAGGAACCGCACACTCAGCCAAGGCTCGGCAGTTCCTAAATGTTTTGCAGGACAATTTCATGGGTCAGATGGTGAATGCACCGACAAGAAGCAATGCGGTACTTGACCTACTGATTACCAACAATACAGACCTGATCACGGATATAGAAATACGGGACAACTTAGGGAACAGTGACCATAGGTCAATTGGTTTCAGTATTAATTACAGTAATAGGAAACACAAGGGTAATATAAGGACGCTGAATTTCACAAGAGCCAATTTCCCTAAACTGCGCTCGCTGCTAGAAAATATCAAATGGGATAGAACCCTGGGAACAAAGAACACGGAGGAAAAATGGGAGTGCTTCAAGAGCATACTTAACAAGGGAGTGGGCCAGTGCATTCCACAGGGAAATAAATTTAAAAGAGCAAAACTAAACCCTGGGTGGCTAAACTCCAACATTAAAATGTATATTAGAGCTAAAGAAAAGGCCTTCAAAAAATACAAGACTGAGGGGTCATTGGCAGCATTTAAGCACTACAAAGAGTGTAATAAGAAATGTAAAGATGAAATCAGGGCGGCTAAAATAGAACACGAGAGACATATAGCGGAGGAGAGCAAAAAGAACCCCAAGAAGTTCTTTAAGTATATAAACAGTAAGAAAGCCAGGCCAGAGCACATTGGCCCCATAAAAGATGATAAAGGAAAAATGGCCACTGAGGACAGAGAAAAGGCGGAAGTGTTAAATAATTTCTTTTCTTCAGTCTTCACAAAGGAATCGGGGGGCTACACGAAACCCGCTTGTAAGGCCGAACTAAATAATACACCTCAGGAAGTGCCGCCATGGCTAACAGAGGATAGACTTAGAGCTAAACTAGAGAAACTTAACATAAATAAATCCCCGGGACCGGATGGCTTGCACCCGAGGGTTCTTAATGAGCTCAGCCAGGTGATTGCCAGACCATTATTCTTGATCTTTAAGGATAGTTTACAGACGGGTATGGTGCCAGCTGATTGGAAAAAAGCCAACGTGGTACCAATATTTAAAAAGGGGCCGAGATATATCCCGGGTAACTATAGGCCGGTCAGCCTAACATCAGTAGTCTGCAAAATTTTGGAGGGGATGATAAGGGACCACATACAAGACTTTAGTAATGAAAATGGTATTATAAGTAGAAATCAGCATGGATTCATGAAAAATCGTTCGTGCCAAACCAATCTGTTAACCTTCTACGATGAAGTGAGCTGCCACCTAGATAAAGGTAAGCCTGTGGATGTGGTGTATCTGGACTTCGCAAAGGCCTTTGACACCGTTCCTCACAAACGCTTACTGTACAAACTAAGGAAGGTAGGTATGGATCATAAGGTGAGTACCTGGATAGAGACCTGGCTCCAGGGGAGAGTCCAGAGGGTGGTGATTAATGGGGAGTACTCGGATTGGGCGGGTGTGGAAAGTGGGGTCCCCCAGGGTTCTGTCCTGGGACCAATCCTGTTTAATTTATTCATAAATGATCTAGAGGAGGGGATATCTAGTACAATCTCAGTATTTGCAGATGATACTAAATTAGGCATGCCAATATCTTCTATGCAGGATGTGGAAATCTTGCAAGCAGACCTGAACAAAATAACGGGGTGGGCAACTACATGGCAGATGAGGTTTAATGTAGAAAAATGTAAAGTAATGCACTTGGGTGCCAGAAACCAGAAAGCAAGCTATTCACTAGGGGGTGAACCTCTGGGTGAGTCTAGGATGGAAAAGGACTTGGGGGTACTGGTAGACAACAGGCTTGGCAGTGGCATGCAATGCCAAGCCGCCGCAAGCAAAGCCAACAGAATACTGGGATGTATAAAAAGGGGGATTCACTCCAGAAATAAAGAGATTATTCTCCCACTCTACAAGACTCTGGTCCGGCCACATCTGGAGTATGCTGTCCAGTTCTGGGCACCGGTCCGCAGGAAGGATGTGCTGGAACTGGAGAAAGTCCAGAGGAGGGCAACAAAAATAATTAGGGGAATGGAGGACATCGGCTATGAGGAAAGACTACAAGCACTGAACCTATTCTCTCTGGAGAAGAGACGATTGAGGGGGGATATGATATCAATGTACAAATACTGTACTGGCGACCCTAGCATAAGGAACAAACTATTCAGAGAAAGGGAATACAATAAGACACGTGGCCACTCACTAAAACTTGAGGAAAGGCGGTTTAACCTTAAAGTGCGTAAGGGGTTCTTCACTGTAAGAGCGGTAAGGATGTGGAATTCTCTTCCGCAAGCAGTCGTATCAGCAGGGAGCATAGATAGTTTCAAAAAACTATTAGATGTACACCTTAAAGACCACAACATACAGGGGTACACAATGTACGGTTAAAAGCAAACACACACGCATCATGGGTTGAACTGGATGGACTTGTGTCTTTTTTCAACCTCACTAACTATGTAACTATGTAACAGAACAGCATTCGTATGCTATCCCCATAGTGCCTGGTTCCTGTGCTGGAGTGATGGGATGAAATGCAAATGATGTGTATTGAAGTCCAGTTGAGCATTGTTCGAATACAGTGCCATTAATTCCCCTTTGCTGCTCATTTATATGCCCACCCTGGAGCAGTGTAGAATGCATTGCAAATGATTTCCCCTTGCGCATATGCTCTTTGTGGTCCCAACAAGGCAGAGTTCATAGGCAATGCATATAGTTATTGGCTGCTTTACTAGAGCCGTGTTTCGTTCATATGCAATGCAAATATGTTGCGTAATCAAGCCCTCTCTAGCGTTGTTTGTATACAATGCCAGTAATTCCCCTTCGCTGCTGATTTATGCCCAGCCTGGAGCTATCTAACTCTATCTAAATCTTGTTGCGGATCATCTGAATGATCAGTATGGTTGGGCTCTGGCAAGACTTTGCTGTTTGGGTTAGTTTGGTAAATTGGTAAGCATACGATTTAGTAGTTAGAATATGCAACCTGTGTTGTTTTTTAGCTACAAGAAAATCTAGGAGGATCATGAGATATAAGTAAAGGGTGATGGAAGTCTGCTGCTGAACTGCGCTAAAGCTGGGGTGCTGCTCTGCATTGGTGAAGGTTTTCAGAGCTCCTTCCTCTCTCCTCTATTTGCGGTTGTTTGACCATGCATGGGGAGCTTGGGTGGTCACATGGTGGGGGTGGGTCAATTCTTGCTGGAGCCCACTTAAAATGGGATTGTATTTGTTTCCCTTTGTTTTTGTTTAAGGTTAAAGCAAATAGAGCTTTCCTGATAAAAAAAAAGTGAAGTAAAGAAAAAAGCCACTTAAAGTAGAACTACAAGCAAAACCTTATTTTTGTATAGAGTAAAGGGGGGGGGGGGGGTTATAACCTCAGATATTTTTTGCCATCTGTCCCATTGCCGAGATTTTCCTTTATTTCCTGTCCCATAGCTGAACAGGAACTGAAAAGAAATCCCTGCAGATTAAGAGTTTTCCATGGGGACCGCCAGGTCACCAGAACAAGTGTCCCCATTGTAATATTTCCTCTCTATTTCTTTCATAGGGACAACCAAAACTTTGGTATTTTTTTAATTCCAATGATCCCACCGGTCTTCTGCTCATCAGAAGTGCCTGTCTCCAGCCCGTCAGAAGTGCGCGGGTGCCTGTCTCCAGCCCGTCAGAAGTGCGCGGGTGCCTGTCTCCAGCCCATCAGAAGTGCGCGGGTGCCTGTCTCCAGCCCGTCAGAAGTACGCGGGTGCCTGTCTCCAGCCCGTCAGAAGTGCGCGGGTGCCTGTCTCCAAGCCCTTCCAGAGGGCCCCGGTTGCGTGTCTCCAAGCCCTTCCAGAGGGCCCCGGTTGCGTGTCTCCAAGCCCTTCCAGAGGGCCCCGCTTGCATGTCTCCAAGCCCTTCCAGAGGGCCCCGGTTGCGTGTCTCCAAGCCCTTCCAGAGGGCCCCAGTTGCGTGTCTCCAAGCCCTTCCAGAGGGCCCCGGTTGCGTGTCTCCATGCCCTTCCAGAGGGCCCCGGTTGCGTGTCTCCAAGCCCTTCCAGAGGGCCCCGGTTGCGTGTCTCCAAGCCCTTCCAGAGGGCCCCGGTTGCGTGTCTCCAAGCCCTTCCAGAGGGCCCCGGTTGCGTGTCTCCAAGCCCTTCCAGAGGGCTCCGGTTGCGTGTCTCCAAGCCCTTCCAGAGGGCCCCGGTTGCGTGTCTCCAAGCCCTTCCAGAGGGCCCCGGTTGCGTGTCTCCAAGCCCTTCCAGAGGGCCCCGGTTGCGTGTCTCCAAGCCCCTCCAGAGGGCCCCGGTTGCGTGTCTCCAAGCCCCTCCAGAGGGCCCCGGTTGCGTGTCTCCAAGCCCCTCCAGAGGGCCCCGGTTGCGTGTCTCCAAGCCCCTCCAGAGGGCCCCGGTTGCGTGTCTCCAAGCCCCTCCAGAGGGCCCCGGTTGCGTGTCTCCAAGCCCCTCCAGAGGGCCCCGGTTGCGTGTCTCCAAGCCCCACCAGAGGGCCCCGGTTGCGTGTCTCCAAGCCCCTCCAGAGGGCCCCGGTTGCGTGTCTCCAAGCCCCTCCAGAGGGCCCCGGTTGCGTGTCTCCAAGCCCCTCCAGAGGGCCCCGGTTGCGTGTCTCCAAGCCCCTCCAGAGGGCCCCGGTTGCGTGTCTCCAAGCCCCTCCAGAGGGCCCCGGTTGCGTGTCTCCAAGCCCCTCCAGAGGGCCCCGGTTGCGTGTCTCCAAGCCCCTCCAGAGGGCCCCGGTTGCGTGTCTCCAAGCCCCTCCAGAGGGCCCCGGTTGCGTGTCTCCAAGCCCCTCCAGAGGGCCCCGGTTGCGTGTCTCCAAGCCCCTCCAGAGGGCCCCGGTTGCGTGTCTCCAAGCCCCTCCAGAGGGCCCCGGTTGCGTGTCTCCAAGCCCCTCCAGAGGGCCCCGGTTGCGTGTCTCCAAGCCCCTCCAGAGGGCCCCGGTTGCGTGTCTCCAAGCCCTTCCAGAGGGCCTTCTGACCATCACTGCACCCTCCCTCCTGTCGGATGATGGGGGTGTTGCAGTGCCTTTTTTTCACCTCCAGCCCAGGGGAGCAGTGGCCAGCAGGGTTGTCTGTGCCTGTGTGCCCGATGCTGTTTGGAGTTATATGAGCTTGTGTCATGCAGCCCAGGACTTGCAAGGTGGTTCTTGCAGTGAAGGGAAGCCGCTGCAGTGGTGGAGGCTTGCCACATGTGATCTGCGGGTCCTGGCCACTCCGCATTCTCAGAATTCTGCTGCTCTGTGCAACATGAAGAAAGCAGAAACTGTTGGCTGCTACAGCAGAAGCAGGTGCCTCATCTCATGCACTAGCCAGGCCCAGGTAAGGGGGGCACAGTGGTGCCTTTTGGTTATCCTTACTATTGGGATTACTTGTGTGTGGTTTATTGTGCCTTCCTCTCTAGGTGTCAGGGTAAAGGAAGCCTGCTGCTGAAGTGCGCTACAGCTTGGGGGCAGCTTTGCATTGGTGAAAGTTCTCTGAGCTCCTTCCTCTCTCATCTATTTGCGGTTGATTTACCTTGCATGGGGAGCTTGGGTGGTCCCATGGCGGGTGTGGGTCAATTGTTGCTTGAGCCCACTTAAAATGGGATTGTATTTGTTTCCCTTTGTTATTGTTTAAGGTTAAAGCAAATGGAGCTCTCCTGATAAAAGGAAATTAAGAAAAAAGCCACTTATAGTAGAACTACAAGCAAAACCTTCTTTTTGTATAGAGTAAGCCCATCAGGGGTGCCCGTGTCAGCCCTTCCAGGGTGCCGGTCTCCATGCCCTTCCAGAGTGCCCGGGTGCCGGTCTCCATGCCCTTCCAGAGTGCCCGGGTGCCGGTCTCCATGCCCTTCCAGAGTGCCCGGGTGCCGGTCTCCATGCCCTTCCAGAGTGCCCGGGTGCCGGTCTCCATGCCCTTCCAGAGTGCCCGGGTGCCGGTCTCCATGCCCTTCCAGAGTGCCCGGGTGCCGGTCTCCATGCCCTTCCAGAGTGCCCGGGTGCCGGTCTCCATGCCCTTCCAGAGTGCCCGGGTGCCGGTCTCCATGCCCTTCCAGAGGGCCCCGGGTGCCGTGTCTCCAAGCCCTTCCAGAGGGCCCCGGTTGCGTGTCTCCAAGCCCTTCCAGAGGGCCCCGGTTGCGTGTCTCCAAGCCCTTCCAGAGGGCCCCGGTTGCGTGTCTCCAAGCCCTTCCAGAGGGCCCCGGTTGCGTGTCTCCAAACCCAAGAAACAGGGGTTCCTCTAAATGGGACTTTGAAGGCACATAAAAATGGTAAAATTGTATATAATAGAAAAGGTAATAAATTTTATTGAATTCAAAAAACAATGGGTTAAAAAGACATGTACAAGCATGAAATAGACAGGGGGACAAAACTCATAACGCTAGAACTATGAAACCCAACATGTTTCGAAGCCAAAATGCTTGCTTCTTTTTCAGGGGCGGTTCAAAGCGGTACTAGAGTTAGGTCATAACTGGGCTTTCATTGCATGCACAAAGGTTAAAAACATCTGATTGGTGTGGATTTATCTGGCAATGTATGCAGCAGTATAGTTTGTGGATTGATCGAATATTTGGAACCCCGGAGGATCAGGTCAGGTAGGTGCCCCACAAATAGCTGGGCATCTGAAGTCCTCAAAGGGAGGAGCCAGGAGCAATCCCTTATGGTGTAAACAATCCAATGGAGGTACTGCCGATCTTGAGGATAAAGTTGGAAGGAAATTGGGTGTCCTCTCCACACAGAAACCAGCAGACAAGTGCCCCAGAGGGCCCCTGTTGCGTGTCTCCAAGCCCTTCCAGAGGGCCCCGGTTGCCTGTCTCCATGCCCTTCCAGAGTGCCCGGGTGCCGGTCTCCATGCCCTTCCAGAGTGCCCGGGTGCCGGTCTCCATGCCCTTCCAGAGGGCCCGGTTGCGTGTCTCCAAGCCCTTCCAGAGGGCCCCGGTTGCGTGTCTCCAAGCCCTTCCAAAGGGCCCCGGTTGCGTGTCTCCAAGCCCTTCCAGAGGGTCCCGGTTGCGTGTCTCCAGGCCCTTCCAGAGGGCCCCTGTTGCGTGTCTCCAAGCCAAAGAAACAGGGGTTCCCCTAAATGGGACTTTGAAGGCACATAAAAATGGTAAAATTGTATATAATAAAAAAAAGGTAATAAATTTTATTGAATACAAAAAACAATGGGTTAAAAAGACATGTACAAGCATGAAATAGACAGGGGGACAAAACTCATAACGCTAGAACTATGAAACCCGACATGTTTCGCAGCCAAAATGCTTGCTTCTTCTTCAGGGGTGGTTCAAAGCGGTACTAGAGTTAGGTCATAACTGGGCTTTCATTGCATGCACAAAGGTTAAAAACATCTGATTGGTGTGGATTTATCTGGCAATGTATGCAGCAGTATAGTTTGTGGATTGATCGAATATTTGGAACCCCGGAGGATCAGGTCAGGTAGGTGCCCCACAAATAGCTGGGCATCTGAAGTCCTCAAAGGGAGGAGCCAGGAGCAATCCCTTATGGTGTAAACAATCCAATGGAGGTACTGCTGATCTTGAGGATTAAGTTGGAAGGAAATTGGGCGTCCTCTCCACACAGCAACCGGCAGACAAGTGCCCCAGAGGGCCCCGGTTGCGTGTCTCCAAGCCCTTCCAGAGGGCCCCGGTTGCGTGTCTCCAAGCCCTTCCAGAGGGCCCCGATTGCCTGTCTCCAAGCCCTTCCAGAGGGCCCCGGTTGCCTGTCTCCAAGCCCTTCCAGAGGGCCCCGGTTGCCTGTCTCCAAGCCCTTCCAGAGGGCCCCGGTTGCCTGTCTCCAAGCCCTTCCAGAGGGCCTTCTGACCATCACTGCACCCTCCCTCCTGTCGGATGATGGGGGTGTTGCAGTGCCTTTTTTTCCTCCTCCAGCCCAGGGGAGCAGTGGCCAGCAGGGTTGTCTGTGCCTGTGTGCCCGATGCTGTTTGGAGTTATATGAGCTTGTGTCATGCAGCCCAGGACTTGCAAGGTGGTTATTGCAGTGAAGGGAAGCCGCTGCAGTGGTGGAGGCTTGCCACATGTGATCTGCGGGTCCTGGCCACTCCGCATTCTCAGAATTCTGCTGCTCTGTGCAACATGGAGAAAGCAGAAACTGTTAGCTGCTACAGCAGAAGCAGGTGCCTCATCTCATGCACTAGCCAGGCCCAGGTAAGGGGGGTACAGTGGTGCCTTTTGGTTATCCTTACTATTGGGATTACTTGTGTGTGGTTTATTGTGTCTTCCTCTCTAGGTGTCAGGGTAAAGGAAGCCTGCTGCTGAAGTGCGCTACAGCGTGGGGGCAGCTTTGAATTGGTGAAAGTTCTCGGAGCTCCTTCCTCTCTTGTCTATTTGCGGTTGATTGACCTTGCATGGGGAGCTTGGGTGGTCACATGGCGGGTGTGGGTCAATTGTTGCTGGAGCCCACTTAAAATGGGATTGTATTTGTTTCCCTTTGTTATTGTTTAAGTTTAAAGCAAATGGAGCTCTCCTGATAAAAGGAAAATGCCCTTCCAGAGTGCCCGGGTGCCCGTCTCCATGCCCTTCCAAGGTGCCCGTCTCCATGCCCTTCCAGAGTGCCCGGGTGCCCGTCTCCATGCCCTTCCAGGGTGCCCGTCTCCATGCCCTTCCAGAGTGCCCGGGTGCCAGTCTCCATGCCCTTCCAGAGTGCCCGGGTGCCAGTCTCCATGCCCTTCCAGAGTGCCCGGGTGCCGGTCTCCATGCCCTTCCAGAGGGCCCCGGTTGCGTGTCTCCAAGCCCTTCCAGAGGGCCCCGGTTGCTTGTCTCCAAGCCCTTCCAGAGGGTCCCAGTTGCGTGTCTCCAAGCCCTTCCAGAGGGCCCCGGTTGCGTGTCTCCAAGCCCCTCCAGAGGGCCCCGGTTGCGTGTCTCCAAGCCCCTCCAGAGGGCCCCGGTTGCGTGTCTCCAAGCCCCTCCAGGGGGACCCCGGTTGCGTGTCTCCAAGCCCCTCCAGAGGGCCCCGGTTGCGTGTCTCCAAGCCCCTCCAGAGGGCTCCGGTTGCGTGTCTCCAAGCCCCTCCAGGGGGACCCCGGTTGCGTGTCTCCAAGCCCCTCCAGAGGGCCCCGGTTGCGTGTCTCCAAGCCCCTCCAGGGGGACCCCGGTTGCGTGTCTCCAAGCCCCTCCAGGGGGACCCCGGTTGCGTGTCTCCAAGCCCCTCCAGAGGGCCCCGGTTGCGTGTCTCCAAGCCCCTCCAGAGGGCCCCAGTTGCGTGTCTCCAAGCCCTTCCAGAGGGCCCCGGTTGCGTGTCTCCAAGCCCCTCCAGAGGGCCCCGGTTGCGTGTCTCCAAGCCCCTCCAGAGGGCCCCGGTTGCGTGTCTCCAAGCCCCTCCAGAGGGCCCCGGTTGCGTGTCTCCAAGCCCCTTCAGAGGGCCCCGGTTGCGTGTCTCCAAGCCCCTCCAGAGGGCCCCGGTTGCGTGTCTCCAAGCCCCTCCAGAGGGCTCCGGTTGCGTGTCTCCAAGCCCCTCCAGGGGGACCCCGGTTGCGTGTCTCCAAGCCCCTCCAGAGGGCCCCGGTTGCGTGTCTCCAAGCCCCTCCAGGAGGACCCCGGTTGCGTGTCTCCAAGCCCCTCCAGGGGGACCCCGGTTGCGTGTCTCCAAGCCCCTCCAGAGGGCCCCGGTTGCGTGTCTCCAAGCCCCTCCAGAGGGCCCCGGTTGCGTGTCTCCAAGCCCCTCCAGAGGGCCCCGGTTGCGTGTCTCCAAGCCCCTCCAGAGGGCCCCGGTTGCGTGTCTCCAAGCCCCTCCAGAGGGCCCCGGTTGCGTGTCTCCAAGCCCCTCCAGGGGGACCCCGGTTGCGTGTCTCCAAGCCCCTCCAGAGGGCCCCGGTTGCGTGTCTCCAAGCCCCTCCAGGGGGACCCCGGTTGCGTGTCTCCAAGCCCCTCCAGGGGGACCCCGGTTGCGTGTCTCCAAGCCCCTCCAGAGGTCCCCGGTTGCGTGTCTCCAAGCCCCTCCAGAGGTCCCCGGTTGCGTGTCTCCAAGCCCCTCCAGGGGGACCCCGGTTGCGTGTCTCCAAGCCCCTCCAGAGGGCCCCGGTTGCGTGTCTCCAAGCCCTTCCAGAGGGCCCGGTTGCGTGTCTCCAAGCCCTTCCAGAGGGCCTTCTGACCATCACTGCACCCTCCCTCCTGTCAGATGATGGGGGTGTTGCAGTGCCTTTTTTTCCTACTCCAGCCCAGGGGAGCAGTGGCCAGCAGGGTTGTCTGTGCCTGTGTGCCCGATGCTGTTTGGAGTTATGAGCTTGTGTCATGCAGCCCAGGACTTGCAAGGTGGTTCTTGCAGTGAAGTGAAGCCGCTGCAGTGGTGGAGGCTTGCCACATGTGATCTGCGGGTCCTGGCCACTCCGCATTCTCAGAATTCTGCTGCTCTGTGCAACATGAAGAAAGCAGAAACTGTTGGCTGCTACAGCAGAAGCAGGTGCCTCATCTCATGCACTAGCCAGGCCCAGGTACGGGGGGCACAGTGGTGCCTTTTGGTTATTCTTACTATTGGGATTACTTGTGTGTGGTTTATTGTGCCTTCCTCTCTAGGTGTCAGGGTAAAGGAAGCCTGCTGCTGAAGTGCGCTACAGCTTGGGGGCAGCTTTGCATTGGTGAAAGTTCTCGGAGCTCCTTCCTCTCTCATCTATTTGCGGTTGATTTACCTTGCATGGGGAGCTTGGGTGGTCACATGGTGGGTGTGGGTCAATTGTTACTGGAGCCCACTTAAAATGGGATTGTATTTGTTTCCCTTTGTTATTGTTTAAGGTTAAAGCAAATGGAGCTCTCCTGATAAAAGAAAATTAAGAAAAAAGCCACTTATAGTAGAACTACAAGCAAAACCTTCTTTTTGTATAGAGTAAGCCCATCAGTGGTGCCCGTGTCCAGCCTACCAGGGGTGCCCGTGTCAGCCCTTCCAGAGTGCCCGGGTGCCGGTCTCAATGCCCTTCCAGGGTGCCGGTCTCCATGCCCTTCCAGGGTGCCGGTCTCCATGCCCTTCCAGAGTGCCCGGTTGCGTGTCTCCATGCCCTTCCAGAGTGCCCGGGTGCCGGTCTCCATGCCCTTCCAGAGTGCCCGGGTTCCGGTCTCCATGCCCTTCCAGAGTGCCCGGGTGCCGGTCTCCATGCCCTTCCAGAGTGCCCGGGTGCCGGTCTCCATGCCCTTCCAGAGTGCCCGGGTGCCGGTCTCCATGCCCTTCCAGAGGGCCCCGGTTGCCGGTCTCCATGCCCTTCCAGATTGCCCCGGTTGCGTGTTTCCAAGCCCTTCCAGAGGGCCCCGGTTGCGTGTCTCCAAGCCCTTCCAGAGGGCCCCGGTTGCGTGTCTCCAAGCCAAAGAAACGGGGGTTCCCCTAAATGGCACTTTGAAGGCACATAAAAATGGTAAAATTGTATATAATAGAAAAGGTAATAAATTTTATTGAATACAAAAAACAATGGGTTAAAAAGACATGTACAAGCATGAAATAGACAGGGGGGCAAAACTCATAACGCTAGAACTATGAAACCCGACATGTTTCGAAGCCAAAATGCTTGCTTCTTCTTCAGGGGTGGTTCAAAGCGGTACTAGAGTTAGGTCATAACTGGGCTTTCATTGCATGCACAAAGGTTAAAAACATATGATTGGTGTGGATTTATCTGGCACTATATGCAGCAGTATAGTTTGTGGATTGATCGAATATTTGGAACCCCGGAGGATCAGGTCAGGTAGGTGCCCCACAAATAGCTGGGCATCTGAAGTCCTCAAAGGGAGGAGCCAGGAGCAATCCCTTATGGTGTAAACAATCCAATGGAGGTACTGCCGATCTTGAGGATAAAGTTGGAAGGAAATTGGGTGTCCTCTCCACACAGCAACCGGCAGACAAGTGCCCCAGAGGGCCCCGGTTGCGTGTCTCCAAGCCCTTCCAGAGGGCCCCGTTTGCCTGTCTCCAAGCCCTTCCAGAGGGCCCCGGTTGCCTGTCTCCAAGCCCTTCCAGAGGGCCTTCTGACCATCACTGCACCCTCCCTCCTGTCGGATGATGGGGGTGTTGCAGTGCCTTTTTTTCCTCCTCCAGCCCAGGGGAGCAGTGGCCAGCAGGGTTGTCTGTGCCTGTGTGCCCGATGCTGTTTGGAGTTATATGAGCTTGTGTCATGCAGCCCAGGACTTGCAAGGTGGTTATTGCAGTGAAGGGAAGCCGCTGCAGTGGTGGAGGCTTGCCACATGTGATCTGCGGGTCCTGGCCACTCCGCATTCTCAGAATTCTGCTGCTCTGTGCAACATTGAGAAAGCAGAAACTGTTAGCTGCTACAGCAGAAGCAGGTGCCTCATCTCATGCACTAGCCAGGCCCAGGTAAGGGGGGTACAGTGGTGCCTTTTGGTTATCCTTACTATTGGGATTACTTGTGTGTGGTTTATTGTGCCTTCCTCTCTAGGTGTCAGGGTAAAGGAAGCCTGCTGCTGAAGTGCGCTACAGCGTGGGGGCAGCTTTGAATTGGTGAAAGTTCTCGGAGCTCCTTCCTCTCTTGTCTATTTGCGGTTGATTGACCTTGCATGGGGAGCTTGGGTGGTCACATGGAGGGTGTGGGTCAATTGTTGCTGGAGCCCACTTAAAATGGGATTGTATTTGTTTCCCTTTGTTATTGTTTAAGGTTAAAGCAAATGGAGCTCTCCTGATAAAAGGAAAATGCCCTTCCAGAGTGCCCGGGTGCCCGTCTCCATGCCCTTCCAGAGTGCCCGGGTGCCCGTCTCCATGCCCTTCCAGGGTGCCCATCTCCATGCCCTTCCAGAGTGCCCGGGTGCCGGTCTCCATGCCCTTCCAGAGTGCCCGGGTGCCGGTCTCCATGCCCTTCCAGAGTGCCCGGGTGCCGGTCTCCATGCCCTTCCAGAGTGCCCGGGTGCCGGTCTCCATGCCCTTCCAGAGTGCCCGGGTGCCGGTCTCCATGCCCTTCCAGAGTGCCCGGTTGCGTGTCTCCAAGCCCTTCCAGAGGGCCCGGTTGCGTGTCTCCAAGCCCTTCCAGAGGGCCCCGGTTGCGTGTCTCCAAGCCCTTCCAGAGGGCCCCGGTTGCGTGTCTCCAAGCCCTTCCAGAGGGCCCCGGTTGCGTGTCTCCAAGCCCAAGAAACAGTGGTTCCCCTAAATGGGACTTTGAAGGCACATAAAAATGGTAAAATTGTATATAATAGAAAAGGTAATAAATTTTATTGAATACAAAAAACAATGGGTTAAAAAGACATGTACAAGCATGAAATAGACAGGGGGACAAAACTCATAACGCTAGAACTATGAAACCCGACATGTTTCGAAGCCAAAATGCTTGCTTCTTTTTCAGGGGTGGTTCAAAGCGGTACTAGAGTTAGGTCATAACTGGGCTTTCATTGCATGCACAAAGGTTAAAAACATCTGATTGGTGTGGATTTATCTGGCAATGTATGCAGCAGTATAGTTTGTGGATTGATCGAATATTTGGAACCCCGGAGGATCAGGTCAGGTAGGTGCCCCACAAATAGCTGGGCATCTGAAGTCCTCAAAGGGAGGAGCCAGGAGCAATCCCTTATGGTGTAAACAATCCAATGGAGGTACTGCCGATCTTGAGGATAAAGTTGGAAGGAAATTGGGTGTCCTCTCCACACAGAAACCAGCAGACAAGTGCCCCAGAGGGCCCCTGTTGCGTGTCTCCAAGCCCTTCCAGAGGGCCCCGGTTGCCTGTCTCCATGCCCTTCCAGAGTGCCCGGGTGCCGGTCTCCATGCCCTTCCAGAGTGCCCGGGTGCCGGTCTCCATGCCCTTCCAGAGTGCCCGGGTGCCGGTCTCCATGCCCTTCCAGAGTGCCCGGGTGCCGGTCTCCATGCCCTTCCAGAGGGCCCGGTTGCGTGTCTCCAAGCCCTTCCAGAGGGCCCCGGTTGCGTGTCTCCAAGCCCTTCCAAAGGGCCCCGGTTGCGTGTCTCCAAGCCCTTCCAGAGGGTCCCGGTTGCGTGTCTCCAGGCCCTTCCAGAGGGCCCCGGTTGCGTGTCTCCAAGCCAAAGAAACAGGGGTTCCCCTAAATGGGACTTTGAAGGCACATAAAAATGGTAAAATTGTATATAATAAAAAAAAGGTAATAAATTTTATTGAATACAAAAAACAATGGGTTAAAAAGACATGTACAAGCATGAAATAGACAGGGGGACAAAACTCATAACGCTAGAACTATGAAACCCGACATGTTTCGAAGCCAAAATGCTTGCTTCTTCTTCAGGGGTGGTTCAAAGCGGTACTAGAGTTAGGTCATAACTGGGCTTTCATTTCATGCACAAAGGTTAAAAACATCTGATTGGTGTGGATTTATCTGGCAATGTATGCAGCAGTATAGTTTGTGGATTGATCGAATATTTGGAACCCCGGAGGATCAGGTCAGGTAGGTGCCCCACAAATAGCTGGGCATCTGAAGTCCTCAAAGGGAGGAGCCAGGAGCAATCCCTTATGGTGTAAACAATCCAATGGAGGTACTGCTGATCTTGAGGATTAAGTTGGAAGGAAATTGGGCGTCCTCTCCACACAGCAACCGGCAGACAAGTGCCCCAGAGGGCCCCGGTTGCGTGTCTCCAAGCCCTTCCAGAGGGCCCCGGTTGCGTGTCTCCAAGCCCTTCCAGAGGGCCCCGATTGCCTGTCTCCAAGCCCTTCCAGAGGGCCCCGGTTGCCTGTCTCCAAGCCCTTCCAGAGGGCCCCGGTTGCCTGTCTCCAAGCCCTTCCAGAGGGCCCCGGTTGCCTGTCTCCAAGCCCTTCCAGAGGGCCTTCTGACCATCACTGCACCCTCCCTCCTGTCGGATGATGGGGGTGTTGCAGTGCCTTTTTTTCCTCCTTCAGCCCAGGGGAGCAGTGGCCAGCAGGGTTGTCTGTGCCTATGTGCCCGATGCTGTTTGGAGTTATATGAGCTTGTGTCATGCAGCCCAGGACTTGCAAGGTGGTTATTGCAGTGAAGGGAAGCCGCTGCAGTGGTGGAGGCTTGCCACATGTGATCTGCGGGTCCTGGCCACTCCGCATTCTCAGAATTCTGCTGCTCTGTGCAACATGGAGAAAGCAGAAACTGTTAGCTGCTACAGCAGAAGCAGGTGCCTCATCTCATGCACTAGCCAGGCCCAGGTAAGGGGGGTACAGTGGTGCCTTTTGGTTATCCTTACTATTGGGATTACTTGTGTGTGGTTTATTGTGCCTTCCTCTCTAGGTGTCAGGGTAAAGGAAGCCTGCTGCTGAAGTGCGCTACAGCGTGGGGGCAGCTTTGAATTGGTGAAAGTTCTCGGAGCTCCTTCCTCTCGTCTATTTGCGGTTGATTGACCTTGCATGGGGAGCTTGGGTGGTCACATGGCGGGTGTGGGTCAATTGTTGCTGGAGCCCACTTAAAATGGGATTGTATTTGTTTCCCTTTGTTATTGTTTAAGTTTAAAGCAAATGGAGCTCTCCTGATAAAAGGAAAATGCCCTTCCAGAGTGCCCGGGTGCCCGTCTCCATGCCCTTCCAAGGTGCCCGTCTCCATGCCCTTCCAGAGTGCCCGGGTGCCCGTCTCCATGCCCTTCCAGGGTGCCCGTCTCCATGCCCTTCCAGAGTGCCCAGGTGCCCGTCTCCATGCCCTTCCAGAGTGCCCGGGTGCCAGTCTCCATGCCCTTCCAGAGTGCCCGGGTGCCAGTCTCCATGCCCTTCCAGAGTGCCCGGGTGCCAGTCTCCATGCCCTTACAGAGTGCCCGGGTGCCGGTCTCCATGCCCTTCCAGAGGGCCCCGGTTGCGTGTCTCCAAGCCCTTCCAGAGGGCCCCGGTTGCTTGTCTCCAAGCCCTTCCAGAGGGTCCCGGTTGCGTGTCTCCAAGCCCTTCCAGAGGGCCCCGGTTGCGTGTCTCCAAGCCCCTCCAGAGGGCCCCGTTTGCTTGTCTCCAAGCCCCTCCAGAGGGCTCCGGTTGCGTGTCTCCAAGCCCCTCCAGGGGGACCCCGGTTGCGTGTCTCCAAGCCCCTCCAGAGGGCCCCGGTTGCGTGTCTCCAAGCCCCTCCAGGGGGACCCCGGTTGCGTGTCTCCAAGCCCCTCCAGGGGGACCCCGGTTGCGTGTCTCCAAGCCCCTCCAGAGGGCCCCGGTTGCGTGTCTCCAAGCCCCTCCAGAGGGCCCCGGTTGCGTGTCTCCAAGCCCTTCCAGAGGGCCCCGGTTGCGTGTCTCCAAGCCCCTCCAGAGGGCCCCGGTTGCGTGTCTCCAAGCCCCTCCAGAGGGCCCCGGTTGCGTGTCTCCAAGCCCCTCCAGAGGGCCCCGGTTGCGTGTCTCCAAGCCCCTCCAGAGGGCCCCGGTTGCGTGTCTCCAAGCCCCTCCAGAGGGCCCCGGTTGCGTGTCTCCAAGCCCCTCCAGAGGGCCCCGGTTGCGTGTCTCCAAGCCCCTTCAGAGGGCCCCGGTTGCGTGTCTCCAAGCCCCTCCAGAGGGCCCCGGTTGCGTGTCTCCAAGCCCCTCCAGGGGGACCCCGGTTGCTTGTCTCCAAGCCCCTCCAGAGGGCCCCGGTTGCGTGTCTCCAAGCCCCTCCAGAGGGCCCCGGTTGCGTGTCTCCAAGCCCCTCCAGAGGGCCCCGGTTGCGTGTCTCCAAGCCCCTCCAGAGGGCCCCGGTTGCGTGTCTCCAAGCCCCTCCAGGGGGACCCCGGTTGCGTGTCTCCAAGCCCCTCCAGGGGGACCCCGGTTGCGTGTCTCCAAGCCCCTCCAGAGGGACCCCGGTTGCGTGTCTCCAAGCCCCTCCAGAGGGCCCCGGTTGCGTGTCTCCAAGCCCCTCCAGAGGGCCCCGGTTGCGTGTCTCCAAGCCCCTCCAGAGGGCCCCGGTTGCGTGTCTCCAAGCCCCTCCAGAGGGCCCCGGTTGCGTGTCTCCAAGCCCCTCCAGGGGGACCCCGGTTGCGTGTCTCCAAGCCCCTCCAGGGGGACCCCGGTTGCGTGTCTCCAAGCCCCTCCAGAGGGCCCCGGTTGCGTGTCTCCAAGCCCCTCCAGAGGGCCCCGGTTGCGTGTCTCCAAGCCCCTCCAGAGGGCCCCGGTTGCGTGTCTCCAAGCCCCTCCAGAGGGCCCCGGTTGCGTGTCTCCAAGCCCTTCCAGAGGGCCCCGGTTGCGTGTCTCCAAGCCCCTCCAGAGGGCCCCGGTTGCGTGTCTCCAAGCCCCTCCAGAGGGCCCCGGTTGCGTGTCTCCAAGCCCCTCCAGAGGGCCCCGGTTGCGTGTCTCCAAGCCCCTCCAGAGGGCCCCGGTTGCGTGTCTCCAAGCCCCTCCAGGGGGACCCCGGTTGCGTGTCTCCAAGCCCCTCCAGAGGGCCCCGGTTGCGTGTCTCCAAGCCCCTCCAGAGGGCCCCGGTTGCGTGTCTCCAAGCCCCTCCAGGGGGACCCCGGTTGCGTGTCTCCAAGCCCCTCCAGAGGTCCCCGGTTGCGTGTACCCAAGCCCCTCCAGAGGTCCCCGGTTGCGTGTACCCAAACCCCTCCAGGGGGACCCCGGTTGCGTGTCTCCAAGCCCTTCCAGAGGGCCCCGGTTGCGTGTCTCCAAGCCCTTCCAGAGGGCCCGGTTGCGTGTCTCCAAGCCCTTCCAGAGGGCCTTCTGACCATCACTGCACCCTCCCTCCCTGTCAGATGATGGGGGTGTTGCAGTGCCTTTTTTTCCTACTCCAGCCCAGGGGAGCAGTGGCCAGCAGGGTTGTCTGTGCCTGTGTGCCCGATGCTGTTTGGAGTTATGAGCTTGTGTCATGCAGCCCAGGACTTGCAAGGTGGTTCTTGCAGTGAAGTGAAGCCGCTGCAGTGGTGGAGGCTTGCCACATGTGATCTGCGGGTCCTGGCCACTCCGCATTCTCAGAATTCTGCTGCTCTGTGCAACATGAAGAAAGCAGAAACTGTTGGCTGCTACAGCAGAAGCAGGTGCCTCATCTCATGCACTAGCCAGGCCCAGGTACGGGGGGCACAGTGGTGCCTTTTGGTTATTCTTACTATTGGGATTACTTGTGTGTGGTTTATTGTGCCTTCCTCTCTAGGTGTCAGGGTAAAGGAAGCCTGCTGCTGAAGTGCGCTACAGCTTGGGGGCAGCTTTGCATTGGTGAAAGTTCTCGGAGCTCCTTCCTCTCTCATCTATTTGCGGTTGATTTACCTTGCATGGGGAGCTTGGGTGGTCACATGGCGGGTGTGGGTCAATTGTTACTGGAGCCCACTTAAAATGGGATTGTATTTGTTTCCCTTTGTTATTGTTTAAGGTTAAAGCAAATGGAGCTCTCCTGATAAAAGAAAATTAAGAAAAAAGCCACTTATAGTAGAACTACAAGCAAAACCTTCTTTTTGTATAGAGTAAGCCCATCAGGGGTGCCCGTGTCCAGCCTACCAGGGGTGCCCGTGTCAGCCCTTCCAGAGTGCCCGGGTGCCGGTCTCCATGCCCTTCCAGAGTGCCCGGTTGCGTGTCTCCATGCCCTTCCAGAGTGCCCGGGTGCCGGTCTCCATGCCCTTCCAGAGTGCCCGGGTGCCGGTCTCCATGCCCTTCCAGAGTGCCCGGGTGCCGGTCTCCATGCCCTTCCAGAGTGCCCGGGTGCCAGTCTCCATGCCCTTCCAGAGGGCCCCGGTTGCCGGTCTCCATGCCCTTCCAGATTGCCCCGGTTGCGTGTTTCCAAGCCCTTCCAGAGGGCCCCGGTTGCGTGTCTCCAAGCCCTTCCAGAGGGCCCCGGTTGCGTGTCTCCAAGCCAAAGAAACGGGGGTTCCCCTAAATGGGACTTTGAAGGCACATAAAAATGGTAAAATTGTATATAATAGAAAAGGTAATAAATTTTATTGAATACAAAAAACAATGGGTTAAAAAGACATGTACAAGCATGAAATAGACAGGGGGGCAAAACTCATAACGCTAGAACTATGAAACCCGACATGTTTCGAAGCCAAAATGCTTGCTTCTTCTTCAGGGGTGGTTCAAAGCGGTACTAGAGTTAGGTCATAACTGGGCTTTCATTGCATGCACAAAGGTTAAAAACATATGATTGGTGTGGATTTATCTGGCACTGTATGCAGCAGTATAGTTTGTGGATTGATCGAATATTTGGAACCCCGGAGGATCAGGTCAGGTAGGTGCCCCACAAATAGCTGGGCATCTGAAGTCCTCAAAGGGAGGAGCCAGGAGCAATCCCTTATGGTGTAAACAATCCAATGGAGGTACTGCCGATCTTGAGGATAAAGTTGGAAGGAAATTGGGTGTCCTCTCCACACAGCAACCGGCAGACAAGTGCCCCAGAGGGCCCCGGTTGCGTGTCTCCAAGCCCTTCCAGAGGGCCCCGGTTGCCTGTCTCCAAGCCCTTCCAGAGGGCCCTGGTTGCCTGTCTCCAAGCCCTTCCAGAGGGCCTTCTGACCATCACTGCACCCTCCCTCCTGTCGGATGATGGGGGTGTTGCAGTGCCTTTTTTTCCTCCTCCAGCCCAGGGGAGCAGTGGCCAGCAGGGTTGTCTGTGCCTGTGTGCCCGATGCTGTTTGGAGTTATATGAGCTTGTGTCATGCAGCCCAGGACTTGCAAGGTGGTTATTGCAGTGAAGGGAAGCCGCTGCAGTGGTGGAGGCTTGCCACATGTGATCTGCGGGTCCTGGCCACTCCGCATTCTCAGAATTCTGCTGCTCTGTGCAACATTGAGAAAGCAGAAATTGTTAGCTGCTACAGCAGAAGCAGGTGCCTCATCTCATGCACTAGCCAGGCCCAGGTAAGGGGGGTACAGTGGTGCCTTTTGGTTATCCTTACTATTGGGATTACTTGTGTGTGGTTTATTGTGCCTTCCTCTCTAGGTGTCAGGGTAAAGGAAGCCTGCTGCTGAAGTGCGCTACAGCGTGGGGGCAGCTTTGAATTGGTGAAAGTTCTCGGAGCTCCTTCCTCTCTTGTCTATTTGCGGTTGATTGACCTTGCATGGGGAGCTTGGGTGGTCACATGGAGGGTGTGGGTCAATTGTTGCTGGAGCCCACTTAAAATGGGATTGTATTTGTTTCCCTTTGTTATTGTTTAAGGTTAAAGCAAATGGAGCTCTCCTGATAAAAGGAAAATGCCCTTCCAGAGTGCCCGGGTGCCCGTCTCCATGCCCTTCCAAGGTGCCCGTCTCCATGCCCTTCCAGAGTGCCCGGGTGCCCGTCTCCATGCCCTTCCAGGGTGCCCATCTCCATGCCCTTCCAGAGTGCCCGGGTGCCGGTCTCCATGCCCTTCCAGAGTGCCCGGGTGCCGGTCTCCATGCCCTTCCAGAGTGCCCGGGTGCCGGTCTCCATGCCCTTCCAGAGTGCCCGGGTGCCGGTCTCCATGCCCTTCCAGAGTGCCCGGGTGCCGGTCTCCATGCCCTTCCAGAGTGCCCGGTTGCGTGTCTCCAAGCCCTTCCAGAGGGCCCGGTTGCGTGTCTCCAAGCCCTTCCAGAGGGCCCCGGTTGCGTGTCTCCAAGCCCTTCCAGAGGGCCCCGGTTGCGTGTCTCCAAGCCCTTCCAGAGGGCCCCGGTTTCGTGTCTCCAAGCCCTTCCAGAGGGCCCCGGTTTCGTGTCTCCAAGCCCTTCCAGAGGGCCCCGGTTTCGTGTCTCCAAGCCCTTCCAGAGGGCCCCGGTTGCGTGTCTCCAAGCCCTTCCAGAGGGCCCCGGTTGCGTGTCTCCAAGCCCTTCCAGAGGGCCCCGGTTGCGTGTCTCCAAGCCCAAGAAACAGTGGTTCCCCTAAATGGGACTTTGAAGGCACATAAAAATGGTAAAATTGTATATAATAGAAAAGGTAATAAATTTTATTGAATACAAAAAACAATGGGTTAAAAAGACATGTACAAGCATGAAATAGACAGGGGGACAAAACTCACAACGCTAGAACTATGAAACCCGACATGTTTCGAAGCCAAAATGCTTGCTTCTTCTTCAGGGGTGGTTCAAAGCGGTACTAGAGTTAGGTCATAACTGGGCTTTCATTGCATGCACAAAGGTTAAAAACATCTGATTGGTGTGGATTTATCTGGCAATGTATGCAGCAGTATAGTTTGTGGATTGATCGAATATTTGGAACCACGGAGGATCAAATCAGGTAGGTGCCCCACAAATAGCTGGGCATCTGAAGTCCTCAAAGGGAGGAGCCAGGAGCAATCCCTTATGGTGTAAACAATCCAATGGAGGTACTGCCGATCTTGAGGATAAAGTTGGAAGGAAATTGGGTGTCCTCTCCACACAGCAACCGGCAGACAAGTGCCCCAGAGGGCCCCGGTTGCGTGTCTCCAAGCCCTTCCAGAGGGCCCCGGTTGCCTGTCTCCATGCCCTTCCAGAGTGCCCGGGTGCCGGTCTCCATGCCCTTCCAGAGTGCCCGGGTGCCGGTCTCCATGCCCTTCCAGAGGGCCCCGGTTGCGTGTCTCCAAGCCCTTCCAGAGGGCCCCGGTTGCGTGTCTCCAAGCATTTCCAGAGGGCCCCGGTTGCGTGTCTCCAAGCCCTTCCAGAGGGCCCCGGTTGCGTGTCTCCAAGCCCTTCCAGAGGGCCCCGGTTGCGTGTCTCCAAGCCAAAGAAACAGGGGTTCCCCTAAATGGGACTTTGAAGGCACATAAAAATGGTAAAATTGTATATAATAGAAAAGGTAATAAATTTTATTGAATACAAAAAACAATGGGTTAAAAAGACATGTACAAGCATGAAATAGACAGGGGGACAAAACTCATAACGCTAGAACTATGAAACCCGACATGTTTCGAAGTCAAAATGCTTGCTTCTTCTTCAGGGGTGGTTCAAAGCGGTACTAGAGTTAGGTCATAACTGGGCTTTCATTGCATGCACAAAGGATAAAAACATATGATTGGTGTGGATTTTTCTGGCACTGTATGCAGCAGTATAGTTTGTGGATTGATCCAAATATTTGGAACCCCGGAGGATCAGGTCAGGTAGGTGCCCCACAAATAGCTGGGCATCTGAAGTCCTCAAAGGGAGGAGCCAGGAGCAATCCCTTATGGTGTAAACAATCCAATGGAGGTACTGCCGATCTTGAGGATAAAGTTGGAAGGAAATTGGGTGTCCTCTCCACACAGCAACCGGCAGACAAGTGCCCCAGAGGGCCTTGGTTGCGTGTCTCCAAGCCCTTCCAGAGGGCCCCGGTTGCCTGTCTCCAAGCCCTTCCAGAGGGCCCCGGTTGCCTGTCTCCAAGCCCTTCCAGAGGGCCCCGGTTGCGTGTCTCCAAGCCCTTCCAGAGGGCCTTCTGACCATCACTGCACCCTCCCTCCTGTCGGATGATGGGGGTGTTGCAGTGCCTTTTTTTCCTCCTCCAGCCCAGGGGAGCAGTGGCCAGCAGGGTTGTCTGTGCCTGTGTGCCCGATGCTGTTTGGAGTTATATGAGCTTGTGTCATGCAGCCCAGGACTTGAAAGGTGGTTATTGCAGTGAAGGGAAGCCGCTGCAGTGGTGGAGGCTTGTCACATGTGATCTGCGGGTCCTGGCCACTCCGCATTCTCAGAATTCTGCTGCTCTGTGCAACATGGAGAAAGCAGAAACTGTTAGCTGCTACAGCAGAAGCAGGTGCCTCATCTCATGCACTAGCCAGGCCCAGGTAAGGGGGGTACAGTGGTGCCTTTTGGTTATCCTTACTATTGGGATTACTTGTGTGTGGTTTATTGTGCCTTCCTCTCTAGGTGTCAGGGTAAAGGAAGCCTGCTGCTGAAGTGCGCTACAGCGTGGGGGCAGCTTTGAATTGGTGAAAGTTCTCGGAGCTCCTTCCTCTCTTGTCTATTTGCGGTTGATTGACCTTGCATGGGGAGCTTGGGTGGTCACATGGAGGGTGTGGGTCAATTGTTGCTGGAGCCCACTTAAAATGGGATTGTATTTGTTTCCCTTTGTTATTGTTTAAGGTTAAAGCAAATGGAGCTCTCCTGATAAAAGGAAAATGCCCTTCCAGAGTGCCCGGGTGCCCGTCTCCATGCCCTTCCAAGGTGCCCGTCTCCATGCCCTTCCAGAGTGCCCGGGTGCCCGTCTCCATGCCCTTCCAGGGTGCCCATCTCCATGCCCTTCCAGAGTGCCCGGGTGCCGGTCTCCATGCCCTTCCAGAGTGCCCGGGTGCCGGTCTCCATGCCCTTCCAGAGTGCCCGGGTGCCGGTCTCCATGCCCTTCCAGAGTGCCCGGGTGCCGGTCTCCATGCCCTTCCAGAGTGCCCGGGTGCCGGTCTCCATGCCCTTCCAGAGTGCCCGGTTGCGTGTCTCCAAGCCCTTCCAGAGGGCCCGGTTGCGTGTCTCCAAGCCCTTCCAGAGGGCCCCGGTTGCGTGTCTCCAAGCCCTTCCAGAGGGCCCCGGTTGCGTGTCTCCAAGCCCTTCCAGAGGGCCCCGGTTTCGTGTCTCCAAGCCCTTCCAGAGGGCCCCGGTTTCGTGTCTCCAAGCCCTTCCAGAGGGCCCCGGTTTCGTGTCTCCAAGCCCTTCCAGAGGGCCCCGGTTGCGTGTCTCCAAGCCCTTCCAGAGGGCCCCGGTTGCGTGTCTCCAAGCCCTTCCAGAGGGCCCCGGTTGCGTGTCTCCAAGCCCAAGAAACAGTGGTTCCCCTAAATGGGACTTTGAAGGCACATAAAAATGGTAAAATTGTATATAATAGAAAAGGTAATAAATTTTATTGAATACAAAAAACAATGGGTTAAAAAGACATGTACAAGCATGAAATAGACAGGGGGACAAAACTCACAACGCTAGAACTATGAAACCCGACATGTTTCGAAGCCAAAATGCTTGCTTCTTCTTCAGGGGTGGTTCAAAGCGGTACTAGAGTTAGGTCATAACTGGGCTTTCATTGCATGCACAAAGGTTAAAAACATCTGATTGGTGTGGATTTATCTGGCAATGTATGCAGCAGTATAGTTTGTGGATTGATCGAATATTTGGAACCACGGAGGATCAAATCAGGTAGGTGCCCCACAAATAGCTGGGCATCTGAAGTCCTCAAAGGGAGGAGCCAGGAGCAATCCCTTATGGTGTAAACAATCCAATGGAGGTACTGCCGATCTTGAGGATAAAGTTGGAAGGAAATTGGGTGTCCTCTCCACACAGCAACCGGCAGACAAGTGCCCCAGAGGGCCCCGGTTGCGTGTCTCCAAGCCCTTCCAGAGGGCCCCGGTTGCCTGTCTCCATGCCCTTCCAGAGTGCCCGGGTGCCGGTCTCCATGCCCTTCCAGAGTGCCCGGGTGCCGGTCTCCATGCCCTTCCAGAGGGCCCCGGTTGCGTGTCTCCAAGCCCTTCCAGAGGGCCCCGGTTGCGTGTCTCCAAGCCCTTCCAGAGGGCCCCGGTTGCGTGTCTCCAAGCCCTTCCAGAGGGCCCCGGTTGCGTGTCTCCAAGCCCTTCCAGAGGGCCCCGGTTGCGTGTCTCCAAGCCCTTCCAGAGGGCCCCGGTTGCGTGTCTCCAAGCCAAAGAAACAGGGGTTCCCCTAAATGGGACTTTGAAGGCACATAAAAATGGTAAAATTGTATATAATAGAAAAGGTAATAAATTTTATTGAATACAAAAAACAATGGGTTAAAAAGACATGTACAAGCATGAAATAGACAGGGGGACAAAACTCATAACGCTAGAACTATGAAACCCGACATGTTTCGAAGTCAAAATGCTTGCTTCTTCTTCAGGGGTGGTTCAAAGCGGTACTAGAGTTAGGTCATAACTGGGCTTTCATTGCATGCACAAAGGTTAAAAACATATGATTGGTGTGGATTTATCTGGCAATGTATGCAGGAGTATAGTTTGTGGATTGATCGAATATTTGGAACCCCGGAGGATCAGGTCAGGTAGGTGCCCCACAAATAGCTGGGCATCTGAAGTCCTCAAAGGGAGGAGCCAGGAGCAATCCCTTATGGTGTAAACAATCCAATGGAGGTACTGCCGATCTTGAGGATAAAGTTGGAAGGAAATTGGGTGTCCTCTCCACACAGCAACCGGCAGACAAGTGCCCCAGAGGGCCCCGGTTGCGTGTCTCCAAGCCCTTCCAGAGGGCCCCGGTTGCCTGTCTCCAAGCCCTTCCAGAGGGCCCCGGTTGCCTGTCTCCAAGCCCTTCCAGAGGGCCCTGGTTGCGTGTCTCCAAGCCCTTCCAGAGGGCCTTCTGACCATCACTGCACCCTCCCTCCTGTCGGATGATGGGGGTGTTGCAATGCCTTTTTTTCCTCCTCCAGCCCAGGGGAGCAGTGGCCAGCAGGGTTGTCTGTGCCTGTGTGCCCGATGCTGTTTGGAGTTATATGAGCTTGTGTCATGCAGCCCAGGACTTGCAAGGTGGTTCTTGCAGTGAAGGGAAGCCGCTGCAGTGGTGGAGGCTTGCCACATGTGATCTGCGGGTCCTGGCCACTCCGCATTCTCAGAATTCTGCTGCTCTGTGCAACATGGAGAAAGCAGAAACTGTTAGCTGCTACAGCAGAAGCAGGTGCCTCATCTCATGCACTAGCCAGGCCAAGGTAAGGGGGGTACAGTGGTGCCTTTTGGTTATCCTTACTATTGGGATTACTTGTGTGTGGTTTATTGTGCCTTCCTCTCTAGGTGTCAGGGTAAAGGAAGCCTGCTGCTGAAGTGCGCTACAGCGTGGGGGCAGCTTTGAATTGGTGAAAGTTCTCGGAGCTCCTTCCTCTCTTGTCTATTTGCGGTTGATTGACCTTGCATGGGGAGCTTGGGTGGTCACATGGCGGGTGTGGGTCAATTGTTGCTGGAGCCCACTTAAAATGGGATTGTATTTGTTTCCCTTTGTTATTGTTTAAGTTTAAAGCAAATGGAGCTCTCCTGATAAAAGGAAAATGCCCTTCCAGAGTGCCCGGGTGCCCGTCTCCATGCCCTTCCAAGGTGCCCTTCTCCATGCCCTTCCAAGGTGCCCGTCTCCAAGCCCTTTCAGAGTGCTTGTCTCCATGCCCTTTCAGAGTGCCCGTCTCCATGCCCTTTCAGAGTGCCCGGGTGCCCGTCTCCATGCCCTTCCAGGGTGCCCATCTCCATGCCCTTCCAGAGTGCCCGGGTGCCGGTCTCCATGCCCTTCCAGAGTGCCCGGGTGCCGGTCTCCAAGCCCTTCCAGAGGGCCCCGGTTGCCGGTCTCCAAGCCCTTCCAGAGGGCCCCGGTTGCCTGTCTCCAAGCCCTTCCAGAGGGCCCCGGTTGCCTGTCTCCAAGCCCTTCCAGAGGGCCCCGGTTGCCTGTCTCCAAGCCCTTCCAGAGGGCCCCAGTTGCCTGTCTCCAAGCCCTTCCAGAGGGCCCCGGTTGCCTGTCTCCAAGCCCTTCCAGAGGGCCCCGGTTGCCTGTCTCCAAGCCCTTCCAGAGGGCCGCGGTTGCCTGTCTCCAAGCCCTTCCAGAGGGCCCCGGTTGCCTGTCTCCAAGCCCTTCCAGAGGGCCCCGGTTGTGTGTCTCCAAGCCCTTCCAGAGGGCCCCGGTTGTGTGTCTCCAAGCCCTTCCAGAGGGACCCGGTTGCAGGGCCCCGGTTGCGTGTCTCCAAGCCCCTCCAGAGGGCCCCAGTTGCGTGTCTCCAAGCCCCTCCAGAGGGCCCCAGTTGCGTATCTCCAAGCCCCTCCAGAGGGCCCCAGTTGCGTGTCTCCAAGCCCCTCCAGAGGGCCCCAGTTGCGTGTCTCCAAGCCCCTCCAGAGGGCCCCGGTTGTGTGTCTCCAAGCCCTTCCAGAGGGCCCCGGTTGCAGGGCCCCGGTTGCGTGTCTCCAAGCCCCTCCAGAGGGCCCCGGTTGCGTGTCTCCAAGCCCCTCCAGAGGGCCCCGGTTGCGTGTCTCCAAGCCACTCCAGAGGGCCCCGGTTGCGTGTCTCCAAGCCACTCCAGAGGGCCCCGGTTGCGTGTCTCCAAGCCACTCCAGAGGGCCCCGGTTGTGTGTCTCCAAGCCCTTCCAGAGGGCCCCGGTTGCGTGTCTCCAAGCCCTTCCAGAGGGCCCCGGTTGCGTGTCTCCAAGCCCTTCCAGAGGGCCCCGGTTGCGTGTCTCCAAGCCCTTCCAGAGGGCCCCGGTTGCGTGTCTCCAAGCCCTTCCAGAGGGCCCCGGTTGCGTGTCTCCAAGCCCTTCCAGAGGGCCCCGGTTGCGTGTCTCCAAGCCCTTCCAGAGGGCCCCAGTTGCGTGTCTCCAAGCCCTTCCAGAGGGCCTTCTGACCATCACTGCACCCTCCCTCCTGTCAGATGATGGGGGTGTTGCAGTGCCTTTTTTTCCTCCTCCAGCCCAGGGGAGCAGTGGCCAGCAGGGTTGTCTGTGCCTGTGTGCCCAATGCTGTTTGGAGTTATATGAGCTTGTGTCATGCAGCCCAGGACTTGCAAGGTGGTTCTTGCATTGAAGGGAAGCCGCTGCACTGGTGGAGGCTTGCCACATGTGATCTGCGGGTCCTGGCCACTCCACATTCTCAGAATTCTGCTGCTCTGTGCAACATGGAGAAAGCAGAAACTGTTGGCTGCTACAGCAGAAGCAGGTGCCTCATCTCATGCACTAGCCAGGCCCAGGTAAGTGGGGCACAGTGGTGCCTTTTGGTTATCCTTACTATTGGGATTACTTGTGTGTGGTTTATTGTGCCTTCCTCTCTAGGTGTCAGGGTAAAGGAAGCCTGCTGCTGAAGTGCGCTACAGCTTGGGGGCAGCTTTGCATTGGTGAAAGTTCTCGGAGCTCCTTCCTCTCTCATCTATTTGAAGTTAATTGACCTTGCATGGGGAGCTTGGGTGGTCACATGGTGGGTGTGGGTCAATTGTTGCTGGAGCCCACTTAAAATGGGATTGTATTTGTTTCCCTTTGTTATTGTTTAAGGTTAAAGCAAATGGAGCTCTCCTGATAAAAGGAAATTAAGAAAAAAGCCACTTCTAGTAGAACTACAAGCAAAACCTTCTTTTTGTATAGAGTAAGCCCATCAGGGGTGCCCGTGTCCAGCCTATCAGGGGTGCCCGTGTCAGCCCTTCCAGAGTGCCCGGGTGCCCGTCTCCATGCCCTTCCAGGGTGCCCATGTCAGCCCTTCCAGAGTGCCCAGGTGCCCGTCTCCATGCCCTTCCAGAGTGCCCGGGCGCCCGTCTCCATGCCCTTCCAGAGTGCCCGGGCGCCCGTCTCCATGCCCTTCCAGAGTGCCCGGGTGCCGGTCTCCATGCCCTTCCAGAGTGCCCGGGTGCCGGTCTCCATGCCCTTCCAGAGTGCCCGGGTGCCGGTCTCCATGCCCTTCCAGAGTGCCCGGGTGCCGGTCTCCATGCCCTTCCAGAGTGCCCGGGTGCCGCTCTCCATGCCCTTCCAGAGGGCCCCGGTTGCGTGTCTCCAAGCCCTTCCAGAGTGCCCCGGTTGCGTGTCTCCAAGCCCTTCCAGAGGGCCCCGGTTGCGTGTCTCCAAGCCAAAGAAACAGGGGTTCCCCTAAATGGGACTTTGAAGGCAAAGTCTCCAAGCCCCTCCAGAGGGCCCCGGTTGTGTGTCTCCAAGCCCTTCCAGAGGGCCCCGGTTGCAGGGCCCCGGTTGCGTGTCTCCAAGCCCCTCCAGAGGGCCCCGGTTGCGTGTCTCCAAGCCCCTCCAGAGGGCCCCGGTTGCGTGTCTCCAAGCCACTCCAGAGGGCCCCGGTTGCGTGTCTCCAAGCCACTCCAGAGGGCCCCGGTTGTGTGTCTCCAAGCCCTTCCAGAGGGCCCCGGTTGCGTGTCTCCAAGCCCTTCCAGAGGGCCCCGGTTGCGTGTCTCCAAGCCCTTCCAGAGGGCCCCGGTTGCGTGTCTCCAAGCCCTTCCAGAGGGCCCCGGTTGCGTGTCTCCAAGCCCTTCCAGAGGGCCCCGGTTGCGTGTCTCCAAGCCCTTCCAGAGGGCCCCGGTTGCGTGTCTCCAAGCCCTTCCAGAGGGCCCCGGTTGCGTGTCTCCAAGCCCTTCCAGAGGGCCCCGGTTGCGTGTCTCCAAGCCCTTCCAGAGGGCCCCAGTTGCGTGTCTCCAAGCCCTTCCAGAGGGCCTTCTGACCATCACTGCACCCTCCCTCCTGTCGGATGATGGGGGTGTTGCAGTGCCTTTTTTTCCTCCTCCAGCCCAGGGGAGCAGTGGCCAGCAGGGTTGTCTGTGCCTGTGTGCCCAATGCTGTTTGGAGTTATATGAGCTTGTGTCATGCAGCCCAGGACTTGCAAGGTGGTTCTTGCATTGAAGGGAAGCCGCTGCACTGGTGGAGGCTTGCCACATGTGATCTGCGGGTCCTGGCCACTCCACATTCTCAGAATTCTGCTGCTCTGTGCAACATGGAGAAAGCAGAAACTGTTGGCTGCTACAGCAGAAGCAGGTGCCTCATCTCATGCACTAGCCAGGCCCAGGTAAGTGGGGCACAGTGGTGCCTTTTGGTTATCCTTACTATTGGGATTACTTGTGTGTGGTTTATTGTGCCTTCCTCTCTAGGTGTCAGGGTAAAGGAAGCCTGCTGCTGAAGTGCGCTACAGCTTGGGGGCAGCTTTGCATTGGTGAAAGTTCTCGGAGCTCCTTCCTCTCTCATCTATTTGAAGTTGATTGACCTTGCATGGGGAGCTTGGGTGGTCACATGGTGGGTGTGGGTCAATTGTTGCAGGAGCCCACTTAAAATGGGATTGTATTTGTTTCCCTTTGTTATTGTTTAAGGTTAAAGCAAATGGAGCTCTCCTGATAAAAGGAAATTAAGAAAAAAGCCACTTCTAGTAGAACTACAAGCAAAACCTTCTTTTTGTATAGAGTAAGCCCATCAGGGGTGCCCGTGTCCAGCCTATCAGGGGTGCCCGTGTCAGCCCTTCCAGAGTGCCCGGGTGCCCGTCTCCATGCCCTTCCAGGGTGCCCATGTCAGCCCTTCCAGAGTGCCCAGGTGCCCGTCTCCATGCCCTTCCAGAGTGCCCGGGCGCCCGTCTCCATGCCCTTCCAGAGTGCCCGGGCGCCCGTCTCCATGCCCTTCCAGAGTGCCCGGGTGCCGGTCTCCATGCCCTTCCAGAGTGCCCGGGTGCCGGTCTCCATGCCCTTCCAGAGTGCCCGGGTGCCGGTCTCCATGCCCTTCCAGAGTGCCCGGGTGCCGGTCTCCATGCCCTTCCAGAGTGCCCGGGTGCCGGTCTCCATGCCCTTCCAGAGTGCCCGGGTGCCGCTCTCCATGCCCTTCCAGAGGGCCCCGGTTGCGTGTCTCCAAGCCCTTCCAGAGTGCCCCGGTTGCGTGTCTCCAAGCCCTTCCAGAGGGCCCCGGTTGCGTGTCTCCAAGCCAAAGAAACAGGGGTTCCCCTAAATGGGACTTTGAAGGCACATAAAAATGGTAAAATTGTATATAATAGAAAAGGTAATAAATTTTATTGAATACAAAAAACAATGGGTTTAAAAGACATGTACAAGCATGAAATAGACAGGGGGACAAAACTCATAACGCTAGAACTATGAAACCCGACATGTTTCGAAGCCAAAATGCTTGCTTCTTCTTCAGGGGTGGTTCAAAGCGGTACTAGAGTTAGGTCATAACTGGGCTTTCATTGCATGCACAAAGGTTAAAAACATATGATTGGTGTGGATTTATCTGGCAATGTATGCAGCAGTATAGTTTGTGGATTGATCGAATATTTGGAGCCCCGGAGGATCAGGTCAGGTAGGTGCCCCACAAATAGCTGGGCATCTGAAGTCCTCAAAGGGAGGAGCCAGGAGCAATCCCTTATGGTGTAAACAATCCAATGGAGGTACTGCCGATCTTGAGGATAAAGTTGGAAGGAAATTGGGTGTCCTCTCCACACAGCAACCGGCAGACAAGTGCCCCAGAGGGCCCCGGTTGCGTGTCTCCAAGCCCTTCCAGAGGGCCCCGGTTGCCTGTCTCCATGCCCTTCCAGAGTGCCCGGGTGCCGGTCTCCATGCCCTTCCAGAGTGCCCGGGTGCCGGTCTCCATGCCCTTCCAGAGTGCCCGGGTGCCGGTCTCCATGCCCTTCCAGAGTGCCCGGGTGCCGGTCTCCATGCCCTTCCAGAGTGCCCGGGTGCCGGTCTCCATGCCCTTCCAGAGTGCCTGGGTGCCGGTCTCCATGCCCTTCCAGAGGGCCCCGGTTGCGTGTCTCCATGCCCTTCCAGAGGGCCCCGGTTGCGTGTCTCCATGCCCTTCCAGAGGGCCCCGGTTGCGTGTCTCCAAGCCCTTCCAGAGGGCCCCGGTTGCGTGTCTCCAAGCCCTTCCAGAGGGCCCCGGTTGCGTGTCTCCAAGCCCTTCCAGAGGGCCCCGGTTGCGTGTCTCCAAGCCAAAGAAACAGGGGTTCCCCTAAATGGGACATTGAAGGCACATAAAAATGGTAAAATTGTATATAATAGAAAAGGTAATAAATTTTATTGAATACAAAAAACAATGGGTTAAAAAGACATGTACAAGCATGAAATAGACAGGGGGACAAAACTCATAATGCTAGAACTATGAAACCCGACATGTTTCGAAGCCAAAATGCTTGCTTCTTCTTCAGGGGTGGTTCAAAGCGGTACTAGAGTTAGGTCATAACTGGGCTTTCATTGCATGCACAAAGGTTAAAAACATCTGATTGGTGTGGATTTATCTGGCAATGTATGCAGCAGTATAGTTTGTGGATTGATCGAATATTTGGAACCCCGGAGGATCAGGTCAGGTAGGTGCCCCACAAATAGCTGGGCATCTGAAGTCCTCAAAGGGAGGAGCCAGGAGCAATCCCTTATGGTGTAAACAATCAAATGGAGGTACTGCCGATCTTGAGGATAAAGTTGGAAGGAAATTGGGTGTCCTCTCCACACAGCAACCGGCAGACAAGTGCCCCAGAGGGCCCTGGTTGCGTGTCTCCAAGCCCTTCCAGAGGGCCCTGGTTGCGTGTCTCCAAGCCCTTCCAGAGGGCCCTGGTTGCGTGTCTCCAAGCCCTTCCAGAGGGCCTTCTGACCATAACTGCACCCTCCCTCCTGTCGGATGATGGGGGTGTTGCAGTGCCTTTTATTCCTCCTCAAGCCCAGGGGAGCAGTGGCCAGCAGGGTTGTCTGTGCCTGTGTGCCCGATGCTGTTTGGAGTTATATGAGCTTGTGTCATGCAGCCCAGGACTTGCAAGGTGGTTATTGCAGTGAAGGGAAGCCGCTGCAGTGGTGGATGCTTGCCACATGTGATCTGCGGGTCCTGGCCACTCCGCATTCTCTGAATTCTGCTGCTCTGTGCAACATGGAGAAAGCAGAAACTGTTAGCTGCTACAGCAGAAGCAGGTGCCTCATCTCATGCACTAGCCAGGCCAAGGTAAGGGGAGTAAAGTGGTGCCTTTTGGTTATCCTTACTATTGGGATTACTTGTGTGTGGTTTATTGTGCCTTCCTCTCTAGGTGTCAGGGTAAAGGAAGCCTGCTGCTGAAGTGCGCTACAGCGTGGGGGCAGCTTTGAATTGGTGAAAGTTCTCGGAGCTCCTTCCTCTCGTCTATTTGCGGTTGATTGACCTTGCATGGGGAGCTTGGGTGGTCACATGGCGGGTGTGGGTCAATTGCTGCTGGAGTACACTTAAAATGGGATTGTATTTGTTTCCCTTTGTTATTGTTTAAGGTTAAAGCAAATGGAGCTCTCCTGATAAAAGGAAATTAAGAAAAAAGCCACTTATAGTAGAACTACAAGCAAAACCTTCTTTTTGTATAGAGTAAGCCCATCAGGGGTGACCGTGTCGATCCTATCAGGGGTGCCCGTGTCAGCCCTTCCAGAGTGCCCGGGTGCCCGTCTCCATGCCCTTCCAGGGTGCCCGTGTCAGCCCTTCCAGAGTGCCCGGGTGCCCATCTCCATGCCCTTACAGAGTGCCCGTGTCCCAGTCTCCATGCCCTTACAGAGTGCCCGTGTCCCAGTCTCCATGCCCTTCCAGAGTGCCCGTGTCCCAGTCTCCATGCCCTTCCAGAGTGCCCGTGTCCCAGTCTCCATGCCCTTCCAGAGTGCCCGGGTGCCCGTCTCCATGCCCCTCCAGAGTGCCCGGGTGCCCGTCTCCATGCCCCTCCAGAGTGCCCGGGTGCCCGTCTCCATGCCCTTCCAGAGTGCCCGGTTGCCCGTCTCCATGCCCCTCCAGAGTGCCCGGGTGCCCGTCTCCATGCCCCTCCAGAGTGCCCGGGTGCCCGTCTCCATGCCCCTCCAGAGTGCCCGGGTGCCCGTCTCCATGCCCCTCCAGAGTGCCCGGGTGCTGGTCTCCATGCCCTTCCAGAGTGCCCGGGTGCCAGTCTCCATGCCCTTCCAGAGGGCCCCGGTTGCGTGTCTCCAAGCCAAAGAAACAGGGGTTCCCCTAAATGGGACTTTGAAGGCACATAAAAATGGTAAAATTGTATATAATAGAAAATGTAATAAATTGTATTGAATACAAAAAACAATGGGTTAAAAAGACATGTACAAGCATGAAATGGACAGGGGGACAATACTCATAACGCTAGAAATATGAAACCCGACATGTTTCGAAGCCAAAATGCTTGCTTCTTCTTCAGGTGTGGTTCAAAGCGGTACTAGAGTTAGGTCATAACTGGGCTTTCATTGCATGCACAAAGGTTAAAAACATCTGATTGGTGTGGATTTATCTGGCAATGTATGCAGCAGTATAGTTTGTGGATTGATTGAATATTTGGAACCCCGGAGGATCAGGTCAGGTAGGTGCCCCACAAATAGCTGGGCATCTGAAGTCCTCAAAGGGAGGAGCCAGGAGCAATCCCTTATGGTGTAAACAATCAAATGGAGGTACTGCCGATCTTGAGGATAAAGTTGGAAGGAAATTGGGTGTCCTCTCCACACAGCAACCGGCAGACAAATGCCCCAGAGGGCCCCGGTTGCGTGTCTCCAAGCTCTTCCAGAGGGCCCCGATTGCGTGTCTCCAAGCCCTTCCAGAGGGCCCCGGTTGCCTGTCTCCAAGCCCTTCCAGAGGGCCCCGGTTGCCTGTCTCCAAGCCCTTCCAGAGGGCCCCGGTTGCCTGTCTCCAAGCCCTTCCAGAGGGCCCCGGTTGCCTGTCTCCAAGCCCTTCCAGAGGGCCCCGGTTGCCTGTCTCCAAGCCCTTCCAGAGGGCCCCGGCTGCGTGTCTCCAAGCCCTTCCAGAGGGCCTTCTGACCATCACTGCACCCTCCCTCCTGTCGGATGATGTGGGTGTTGCAGTGCCTTTTTTTCCTCCTCCAGCCCAAGGGAGCAGTGGCCAGCAGGGTTGTCTGTGCCTGTGTGCCCGATGCGGTTTGGAGTTATATGAGCTTGTGTCATGCAGCCCAGGACTTGCAAGGTGGTTATTGCAGTGGTGGAGGCTTGCCACATGTGATCTGCGGGTCCTGGCCACTACGCATTCTCAGAATTCTGCTGCTCTGTGCAACATGGAGAAAGCAGAAACTGTTAGCTGCTTTAGCAGAAGCAGGTGCCTCATCTCATGCACTAGCCAGGCCCAGGTAAGGGGGGTACAGTGGTGCCTTTTGGTTATCCTTACTATTGGGATTACTTGTGTGTGGTTTATTGTGCCTTCCTCTCTAGGTGTCAGGGTAAAGGAAGCCTGCTGCTGAAGTGCGCTACAGCTTGGGGGAAGCTTTGCATTGGTGAAAGTTCTCGGAGCTCCTTCCTCTCTTGTCTATTTGCGGTTGATTGACCTTGCATGGGGAGCTTGGGTGGTCACATGGCGGGTGTGGGTCAATTGTTGCTGGAGCCCACTTAAAATGGGATTGTATTTGTTACCCTTTGTTATTGTTTAATGTTAAAGCAAATAGAGCTCTCCTGATAAAAGGAAGTGAAGAAAAAAGCCACTTATAGTGCCCGTCTCCATGCCCTTCCAGAGTGCCCGGGTGCCTGTCTCCATGCCCTTCCAGAGTGCCCGGGTGCCGGTCTCCATGCCCTTCCAGAGTGCCCGGGTGCCGGTCTCCATGCCCTTCCAGAGTGCCCGGGTGCCGGTCTCCATGCCCTTCCAGAGTGCCCGGGTGCCGGTCTCCATGCCCTTCCAGAGTGCCCGGGTGCCGGTCTCCATGCCCTTCCAGAGTGCCCGGGTGCCGGTCTCCATGGCCTTCCAGAGTGCCCGGGTGCCGGTCTCCATGGCCTTCCAGAGTGCCCGGGTGCCGGTCTCCATGGCCTTCCAGAGTGCCCGGGTGCCGGTCTCCATGGCCTTCCAGAGTGCCCGGGTGCCGGTCTCCATGCCCTTCCAGAGTGCCCGGGTGCCGGTCTCCATGCCCTTCCAGAGTGCCCGGGTGCCGGTCTCCATGCCCTTCCAGAGTGCCCGGGTGCCTGTGGTATGGGTCTGCACTTGAAGCCCCCTGTGTCAATAAGGTTGACCATCGCTGCCTTAAATAATGCTCTTAAAAAGCTGGGGGTCTATTGGATTCAAGCTTCTGGTTCATGTGGTCTCTTCTTCCATTCAGCTCTTTCTGCAGTTCATCCATGGACCATGGCTGGAAGGTGTGTGTGCATGGACTTAAGAAGCATTGAACAAATATTGGCATTGAGCTCTTTGTTTTCATTCAGCATCAGGAATAATTAACCTTTTACACTTCCCCATTCGTCTATCAGGACTGCACCTGGAGAGAGTTGCTGAACCCAAATTCCCAGGAAACACCACAGCAAGCCTTTAAGTTCTACCTCTTCCACCATGCCCTTCTGTTATGGTGTTTCCTCCACTATGGAGGCACTGCAGGCAACTTTTTTAGTGGGGGCTATGCTCTCACTGAAGGGGGAGGGGGGGAGTGTTTTTTTACCCAGGTTTTTTTCTGTTCATCCCAGCACCCCCCTCCTGTCGGATGATGGATGTGTTGCAGTGCCTTTTTTCCTCCACCAGCCCAGGGGAGCAGTGGCCAGCAGAGTTGTCTGTGCCTGTTTGCCCGACGCTGTTCGGAGTTATATGGGCTTGTGTCATGCAGCCCAGGACTTACAAGGTGGTTCCTGCAGTGCAGGGAAGCCGCTGTAGTAGTGGAGGCTTGCCACATGTGAGCTCCGGGACCTGGCCACACCACATTCTCAGCATTCCGCGGCACTGTGCAACATGTAGAAACCAGAAACTGTTGGCTGCTACGGCAGAAGCAGGTGCCTCATCTCATTCACTAGCCAGGCCCAGGTAAGGGGGGTACAGTGTTCCTTTCGGTTATCCTTACTATTGGGATTTTTTGTGTGTGGTTTATTGTGCCTTCATCTTTGGGTGTCAGGGTGATGGAAGCCTGCTGTTGAAGTGCGCTACAGATGGGGGGCTACTCTGCATTGGTGAAGGTTTTCAGAGCTCCTTCCTTTCTCCTCTATTTGCGGTTGTTTGACCTTGCATGGGGAGCAAGGGTGGTCACATGGCTGGAGCCCACTTAAAATGGGATTGTATTTGTTTCCCTGTGTTTAAGGTTAAAGCAAATAGAGCTCTCCTGATAAAAGGAAGTGCCCTTCCTGGAAAAAGCCACTTAAAATAGAACTACAAGTAAAACTTTCTTTATGTATAGAGTAAAGGGGGGGGGTTAACCTCAATCAGATATTGATTCGCCATCTGTCCCATAACCGAGATTTTCCTTCACTTCCTGTCCCATAGCCAAACAGGAAGGGAAAAGAAATTCCTGCAGATTGAGGGACCTCCTTGGGGACAGCCAGGTCACCAAAAAAAGGTGTCCCTATTGGAATATTTCCCTTTTATTTCTTTTATGGGGACCACCCAAACTTTTTTTACTTTCAATGATACCACCTGTGTCCAGCCCCTCAGAGGGCCCGGTTGCCTTTGTCCAGCCCATCAGAGGGCCCGGGTGCCGCCTGTGTCCATCCCGTCGGAGGGCCTGGGTGCCGCCTGTGTCCAGCCCGTTGGAGGGCCTGGGTGCCGCCTGTGTCCAGCCCGTCGGAGGGCCCGGGTGCTGCCTGTGTCCAGCCCGTCGGAGGGCCCGGGGGGTGCCTGTGTCCAGCCCGCCAGAGGGCGCCCGGGTGCCTTTTGTCCAGCCCGCCAGAGGGCGCCCGGGTGCCTGTGTCCAGCCCGCCAGAGGGCGCCCGGGTGCCTGTGTCCAGCCCGCCAGAGGGCGCCTGGGTGCCTGTGTCCAGCCCGCCAGAGGGCGTCCGGGTGCCTGTGTCCAGCCTGCCAGAGGGCGCCGGGTGCCTGTCTGCAGCCCATGCCTCAAAGATTGTGTTAGGGTGTTTGCTTTCCAAAATGGGGTCATTTTGTGGGTGTTTCCATTGTCCTGGTCCTCCAGGGCCTTCAAAAGTGTGATTGTTTGTAATGAAATTAGATGTGCAATTCTCCTAGAACGCCTGAAGGTGCTACTTGGATGTTGGGCCTCTCACACCTGGTATCGCCTTACTCCGGAGGAGTAGCAGAATGTATTTTGGGGTGTAATTTTTGCTGTGTACATGCTATGTGTTAGGAATATCTTTAAAATTGACAGCTTTGTGTAGATAAAATAAATAAATAAAAAATGTTTATTTTTCTTTCCACATTTTCTAAAAATTTGTGGAAAAAAATGACATAGAGAAAAGACTCATAATGCCTCATAGAGTATACATTGGGGTGTTTTTCAAATGGGGTCATTTTGTTGGTAATTCGATTGTCCTGGTGCTCCAGGGCCTTCAAAGTGTGTTGGGTCGTTATGAAATTGCGTGTAATTTATGCTCCTAGAACACCTGACGGTGCTCTTTGCATGTTGGGCCTCTGTATGTGGCCAGGCTGTGTAAAAGTCTCACACGTGGTATTGCCATATTCAGGAGGAGTAGCAGAATGTATTTTGGGGTGTAATTGCAAGTATGCCTATACTGTGTGTGAGAAATAACTTGTTATTACAATTTTGTGTAAAAAATAAAGTATTTATTTCCTCAAGAATTGTGGGAAAGAATTACAACTCCAAAAATCTCACTATGCCTCTTACTAAATACCCTGGAATGTCTACTTTCCAAAAAGGGGTCATTTTACTGTCCTAACATTTCAGGGCCTCAAGAAATTAGATGGGCCCATCGGTACATCTGATGTGATTAAGGTGTGATCAATTTTTAATGATTGGCACCATAGACTCTATAAGGCCCCTTTCACACAGACGGACCGTTCAAATCCGCCTGTCAGTTGTTTTTGTGGATTTGAACGGACACCCCATGCATCTCTATGGGGCATCGGGTGTCAGCGGAGACATGTCCGCTGACATCCCATCAGATCCATCAAATCTGGACGGATGGAAACCCTATTTTCCATCCGTCGATCGGATGGGATCGAATGAGAATGGACCGACGGTCCGTTCCCATCCAATTCCCCCATAGAGATGCATAGGGACCTGACAGCTGTATCTCCGCACACAGCGCGGAGAACAGCTGTCATCCGGCTGCTCAGCGGGGGATCGACGGATCGATCCCCCGCTGAGATAAACGGAGTCCGTTTGACGGAATCCTAGTGTAAAAGAACCCTAACTGTCACACATAATAATACCCAGTAATTTTGGGTTATTTTTACCAAAGATATGTAGCAGTTCAAATTTATGAGAAAAAAAAATTACTTATTTGCAAAATGTTATAATGGAAACTAAATAAAAATGTTTTTTTTTTCTACATTTTCGCTCTTATTTTACTTTTTTCGCAAAAAAATTAATTACTCAGTGGTGATTAAATACCACCAAAAGAAAGCGCTATTTGTGTGAAAACGGATAAAAAATTTGGGTACAGCGTTGCATGACTGAGTAATTGTCATTCAAAGTGTGAGAGCGCTGAAAGCTGAAAATTGGCCTGGGCAGGGGGTGAGAGTGCCCTTGTATTCAAGTGGTTAAATAAGAGTTGCTTGTTCAATATTACTTCTGTAACTTTACCATCTGAGACTAAAATGCTGTCTTGCAGTGCATGAAAATGTTTAAATGCAAACAAAGCAATACATGTTCTTTTTGGTTGGCTAGAATTTCATGTGTCAAGGCATCTTGCGGTTTTGATAGAAGTAACATAAGAAAACATGGAGGCTTCCCTCATGGGTTTATTCAACTGGAGACTGCTGATTCTCTTGAAAAACTAAAACTTGCTATAGATGGATCACAATTCATGCAGTTCAGCAGGGACTGGGCTGCATTTTCAGCTAATCTATGGCTGTTCCTATTCCAGAAATGTAGATCTAATGGTAAGACTTCTCTCGAGCCAGCTTGTTCCTTTCAATAAGTGATGATCAGTGTAATCTGACAGCGGAGGAGTCTAAAATACATTAACAAAATTGGAAGGACATCTCCTTCCACCTTGTGTGGATGGGGAAATCTGTTCAGTTAAACAGTTCCATGTATGGCCAGCCTTAAAGTAACTAAACTGTGACATGTATTCAGAAAGAGTTGTAACTTCCTTAAGCTGGCCATACATGGATTAAAATGTGGCTGGTTCAGCAGGGCCCAGCTGAATTTCGATCCATGTGTGGCCAATGTGGTTTACAGAAGTCAGTATATTCCCGCTCGATCAGTGCAGTAGGCTGCAGAGCTGATCTGTATATTTTGACAGCAGGGGAGTCTCCTCGCTGTCAGAATACAATGCCACAGCAGGGAAGCCAGATTTATTATAACAACCATGCAGCAAGCATTTTAGGTTCAAGGCGAAAGTCTTTCTCATGAAATGGTTTACATTTTGTGTTTTTAACCCAAATCTCATATTTCATTATCTCTGAAAACATAGGCATGATGCCGTTGTAAATTTTATCTTTTCCATTAATAGGTGGAAACAATGAACAGCAAAGTGAGAAGCCATGAACACTCCAAGCAAAATGGTAAGCCATGAACACTCCAAGCAAGATGAAATCCCTTTCCTGCGGCATTGGCGGATGGTGGGTATCAATGTAACTCATGGCTTGGGTTAGCCTCTCAATTTTGTGGACTGAAAAATATTTAATGTTTTATGCTGAGTAAGGAAGGAGATGAACTGAGTTATGAGCTTTCATTCTAACTCGTTGCTTGGGTTTAGCCACTCAGTTTTGTGGACCCAAAGCTTAACATACTTTTATTATGCCATTATTATGCCATTAATTGTTGCTCATTTATATGCCCACCCTGGAGCAGTGTAGAATGCATTGCAAATGATTTCCCCTTGCGCATATGCTCTTTGTGGTCCCAACAAAGCAGAGTTCATAGGCAATGCATATAGTGATTGGCTGCTTTAATAGAGCCGTGTTTCATTCATCTGAAATGCAAATGATATGTTGTGTAATCAAGCCCTCTCTAGCATTGTTTGTATACAATGCCAGTAATTCCCCTTCCCTGCTGATTTATGCCCAGCCTCTTTCTAAATCTCTTTGCGGATCAGAATGAGCAGCATGGTTGGGCTCTGGCAAGACTTTGCTGTTTGGGTTAGTTTGGTAAATTGGTAAGCATACAATTTAGTCGTTGGAATATGCAACCTATGTTGTTTTTTATATTTAGAGGAAAATCTAGGAGGATCATGGGATATAAGGAAAGGGTACACACTTTTTTTTTTCCTGCAATAATATGTGCATTTTACGATTTTTTTTTTTTTTTTTTTCCACCCTCAAGGTTAAACTTCGCTTTTAATTGTATGTGCGTCCCTTTGGTGGTGTGGGTCTGCACTTGAAACCCCCTGTGTCAAGAAAGTTGACCACCACTGCCTTAAATAATGTTCTTAAAAAGCTGGGGGTCTATTGGATTCAAGCTTCTGGTCCATGTGGTCTTTTCCTCCATTCAGCTCTTTAATAGGTTTCTGCAGTTCATCCATGGACCTCCTATGGTTGGAAGTGGTGTGTGTAAGGACTTAGAAGCATTGAACCAAATTTTGCACTTAGCTCTCCTTTGTTTTCATCCAGCATCGGGTATAATTAACCTTTTACACTTTCCCCAATCATCTTTCACGACTGCACCTGGAGAGAGAGTTGCTCCACCCAAATTCCCAGGAAACACTATAGCAAGCCTTTTTGTTCTACCCCTTCCACCATGCCCTCGGTTATGGTGTTTCCTCCACTATGGAGGCACTGCAGGCAACTGTTGTAGTGGGGGCTATGCTCTCACTGGAGGGGGTGGGGGGGGGAGAGTGGTGGCCTTACACAGGGTTGTTTCTGATTTTCTGTTCATCCCAGCACCCCCCTCCTGTTGGATGATGGGATTGTTGCAGTGCCTTTTTTCCTCCACCAGCCCAGGGGAGCAGTGGCCAGCCGGATTGTCTGTGCCTGTGTGCCCGAAGCTGTGTGAAGTTATGTGAGCTGGTGTCATGCAGCCCAGGACTTACAAGGTGGTTGCTGCAGTGCAGGGAAGCCGCTATAGTGGTGGAGGCTTGCCACATGTGAGCTCCAGGTCCTAGTCACTCCACATTCTCAGTTTTCCGCTGCACTGTGCAACATGGAGAAAGCAGAAACTGCTGGCTGCTACAGCGTAAGCAGGTGCCTCATCTCATGCACTAGCCAGGCCCAGGTAAGCGGGGTACAATGGTGCCTTTTGGTTATCCTTACTATTGAGCTTTTTTGTGTGTGAAATTGTGCCTTCCTCTCTGGGTGTCAGGGTAAAGGAAGCCTGCTGCTGAAGTGCGCTACAGCTTGGGGGTTGCTCTGCATTGGTGAAGGTTCTTGGAGTTCCTTCCTCTCTCCTCTGTTTGCGGTTGTTTGACCTTGCATGGGGAGCTTGGGTGGTCACATGGTGGGTGTGGGCCAATTCTTGCTGGAGCCCACTTAAAATTGAATTTTATTTGTTTCCCTGTGTTATTGTTTAAGGTTAAAACAAATAGAGATTACCTGATTAAAATGAAGTGCCCTTCCTGGAAAAAGCCACTTAAAGTATAACTACAAGTAAAACTTTATTTCTCTGTCGCTCATTGACAGACGTAGTCTTCTTGATTCACAAGAACTGGGTTATGTTGTCTCTGCAGGAGTAGGACTAGGCAGAAAGAAAAAACGTTCTGGCTCCACCCTGGGGGCAGTCCCAGAGGGTATATCCTCCCTCTCTCTGCTACAAGGCATCAGTTTTTTCTGTCTAGTCAGGAGTAAGGACCTAAGTTCCTTGCTGGGATCTCTGGTCCTGGCAAGATTTTTTTTTTTTAGAAAAAATATTTTTTAGGTAGTTTTTTCTCCAGTGTTTTTTCCTGTGAGATCTTCAAGCAAATACGCCGGACTGGGCGACACTAGTGGTCACCCCAGCCGGCCTACGAGCGCGCGCAGACCATTGCATTGCGCTTGGTCGGCCGCGACACATTCAAGTAAGTATGCAGGGCCGGGTGACGGGCTGGATGTTGAGATCCAGTGGTCACCCCGGTTTCTGCCTACGAGCGCGTGCAGACCAGAGCTCCGCGCTGGGTCGGCCGCGACGGAGTCCCATTGGAGGGACTGACCTTGCGAGTTAAAAGTCTCGCTTGGACACCAGGAACCATAGAGTCGAGGCGTCCGGAGTGGTCCACAACCCCCCACCCCGGTGGAGAGGGTATTGTGAAGAGAGGGTGCCTGTCGGTTCGGTATGGTGAGTAAACGTTCCCTTTTTTCCTCGTTATGAGGCAGTATGAATTATGGGCCCCTCCATACATGGTCAGTATCTGTCTGACACTAAAAGTCCCCCTTGTAAATACAGCATGTGTTTGGTGGGAAGTGGACTTGGTTTGAGAGCTAACACTCTACCCAGCAGACTGTAGTATTACAGCAGACATAGAAGGTATAATCCTACCTTAATTGTAGTGTACCTCCTGCAGATCGATAAACCGCCATTTAGCAGAGATGCAGGTGGATGTGCTGGGAAAAACGATTTCGGCAGTCCGCCGCCATTTTGTCATAGACCGGGTGCATGAATGTCCTCAGATCACGCCGACCGCCATGTTTTTGGAGTCTATTGTCTCCTGTATGGGGGCGGCCATGTTTGAGCCCAGCTACCTCGTGGAGAGCTGGGAACGCCGGAAGGCGTACACAGGGGGCGGAGCCACGTCCTTCTACCCGGGAAAACTAACACAGCTCTTTCCAGTCTGTAAAAGACAGACGCTGACTGCAGTTGGTTGGAAACTTCTCTGCATCGGGTGGTGAGCCTTGAGGGTCCCTCTCTCTCTCTGTGGGGATCGAGAAGTAGGTACTCTTGAGGGGAGCTGTTGCGCTAGGGGGATACACATAAAAAAAAAAAAAAGTTTTTGTTTTTTCTGGCAGAGGTGTCCTGAATTAACATGGACCCTGCCACTCATGTATCTCCACCGGATCCCCTCGAGGTGTCTGCAGGATCCTCCAGCACCCCACTAACGGTTGAATCAGTCAGCTATTATGGAAACTTTTGTGTCCCGGGTGGAAGTGGCTTGTCAGGGACAGGGCGCAAGAAAGCGACCCCCGCCTAACCCCTTATTATCTGAAACTTCGGATTCAGAATCTGAGCCTATTTCTGCAGTTGCAGGTACTTCATCTGGGATTGGTGTCTCGGGTACTGTCTCTTCAGAGGAGGATGTTTCAGCATCAGCCATAGCCCGAGAGGAAGCGTTGGTAAACGCACTCATTGTATCTGTTCAAGAAACCTTAAGATTACAGGGTATTCCGTCGGAAATAGCTGAAACTGAAATCCCCTTTGGGACTAAAAAACGCATCAAAGTAGCGAAGGTTTTTCCATTGCCCAAATGTTTTGGCAATCCAATCAAAGAAGAATGGAGTCTGCCAAAACGCACTTCTGCTATTTCTAAACGCATTAACAGGCGTTATCCGTTTGAGGAAACCCTCATTAAGAAATGGACAGAACCACCTGTGGTGGATTCACCAATTGCTAGATTGAATAAAGCCACGGTTATTCCTTTAGAAGACGCTCCGTCTTTTAAAGATCCAGTGGATCGCAAGATAGAAGCTATGTCTCGCACCATGTTTTCCTTGATTGGATCAGCTTTCAGACCAATAATTGCTATTGGACTGGTTTCACAGACTGTAACTGAATGGACCAAGTGGTTGCGCCGGGACTTAGAAGAAGTCCCTCAGGTGGTATCAGATTTGTTGGAACAAATGATACAGGGGTTACAGTTTGTGTGTGATGCGGCGTTAGACGCCACTCCATTATTGGCGCGAGCATCAGTTTCAGCAGTGGTTCTCAGGCGTACACTGTGGCTAAAAGGTTGGTTAGCCGACCAAGGTTCCAAAAAAGCATTGGCTAATATCCCCTTTTTAGGAGAGCGTCTATTTGGAGCCAACTTAGATGAGATCATTAAGGATCTCACGGGAGGAAAGAGCACCTTTTTACTGCAAAATGTTAAAGGTAAAGGACCTCGTCAAAGACGAGGGCCTTCTTTCTCTGCTCACAAAAAGTTTTTTCGTCCCGCGGGTGAAAAAATTAAGTCCTCCAAAGCTCCTTCAGGAGGCTTCAGGGGACGTTGGTCGGGCAAGCAAAAGCCCGCCCCCTCCAGACCTGAAGATAAATCGTCCAAAGCCTGAAGGTGCGCCCCCACCCATAACTGGGGTGGGGGGACGTCTTCACCGGTTCCCGGATCCATGGCTTTCCAGAATCCCGGACAAGTGGGTTTGCGAAGTCATAAGGTCAGGGTACAAGATCGAGTTTCGATCTCTCCCACCGGCGCGATTCTTTCCTTCCAATATCCGACTATCCCCGGATCGTCTAGAAGATCTACGGAGAGCAGTCACGGATTTACTACAACAAGGAGTGGTAGTCCACGTTCCTTGGACAGAACGTTTTCAGGGGTTTTATTCAAACCTATTTACAATACCCAGGAAAGAGGGCAAAGTGCGTCCAATTCTGGACTTAAGGGCACTCAATTCCTTTCTCAACATAAGAAAATTCAAGATGGAATCCATTCGCACAGTAGCAGCCTTCCTGCATCCAGGGGATGTCCTAGCGTCCATAGACATCAAGGACGCCTATCTTCACATTCCCATTTTCGCAGGACATCAGCGGTTTCTACGCTTTTCCGTAGAAGAGAACCACTATCAGTTTGTGGCGTTACCTTTCGGTCTCGCCACGGCTCCTCGGGTCTTCACGAAGGTGTTGGCCCCAATGAGGCATATCGATTCTAGGTTACCTAGACGATCTCCTATTTCATGCAGAGTCTCCTCAGACCCTGCTACAAAACATAGAAATTACTATAATTTCTTTACAGGAATTCGGGTGGCTGGTGAACCAGCAAAAGTCATTTCTGGTTCCCACCCAGAGGCTCGAATATCTGGGTCTAATTCTAGACACAGTCAGGACAAGAGTTTTCCTTCCGGTAGGGAAACTCCGGAAGATTCAATCAGCAGTCCAGTTGTTACTATCCAACAGCTGGTCTTCTCTTCGAACTTGCATGAGGGTTCTGGGGTTGATGGTGGCTTCCTTCGAAGCAGTCCCATACCCGAATTCTTCAGCAAGAGATTCTTCTCAGATGGAATTGGAATCCGGAATCCCTGGACAATCGGATCCGATTGAGCAAACAGACCAGAGAGTCTCTGGTCTGGTGGCTTCGGTCTCCGATGCTCAGCCAGGGAAAGTCATTTCTGCCAATATATTGGACGATAGTGACCACGGATGCCAGTCTATCCGGATGGGGAGGAATTCTCGGTCAGTTATCTGTCCAGGGACTTTGGTCCCCGGAAGAATCCAGGTTGCCGATAAATGTATTGGAACTGAGAGCAATCAGACTTTGTCTGATTCACTGGACCGAGCAGCTCCAGGGCAGCCCGGTTCGGATCCAGTCGGACAACGCCACGGCTGTGGCTTATGTCAATCACCAGGGGGGCACCAAGAGTGTCCGAGCGGCCAAGGAAGTGGCTTGCATTCTTCGCTGGGCGGAACGTTTTGTTCCAGCGATCTCTGCGGTGTTCATTCCGGGGGTGGAAAATTGGCAGGCAGATTATCTCAGCCGTCAGACTCTGGATCAGGGGGAATGGTCCCTCCATCCAGAAGTTTTCCACCAGTTGTGCCTACGTTGGGGCACCCCGGATGTGGATCTGTTGGCATCACGATTCAACAGGAAAGTACAGAGATTCGTGGCTCGCTCCCGCGATCCTCTAGCAGAGACCGCAGACGCACTGATCGCCCCGTGGGGGCAATACCAGCTAATGTATGCCTTCCCTCCTCTCGGGTTACTGCCAAGACTTCTTCGCAGGATAGAGGAGGAAGGAATTCCAGTAATCCTGGTAGCTCCGGACTGGCCTCGCCGAGCGTGGTACGCCGACTCGGTCAGACTGGTGGCGGACGTCCCGTGGAGACTTCCCCTCAGGGAGGACCTACTGTCTCAGGGACCGATCTTCCATCCTGCTTTACGATCGCTGGCTTTAACGGCCTGGCTATTGAGACCCAGGTGCTGAAGGACAAGGGATTGTCAGCTTCAGTTATTCCTACTTTAGTTAAAGCAAGGAAAGCGACTTCCAGAAAGATTTATCATCGCACATGGAAGTCCTACATTGCATGGTGTGAACCTCTGGGGTTCCGTCCACGGTCTTATTCGGTTAGTCGAATATTAGCTTTTCTGCAACAAGGGGTTGAGCAGAAACTGGCCTTGAGTACTATCAAGGGTCAGGTCTCAGCATTAGCTATCTTCTTTCAGAAGCCTTTGGCTACTCATTCCTTGGTGCGGAATTTCATCCAGGGGGTGCGACATCTGGCTCCGCCAGTGCGCGCGCCGTTACCACCCTGGGATCTTAATTTAGTATTGTCAGTTCTTCAGAAACCTCCCTTTGAAGATATTAGGGAGATTCCTCTACCTACGTTGTCCCAGAAGGTGGCCTTCTTGGTGGCTATCACTTCTGCACGCAGGGTGTCAGAACTGGCCGCATTATCTTGTCGTTCCCCATATCTGGGGGTTCATAGAGATAAGGTGGTTCTTCGTCCGAATCCATCCTTCCTACCAAAAGTGGTTTCAGAATTTCATCTGAATGAAGAAATTGTATTACCTTCCCTGTGTCCTAAGCCCAGTCATCCTCGGGAGTTTGCTTTACACTCCTTGGATGTGGTCCGGGCGATCAGGGTATACTTGAAAACGACAGACTCGTTTCGCAAGACAGATTCACTTTTTGTGATCCCGGATGGACCCAAAAAGGGGTTGCCTGCATTTGCCACGACTATTTCCAAATGGATCAGACAGACGGTGGTACAGGCTTATTCTATTAAGGGTCGGGAGCCCCCGTTCCCTGTTAAGGCGCACTCCACTCGGGCACTTAGTGCGTCATGGGCCTTTCGCCATCAGGCGTCAGTGGTCCAGGTGTGCAAGGCGGCTACCTGGTCGTCGGTGCATACCTTTACAAAACATTATAAAGTTGATGTAATGGCATCGTCTGATGCCTCGTTTGGCCGCAAGGTTTTGCAGGCCGCCATTTGAGGAGACCAGTGGTCTACCTCGAGGGTTTTTTTTTTCCGTTGGAATTTTTATTTGAGTCTCATTCTTTGTTTATAATGAGCCTTTAAAACTTCTAGTTTGGCACCGGTTGGGCCTTCTAGATTGGATTTTGATTTCTGTCAATCCCAGCCCTCATTTGTGGCACTGCTTCTGGATGTCCCAGTTCTTGTGAATCAAGAAGACTACGTCTGTCAATGAGCGACAGAGAAAATCGGATTTTTGTAAGATCTTACCGTAAAATCCTTTTCTCTTAGCTCATTGACAGACGTAGTACCCGCCCCTCTATCATTGAGTTGGGTTGGGTTAAATTCTCTGTTGCTGCTTTGTGACAGAACTGATGCCTTGTAGCAGAGAGAGGGAGGATATACCCTCTGGGGCTGCCCCTAGGGTGGAGCCAGAACGTTTTTTCTTTCTGCCTAGTCCTACTCCTGCGGAGACAACATAACCCAGTTCTTGTGAATCAAGAAGACTACATCTGTCAATGAGCTAAGAGAAAAGGATTTTATGGTAAGATCTTACAAAAATCCGATTTTTTGTATAGAGTAAGGGGGGGGGGGTTATATCCTCAGTCAGATATTTTTTCACCATCTGTCCCATTGCTGATGTTTTCCTTCACTTCGTGTCCCATAGCCAAACAGGAAGTTAGAAGAAATCCCTGCAGATTGAGGGATTTCCTTGGGAACCGCCAGGTCACCAGAACTAGTGTCCCCATTGGAATATTTCCCCTCTATTTCTTTTATGGGGACAACCCAAACTTTGGGATTTTTTTACTTTCACTGATACCACCTATCTCCAGCCCATCAGAGTGCCCAGTTGCCTGTCTCCAGCCAAGAGCATGTAACTATTTTAAGCAAATAAAATGCATGTAAAAAGGCAATTGTTCTCCTTTCATCCTTCCAGGACGGCCTACAATTGGGAGATTGTGGCTCCGCCTCACAGGAAACACAACTAATTTGCAGCTGTTTAAAAGGGTCCCACCCATCCTTAGCTCCAGTTCAGTTGGGTTTCCAACCTCACATCGAAACGTTTGTTTTTTTTTAACTAACCTGAGGCAAATAGCTGGCCAAGACGGTACCCCTGGAAGGCAGCTTCGGTCGGCCTAATAGCAGGTTCCTCCCTAGCTGTGTCCTTTGGAAAAATGAGCTTTCAGGTCACCAAACATACCAGGTAGTGCGGTTTGCCTCGTGGAAGGTCCCTCATACCTGAAGTCCTGCTAGTCTCTGAAGGAAGTCTCCTCCATTCACTTCGTTGGGTGGTAAGGATTTCGAATTTCCCGCCGAGCGGTGAGCCCCAAGCCTCGCTATGGAGACAGGAAGTTCCGGCGGAAGGGGCGGAGCGGCTGACTCCCGGAAGAAACCCAGCGTGGAGGAGACGCCGGATCGGAGCGAACTCGGTGATACCATGACTGACTCTCCGACTCCGAGAGGACGAAAGCCCCAAAAAGAGACACAAGCAGCCGCAGTCCTCACAGGGGAGAAAGCGGCAACGCAGGTGGCGACAGGATCGGGTAAGTGATACCGATGGTGGCCCACTGCTGTCTATTTGGACAGGTATGCCATGCCATGCTTTTCCTGTATGTTGCCGTAGTGATAGGCAAGAAGATTATGTTGATTCATGGTGTCCTCTCTTCTTGTTTTTTCATGTGTTGTCACAGGTACACCACCGGCACAGGAAGCCCCTGCCAGACCCCTATCCTCAACTAAAAAATGTGGGGAATGTGGGGTTAGGTTATCTAGGTCTTATACAAAGCCCTTATGCCAGACTTGCATTAACAAATTGGCAGGGCAGGACCTTATGAAAGATTTACTTAAATCTATGAGGGAGGAAATAGCAGCTGCTGTTCAAACCTTTAAGGCTCCAGCAGCCATCCCTCTAGTTCCAGCAATGGAAGGAGCAGACAATGCATCCTCCCAAGACGCTGAGGGGTCAATGGGACCCCCATCCCTCTGGGAAGATAATTTATCCATTCCCTGAACTCAGGTTAGGGAACAGGAGGATCCAGAAGAGGGTTCTAGTTGTTTAAGAGACTCTTCAAGTTCAGAGGATGACTCTGGAAATAACAGTGAAGGGGAAAAAGTTAAAAATCTTTTTCCCTTGGAATATATGCAAAATCTTCTCAAAGTGGTATATGACACTGAAGAGATTCCTATTCCAGCAAAAAAGTCTTCTTGCAAAGACAAAGTGTACAAAGGCTTGGGGAAAGCCCAGTACAGAACCATTCCCATTCATCAGTCATTAAAGGACATAATACATCAGGAATGGAAGGTACCTACACATGCCTTTTCCAGACCAAAAAACTGGAAAAGGTTTCCCTTTGAGCCTCAGGATTTTGAGGGTATTTACAAAAAACCCTAAACTTGAAGCTCCCCTGTCACAATTATCAAAAGGAACAGATTTGTCCTTTGAAAATGCCGGGCATATTACAGATCCCATGGATCGCAGGATTGACTCCGCATTAAGTAAAGCCTGGGATTCAAATGCATACAATACAACTGTAGCCTTAGCTGATACCTGTGTGGCCAGGAATACAGACTTTTGGCTTAAGGAACTATTAAAACGTGTCCGCAGTATGGCAGGATCACAAGATTTGATGAATTCCTTAAACCTGATTAGTAAAGCTGCGTCCTATCTAGCAGACGCAGCTGTGGAGTCATTAGCAGCATCTGCTAAAACAGCAGCATTGGTTAATTCTGCTAGAAGGGCGCTTTGGGTCAAAGCTTGGGAAGGTGATACAAACTCTAAAGTAAGACTTTGTGCCCTGCCTTTTGAAGGTTCATTGCTTTTCGGTTCAGGACTTGATGATACCTTGTCCAGATTCGCAGAAAAAGGGAAAAAATTCCCCATCAAGAGAAAGGATAAATCAGGAAGATATTCCTTTCAAAACTTCCAAGGCAAGAGTCAAAGACCATTTAAAGCCAGGAAAAAAGGCTCTGGGAAAGGAAAACAAGGGGACAATTTGTTGTTCCTTAAACCTGGGCCTAAACCCAAAGAATCTAACTGACGTCAGAGTCAGTGTTGGGGGCAGACTAACCCATTTTGCTTCCCAATGGGAAAACATCTCTGCCAGTCCCTACTTTCTGCATCGGGAAGGGTACCAATTGGAGTTGGTCTCCCAAGTGGTACAAAAATCAACTATGACTTGTCCCTTAAAAATAGAACAAAAGTTCTCCAGGGTGAACATGTTCATGGTCAGAAAAAATCTGTACCAAAATGTCTGTATGACAATGTTGGATGTAAGAAATGCTTACCTACACATTACAATGTGCGGGAAACATCAAGCTTTTTTCTCCTCCTTGCCTGATAGCAGAGCCAAGGATCTTTATAAAGATTTGGATCAAGGTAGTAGGGCCTCAGTACCTACTAGGCAAAAGGTGGGTCCCATCTCTGGACGATATGGGGACTCGGCTAAAATCAGCAGGTCTATTGGGAATCAGTTACCATCTCACCCAACAGGTAGAATGGGAACTGAACCCCACAATAGTCTAAAACCTGGTCCAATAAAATTGTCAAACAGGAGTGGACATGTTTGTCGCACAGAAGAGCCAAAAAGTAGAACAGTTCTTCCTTCTGATGGTACAGAAGGATATGCTGGGCTTGGAGGCCCCAGTACCACCTGGGCCTTTCAAGCAAACCTATGCCTTTCCACTACAAAATTTAATATCAAGAGTTCTGCAGAGTCACAAAGTATGGTCGCAAAAAACGATGTGATTTGCAACCCTGGTGTCTCTATTTGTGACAGTTCTTTGGAAAATACTGGAACGGTCACTACAAGGAACTCTGATTCACCCCAGATCAACAATCTGGATAGAGAACAACAGGTATTAAAAGAAAAAGGATGCTCAGACAGAGGGGTAGATAAGGGAGTGGCGGTGAAGACCCTTAAAGTACAGATAGCGGCACTTTGTTTTTTTAGACAAAAGGTTAGCCCAAGAACCTTTAATTAAAAGATTTCTGTTCTCGTCTTTACGGCAGCCAAGATTGCCATAGCTCGCTCATGGCGATCCCTGGTAATATTATTTGAACTTCTAAAGGCTAAATTGACATGGATAATGGTGAACGAGCGAATGGTGGCGATCCTCCAGGACAAATTGCCTCTATTCGAGAAAACCTGGGACCCCTGGATGCGATATCTAGCGGGACCTCAGTAGTAAGTGAGGTTCTCCTGGGGAGCTCCCCTGGGAGCGCCTCCCCATGGCTATTCGGTTTCCTTGTGGCGGACCTGGACACCACCCTCCCCTTGCCCCCGTACCTTACTCCTTCTCTACCCCCTACCCCTTCTTTTCCTTCCCAGACTTTCTTATTCTCTCTCTCTCTGTTTTTCCTTTTTCCTTCCTGAACCTCTGTTGACCCTTATTTTTTAAAGACGCGGCCCCCTTGGGACCCCGTTGGGTTTGTCAGTGCCGCATAGAGCGACCTTACTAGGCACAATAGTTCTCTTATCTGGTATATTACTGTGGCTACAGAGCTCCCCTGAGGCCGGAGGTTGGTGTTCGGCTGGGATCTGGAAGACCGCCCCCCTCCATTCGGCGCAGTGTGTTCCCCTGCGGGGCGCTGGGAGGGGGTGGATCCGGGCCTAGCCCGGACCGACCGGCCGGTGACGTGGCAAACAATGTATCACTTGGAAGTATTGTATGCTATTATGTATCCCTCTGGGGACTGTGTCACTCGTTGTGTTTTAAGTTGTACCCATGTACTCTACAACGGACGTTCTCTGAACTGTTTTATTGTGTATCCTTTCCCTTTGCATTTAAAACAATAAAAATCTATTGAAATTTAAAAGATTTCTGTTGGCCCGGAGTAGGGTATCTCCAATAAACAGAACTATTGTTCCGGCCTGGAACTTAACGCTAGTACTAGAGGCGCTATCTAGTGAAGCGTTTGACCCCTTAAACAAAATTAGTTTAGACATTTTGTCTATTAAATTAACTTTTTTGTTAGCAATCACCACAGCCAGGAGAGTTGGTGATTTGCAAAGCTTATCCATGAAAGAACCCTTTATGAGAATTCTCCAAGACAGGGTGATTCTTAAACCAGATCCACTATACCTGCCCAAGGTAGTGTCATCTTTTCATAAGAATCAAGGGATGGTTCTCCCATCATTTTGTGAGAAACCTAAATGCGCAAAAGAAGAAAAATTCCATTGCTTAGATGTTAGAAGATGCCTTCTAGCATATCTAGAAAGAACCAAGAGTTTTAGAAGATCTAGTCACTTATTGGTTCTGCATTCTTTACCAAGGAAGGATTTACAAGCATAAAAACCCTCAATCTCTAGGTGGATTAAACAAGCCATTAGTATGTCATATAAGGTGTCAGGTACCCCCACACCAACAACTCTAAAGGCACATTCCACAAGGGGCATGGCAACTTCCTGGGCCGAAAAAGCCGGAGCATCCTGGGAACAGATCCGCCATGCTGCTACTTGGTCCAGTCAAGATACCTTCCTAAAGCACCATCGTGTGGAAGTACTGTCGCAACAAGACCTGGCCTTTGGCAGAAAGGTCTTACAGGCAGTGGTCCCGCCCTGAGGTAGGCCTGTATGGATTCCTTTATTATCCTCCCAATTGTAGGCCGTCCTGGAAGGATGAAAGGAGAAAACTTACCGTTAGTTCACCGGTAACGGCTTTTCTCTTCAATCCTTCCAGGACGGCCGGCCTACATCCCGCCCTATGTGGTGGTGAATTCTAAAAGAATATGTATAATATAAATGTATATGTATTTATATGTAGCTGTTTGATTGACTATATTCCTTAAGGTTCGGTTGGAAACTACTTTCCTATTAACTGGAGCTAAGGATGGGTGGGACCCTTTTAAACAGCGGCAAATTAGTTGTGTTTCCTGTGAGGCGGAGCCACAATCTCCCAATTGTAGGCCGTCCTGGAAGGATTGAAGAGAAAAGCCGTTACCGGTGAACTAACGGTAAGTTTTTTAAAGTTTGAAATAATGCTATGTTAATAGGAGCATCTAACAATATATAAAGTACATGTTACATTCCACTTTGGCTCCAAAAGTGGAAATATGCTTTAAGGACTGCTTTACAAATGTTTTGTCTCTAACCCTATACCTCTCCTCTTTTTTAGCTCCTGCCTTCATTTCAACGAGTCTGCCTAACTGGACTAGCAGTGCTTGTCAGCAAGGTCGAGGTGAACTGCAATCAACGCAAAGATCTCATCTTCATCAATTTTCCCGACTTGCTTCGCAATTTTGTTCTGTAATGTGCATGAAGATGTAGCCCCTTTCTGATGACTTGAAGGACTGTCCTCTACCATTCTTTATAACATGGAGTCATTGAATATAGCTAAAAAATAAATGTTGACCTGATTTTTAAACCTTAGTTATGTCTTCCCATTTTTTCTCTGTGTTTCTAACCTGGATCGTAGTATTAAGATGCATGCACTTTCAGATACCATTTGATCCATCAGAATAAAGCAGCCCATACACAATTTATTTTATTCGTTTCGATCAACTCTTCCCACACACTTAATGTGGATGGGGAAATCACTCCTGCTGAGGTATTGTATTCTGATGGTGGGGAAAGTTCCCTGCTGTCAGAATACACTGATCAGCACTGCCGGATATCACTTCAGTGTTGATCGTGCAGACTTTTTCAAATAGGCTATTGTACAACCAGCCCGCCCTTACATGGGTCGACATTTGGCTGGTTCCTGCTGAACCAGGGCCGGATCCAGGGTGGGGGGGGGGGCGCAACTGGGCAATTGCCCCTCAAAAAAGTATTACTCCAGAGTACCAAGTCCAAACTGAGCGGAGCCGCCACCTTCCTCTTCCACCGCACGCCTAGTGGGTGTTTGCTTCACCCACCTCCTCCCTTAAGCATCTCAAGGCTCCAGCACTGTGAAATATGAAAACATCTGTGTGATGCTGGCTGCCTCCTTATCTTAGTCTCTATTCCTCTTCCATGGGAGCCCCCCCACCAAAGCACCAAAGTATTACCTATAAGTGCGTACAATAATACATGTCTAATATCACAGAATACAGTCAGGTATGGATGCCATTAGTTATGAAAAAAAAGTGCTGCCCTTTTAGTATTGACATTATTGTCTAGTTCAATCTTAACCACTTAAGGACCAGGTCTATTTCTGACACTTGTTTACAAGTTAAAATCAATATTTTTTGCTAGAAAATTACTTAGAACCCTCAAAACATTATATTTGTTTTTTTTTTTTTTTTTTTTTTTTTTTTAGCAGAGACCCTAGAGAATAAAATGGAGATCGTTGCAATATTTGTCACACCGTATTTGCACAGCGGTCTTACAAATGCAATTTTTTTGGAAAAAATACACTTATGTGAATAAAAAAATATGAAAACAGTAGTTGGCCCAATTTTTTTCTCTAATGTGAAAGAGAATGTTACGCCAAGTAAATTGATACCTAACATGTCATGCTTCAAAATTGCACACGCTCATGGAATGGTAACAAAGTTTGGTACTTAAATGTCCATAGGCGTTGCTTTAAACATTTCTACAGGTTACCAGTTTAGCGTTTCAGAGGAGGTCTAGTGCTAGAATTATTGCTCTCGCTTAAACAATCGTGGCGATACCTCACGTGTGGTTTGAAAACCATATAAATATGTGGGCGCGACTTGTGTATGTGTTCGCATTTGCGCGCAAGCACAGAGGGACGAGGTGCTTTTTTTTTTTCTTATTTTTTCTTCTTGTATTTTTTTACACTGTCCCTTTAAAAGGTTTTTCTCTCCCCGTCTTCCAGGACGGCCCAACAGTGAGAGATGAGAGGCTCCTCCTACCGGAAACACAATCAATTAAGATTAGTTAAAAGGCCCCACCCTTCCCTCAGGCCCTCAGTTTAGATTGCGTTTCTTCCTACAAGATACGTGTGTTATTACTAACCTTCAGACTTATGGAGTCGAAAGGGAACCCTGTGAGCCAGGTTCAGCGGAAGGCCACGGGTTCCCCCTGGGGGACCCCACGAGCGGAGCTTTACCTGCTGCCCCGTCCAGGCTTCTCGCAGGTCGCCCAATGTGGTGCAAGCCCTCGGTCACCTGCGGGATGTTTCCAGGTCTTGCGATCCGGTGCCAGCAGCTCTCCTCCACCGAAGGTTTTTGAATTTCCCGCCGGACAGGCACTTCAAGCCTCATCTTCAAAACTGGAAATTCCGGCGCAAAGTCATACACGCGCGACACGGGAAAGCGGAAGAACGTGGAGGAGATGCCGGAGCCACTTACGAGCGGCAAAGCAGAATCCAAGGCTATCGGAGCTCGGATGTCTGCTGTGGAAATGAAGCCCTCCATGACTCATCCTCCGGGGAAGGAAGAGGAGAGGCAGCTCCAGGTGTCGGCAGCCAAACCCAGGCCTGAGCAGGGTAATTGCTGAACATGTAACCCTTATTGGGTCTATGCATTTTTAAAGACTGCTGGTTACCGACATAAAAAATACCTGGAAGTTGTATCATTTCCTTGAACTTATTGGAACCCACCATGTTCTTTCTATGGTCCTCAAAAGTGGACAAGGGGTCCCCCTGGGTTGCGGGATTTTAGCGGTGATACACTTCCACAAGAAAGTAAAATTTAAATAATTTTAGTAAAAAAAATATTAAAATCGATCTGTAAAAGATCTAGAATGTAGACATATTACAATATATACAGAGTGTGTATGGATGTAAAACCAGGACAATAAAGATGATAGTGGTACATATACTCAGTGGCATATGTTTGCTTTGAAGGAAATCCTCCAACCCGACACGTTTCAGGCACGCAGGCCTTTCTTCAGGGGTCTGGATGCGGAGAGATTTTGATTTCCTACATAACATAGCAGATAGTAGTTTTGTTAGTTACACAGGTTGTGGTATGTTAAATATATGTTCATATACAGATATAACAGAGTAGTTAATTCCTGATGAAGCAAGTTCTGTGCAATCAGTCTGAGAGAACTTGCTTCATCAGGAATGAGGGCAATATATTCATCTTCCGATACTTTAATAATATAAAGAAACACAACAATAAGTTATGAGGCAGTACATAATGACCAAATAATTTCACTCACATGCCTTATACAATTCCAATTCTTTTTCTTCAAATATTATAACAGCTTACCATTAGGGATGATCGAACGGTTCGGGTCGACCATCGGTTCGACCCGAACATTGGCTGTTCGAGGTTCGGCCGAATTTAGAACTTTTTGAACAAAAAGTTCGGAATTCGGCAACCAGAACCGACCAAAATGCAATGGGACAGCAAGTGGGCTTTAAAAGCCCATGATTGGACCAGAACCGTTAGCAAAAGCCAATTGAGGGGGCAGGAGAATGCTAGGAATGTGATTGGAGTGACTAGGGGGTCCATAGACCAATCATTAGTGAATACGCCCCCCAGTATATAAGATAGCCCCCACCAAATTCCTAGCATTGTTATACAGGGACATGGAAGAGAGTGGAAGCAGTTCGTGGACTACTGCTACAAAGTGTCATTTAGCATTTATTAGTGTGAGGAAAGGGATATCTAGTGTAGTTAGGGTGCTCTTTTACACTTTAGTTAGCTTTAATTTATTCTGTTTCTGTAGGGAAAGTGTTAAGTGTAAGGGGACCGTAGTGTAGTGTAGGGTTATCTGACAGTGACTGCTATGGCAGGGTGAAAAAACCCTTCCATATCAGGGTGACCGCTATAGAGAAAAGCTAGTTTCTCTGAAGTCACTTTCGCTGCAGTAATATGGCTTCGTCCCCGTCAGCATTCTTTTTGGCTGCAGGCGTCTATAGGGATCTTTTGAGCACATGTTTGGAGTCAGACATGACATCTGAACATGTGTATAGGGGGTATATATACACACCCATGTATGTATATATACACCTGCACATATATAGGTGTGAAAGGAGCAGAAAAAACTACTTGCGCTAATGAAATAATTAACACCAATATAGTTACGCTCCTATCACACCTATATTTGTCTAAGTGTAAAATACATATTAGTATGTGTGTATATATACCACTATACACAAGTTCAGATGTTTCACCTGCCTCCAAAGAACCCAAAAAAATGCCCAAAAAAACGCTAGCGTAAAAAAAAAAAAAAAAAAAAAAAACGCCCAGGTGTGTTGTTGCAGGCATTTTTTGGGGGTTTTTGGAGGCAGGCAAAACATCTGAACTTGTGTATAGTGGTATATACACACACATACTTGTATGTATTTTACACTTAGACATATATAGGTGTTATAGGAGCGTAACCATATTAGTGTAAATGATTTCATTAGCGCAAGCATATATTTCTGCTACTATCACACCTATATATGTCTAGGTGTGTATATACATATAATACTCCTGACGCTGTTCACTGCCCTACTGACATAATCCACTGCCCCCCAGGAGCACTGTGAAAAAAGTGTTTCAACATAAATTAAATAAAAAATATAATTGTAAAAAAAATGAATAAATAAAAACTACTGACACCACTGTTCAGTGCCTACTGAGACCATCCACTGCCCCCCTCCCAGGGGCACTTTAAAAAACGAAATTACATTATTTTTTGAAAATATATTAAAAAATAAAACTGTAAAACATATTAGAAGATAAAATAAAAAATATATATACTGACACTGTCCACTGCCCTATGGACAATGTTTGCCCTCCCCCCCCCCCCCCCCATAGCATTGTGAAAGTAATATTAAAAACAAATTGTAATAAAATTCTAAAAATGTAAAAGTGTAAATAAATATAAAAATAATATAATAAAAATAAAAAACTACTGATACCATCCACTGCTCTACTGATAATGTCCAATGCCCCCCCCCCCCCGATTTTTTTTTTAAAGCATATATATATATAGTATAAATTATAGAATTGTTAAATAATAAAAAAATAAAATAATACAATTCTGACACTGTACACTGCTCTACTGAAACTCTACCTTATCCCTATGAATCACTAAGTATGGGGACTGGCATGATAATGCAGCCAGTTCTGACACCCTGCGTGCAGAAGTGATAGCCACCAAGAAGGCTACCTTCTGGGATAAAGTAAGCAAGGGAATCTCCCTGATGTTTTCAAAGGGAGGTTTCTGTAGAACCGACAAAACCAAATTAAGATCCCAGGGCGGTAAGGGCGAGCGGACTGGTGGAGCCAGGTGCCGCACCCCCTGGATGAAATTCCGCACCAAGGACTTGGTAGCTAAAGGTTTCTGAAAGAAGATAGCTAATGCTAAAACTTGACCTTTGATGGTGCTCAAGGCTAGTTTCTGCTCAACCCCCTTTTGCAGAAAGGCCAATATTCGAGTCACGAATAGGTACGTGGAGGAATCCTTAAAGATTCGCACCACGCGATATAAGTCTTCCATGTGCGATAATAGACCTTGCTGGAAGTCGCTTTCCTTGCTTTAATAAGGGTAGGAATAACTGAGGCTGACAACCCTCTGTCCTTCAGTACCTGGGTCTCAAGGGCCAGGCCATTAAAACCAGCGACTGTAAAGCACGATGGAAGATTGGTCCTTGAGACCGCAGACACTCCCTGAGACGAAGTTCCCAAGGAACGTCCGCGACTAGCATGTCCAAGTCGGCCAGACCGGCTTGACGAGGCCAGCCTAGAATTTCTAGGACCACTGGTGCTGACTGGATCTGAACCAGGCGGCCCTAGAGCTATCTGGCCCCGACCATCCGACAAAGTCTGCTCGTTCTCTGTTCCCACACATTTATCAGACTCCTGATTCCTGTCAGGAACGGTGATCTCTCCTGGTTGAACCTCAGGGACCGAAGTCACCTGGCTAGAGGCTTCTTGGTCTGTCTGTTCAACCGGATCCGATTCTTGTGGGGAACTGAGACTAATCTTTGGAAAAGGTAAAGAAAAAGATCTGTTCAGGGAACGGTAACTGCCACTCCCTGTAGTACTTAAATGTTGGAAGGGAAGAATCGCACCGGTAGCAGTGATTGATGCTCGATCTAATGCCCTGAATACCGGTGAAGACGTCCCCCCACCCTCAAACCGGGTGGGGGCGCACCTTCAGGCTGTGTAATCCTTTGCTTCAGGTTTGGCTGAGTCGGTCTTTTGTTTGTCCGACCAGCCCTTCTTGAACCCTCCTGGAGGAGCCTTGCCTTTCCCACTTGTTCCAGCCGGGCGTACGAACCCTTTATGGGTGGTAAAGAAAGGTCCTCGCTTGTTACGAGGTCCCTTAGCTTTAGCAGCCTGTGGCAAGAAAGTGCTCTTGCCCCCAGTGGCATCCTTAATGATCTCATCTAGGGTGGCCCCAAATAGGCGATTCCCCTGAAAGGGGAGATTCGTCAAGGTCTTTTTGGAACCTAGGTCCGCTGACCAGCATTTTAACCACAGCACACGTCTGAGGATAACCGCTGACATAGATGCATGCCCTAATAGGGGGGTAGCATCCAAGGCTGCGTCACAGACAAACTGTAGCCCTTGTATAATCTGTTCCATCAATTCAGATGTTCCCTGGGGGATATCTTTCCCCCTCAGGTCCTGGCGTACCAATCTAGCCCATTCCGTAAGTGTCTGGGAAACCAGACCAATGACAATTACTGGTCTAAATGCTGACCCTATTAGGGAAAAGATAGTGCGGGACTCCGCTTCCACCTTCCGATCCACCGGATCCTTAAAGGACGAAGTGTCCTCTACTGGAATAACAGTGGCTTTATTCAGTCTGGAAATAGGTGGGTCTACCACTGGTGGTACTGTCCATTTCTTAATGAGGGATTCCTCAAACGGATAGCGTCTAGCAATACGTTTGGAAATAGTAAAGGTACACTTAGAATGCTCCCATTCTTCTTTAATTTTATTACCAAAACACTTGGGTACAGGAAAAACCTTCACCGTTTTGGTGGGTTTGTTAGTACCAAAGGGAATCTCTGTTTCAGTTGCCTCTGCCGGTGAAACCTCAAGTCTTAAGGTTTCCCGAACCGCCACAACTAGTGCGTCCACCAATGCTTCTTCCCGAATTATGGCGGAAGTATGAACGTCCTCCTCACTGTCTGAAGGAACTTTACCCGAGACAACAGCCCTTGCAGAGGGACCTGCAGCTGCAATGACCATCTCAGACTCTGAGTCCGAAGT